>NC_134789.1:15223086-15273086 GCF_046742065.1 Oratosquilla oratoria | reverse complement strand
ATAAAAGTATGTTAGAGGACACAAAGATAACATTAAATAAGATAATGGAAGATGGAGGAAGAATAGTTCTGATGGGCGACTTTAATTGCAAAGAAATCTGCTGGGAAGAGATGACAGCAAAGGGTGGAGACGGCTCATGGGGAAACGCTCTATTTGAGATGATTACTGACAATACAATGACACAGTGGATACAGGAGAACACTAGGTATAGAAATGAGGAAGAACCATCGAGACTAGACCTAATAATTACATCTGAACCTAGAATAGTGGAAAGGATTGAATATAAAACACCAATAAGTAAAAGTGACCACATATTGATTGAACTGGAACTAAATGAAGAAAAATACATGAAAAGAAATTAACAATACAGAAAAGGAAGAATGATGTATGAAAACACAAACTTTGATAAAATAAGAGAATTCTTTCAAAAAGAAAATTGGGAAGAAATATACAAAGAAGAAACAACAGTGGAAGAGAAATGGAATATTTTGACAAAAATTTACAAAATAGGAGTGGAAAAGTATGTACCAAGACAAAAACAAGAAAAAGAATATGTAAAATGCTGGTAAAATTTACAATAAAAGTTGTAGGGAGTTAAAAGACAAAAGAGACAAAGCTTGGACCAGATGGAAAAAAGACAGAAGGCCTGAAAAATGGAAAATATATACTTGTTATAGAAATGAATATGTACAAACGTGCAGAGAGGAAAAGAGAAAATATGAAAAAGATGTCATAGAAAAGTGTAAAGATCAACCAAAACTATTCTACAGATTTGTAAACAACAAATTGAAAAACAAACAAGACTTGGAGAAATTAAGACAAGGAGGAGTTGAATACACAGAGGAAATTGAAATGGCGGAATTTATGAACAAACATTTTAAATCAGTGTTTACAAGGGAGAACATACAACCTGAAGAGAACGAATGGAAAGAGAAAGTCCCTCCCATGAAAGAAATAGAAGTAACAAAGAATGAAATATTGAAACACTTGAGTAATCTTGATGTCAGAAAATCGCATGGACCAGATGAAATAGCGAACTGGATTTTGAAAGAATGCAGGAATGAACTGGCAGACAAAATACATAGCATAATAAATAGTTCCTTGAAAGAAGGAAAAGTTCCAGAAGACTGGAAAAAAGCAAATATAGTACCTATACATAAAGGAGGAAATGAAGAAGATCCTACCTACTATAGACCAGTCTCTCTAACAAGTACAATAGCAAAAATTTGTGAAAGAATTGTCAAAAGTAGATGGATGAAATATTTAGAAAAAAAAAAGTGTTAAATCCAAGGCAATTTGGATTCAGACAAGGACGATCATGCGTCACCAATTTAATATGTTTCTATTCAAGGCTAATAGATATAATACAAGAAAGAGATGGATGGGCTGATTGTGCATTTCTAGACCTAAAAAAAGCCTTTGACAAAGTACCACATAAGAAGTTGCTTAAGAAATTAGAAACTGAAGGAGGAATTCAGGGCAAACTGCTTAATTGGATGGAAGATTTTTTGCAAGAAAGAAAAATGAGAGTAGTGATAAGAGACAAACACTCAAAATGGGATGAAGTAATAAGCGGTGTTCCGCAAGGAACAGTTCTGGCCCCAATAATGTTTGCTATACATTAATGATATGGATGAAGGAATTGAAAGCTATATGAGCTTCTTTGCAGATGATGCAAAACTACTGAAAAGAGTGAACACGGAAGAAGATTGTGAATCACTACAGAGTGATCTGAATAAAGTACAGGAATGGAGTAGGAAGTGGGAGATGGAGTTCAATACAAAAAAGTGTAGTATAATGGAATTTGGAAAAAGCAAAGACAGAATAACAGGATCATATAAATTGGGAGAAGAAGGAATACAAAAAGTTGAAAATGAGAAGAACCTGGGAGTCATTGTTATGAATAATATGTCACCTGAGAAACATATAAATAAGATTTTTGGAGAAACAATCAAAGTTGCATTTACATACCTGGATGAAGAAATGGCGAAGAAAATTCTAATCACCCTGATAAGACCAAGATTGGAATATGCAGCAACGATATGGTCACCAAGTACAAAAAAAATTATAAAAAAAAAAAAACTTGAAAGAATACAAAGAGCAATTACAAAATTTGCACCAACACTCTCAAAACTATCATATGAAGAGGGACTAGCAAAACTTGAACTACAGACACTAGAGCAAAGAAGAGAGAGAGGAGATTTGATAGCTATTTACAGAATCATGAAAGGCATAGAAATTAGTGATAGAGAGAATCTGATAAAATGGGATGATAGAAATACAAGAGGACACGGAAAGAAAAAAAAAAAAAAGACAGCTATAGAAGAGATCTGAAAAAGAACAGCTTTCATCACAGAGTAATAGACAGTTGGAACAAGTTAGATGAGAAAGTGGTGTGTGCAAAAACAATACATGAATTTAAAAATAGTTTAGATAAAATGAGATATGAAGACGGGACCGCACGAGCATAGCTCCCCTTCCCGTAAAATACAACTAGGTAAATGCAAGTAGGTAAATACACACACACACACACACACACACACACACACACACACACACACACACACACACACACACACACACACACACACACACACTTACGTCGGACAGACGGCGAGGATTGACGTCCTGAAGAAAAAGTGAAATTTTCGTGGATCTCAACGCAAAGGAAGTACCTATTGTATTTGCAGGGAAGGGGATTGCTCGTGGTGTAGTGGGAAAGTGAGGAAAAAGGAGACGGGGAGGGATTAATGAGGGAAATAGAAGGAAATGAGGAAGGAGAGGACTTGGTCCAGGCAGGCAGACGCCATATAAACAAACGCGGACCGGATCAATTTAGTGACGATGAAGGGTCTAACAAAAATGTAAAGATTAGAAACATAGATAAGAGCAGCACAATAGAAGGTGAGGATAATAATTTCCATGGATTTAATGAGGGGGGGGGCGGATACCAACCTCCTGTGACTGGCAAGACTAGAACAAAAACTTGAACAAATGACCGAACATTGGGAGAGTAAGTTCGGTAGAATGTTAGAAATTGCGCAAAGGGTTGAAAGATTGGAAGAACTAGAGAAGGCGAACAAAAACTTAACTAATGAAATAGAAGAACTAAAAAGACAGTTAAAAGAAGTAAAAGAGGAGAATGAAGAATTAAAGAGGAATAACAAAGAAAAGAAAGTGACCATAGCTAAAGAAGCTAAGGGTTGGAAGACAATCCAAGAAAACAGTAAAGTTGGATTTACTGACATAATTAAACAGCAAATGAAAGAATAAACTGAAGACTCAGTTATTAAAGTGATGAGACAAAAGGAGAATATAGTAAGAGACTTAGCAGATAAAAAGAAATGTATAATTACATTAGGAATGGAAGAGAAACACAACCCAGATAGAACCAAGTATAGTACAGATAAGACCAGACCAATTAAGATTAAATTCAGGTCACAAACGACGGCAGAGAATATCTTATCAAAAACAGGGAAACTAGCAGCAAGTGAACAATATAAAAAGGTATGGCTAAAAAGGGAAATGAATAAACAGGAAAGAGAGGGGGAAAAACGAGAACAGAACAAAGTCAGAAAAAGAGAAATTCTAGTGGAAATTCGAAATACAAGAGAAAAACAAAAGGGAAACAGAGAATACAATGGAAGTGGCAGAAAACTAAGAGTGTCTTACACAAACATAGATGAATTAATTACAGGATTGAATGAGCTGAATGATTATTTGAAAGAAAAAGAACCGGACGTAATGGGAATTGTAGAAACAAAATTAAAAGGTCCACTACCACCCAACAGTGTAGGACATGACGCATATAATTATTGGATTAGAAACAGAGAGACAAAGCAAGGGGGTGGAGTCATGTTCCTGACTAAGAAGGATATAAACGTGAGGTGTGTCACATAAGGAAAGAATATAGTAGAGATGATTATGATCGAAGTGGAAGACAGAGATAAGAAGAACAGAAAGTTTGTGATAAATTATGTGCCTCCAAAAACAGCCTCGTGGGAAGAGAGTGAACATATAAGTATGTTAGAGGATACAAAGATAACATTAAATAAGATAATGGAAGATGCAGGAAGAATAGTTATGATGGGCGACTTTAATTGCAAAGAAGTCTGCTGGGAAGAGATGACAGTAAAGGGTGGAGACGGCTCATGGGGAAATGTTCTACTTGAGATGATTATTGACCATACAATGACGCAGTGGATACAGGAGAACACTAGGTATAGAAATGAGGAAGAACCATCGAGACTAGACCTAATAATCACATCTGAACCTAGAATAGTAGAAAAGATTGAATATAAAACACCAATAAGTAAAAGTGACTATATACTGATTGAACTAGAACTAAATGAAGAAAAATACATGAAAAGAAATGAATAATATAGAAAAGGAAGAATGATGTATGAAAAAACAAACTTTGATAAAATAAGAGAATTCTTTCAAAAAGAAAACTGGGAAGGAATATACAAAGAAGAAACAACAGTGGAAGAGAAATGGAATATTTTGACAAAAAATTATAAAAAAAGGAGTGGAAAAGTATGTCCCAAGACAAAAAAAAAAAAAAAAAAAAAAAAAAAAAAAGTAAAGTGCTGGTACAACAAAAGTTGTAGGGAGTTAAAAGACAAAAGAGACAAAGCTTGGACCAAATTGAAAAAAGACAGAAGACCTGAAAAATGGGAAATATATACTTGTTATAGAAATGAATATGTACAAGCGTGCAGAGAGGAAAAGAGAAAATATGAAAAAGATGTCATAGAAAAATGTAAATATCAACCAAAACTATTCCACAGATTTGTAAACAGCAAACTGAAAAACAAACAAGATTTGGAGAAATTAAGACAAGGAGGAGTTGAATACACAGAGGAAATTGAAATTGCGGAAATTATGAACAAGCATTTCAAATCAGTGTTTACAAGGGAGAACATACAACCTGAAGAGATCGAATGGAAAGAGAAAGTCCCCCCTATGAAAGAAATAGAAGTAACAAAGAATGAAATATTGAAATGCTTGAGTAATCTTGATGTCAGAAAATCGCATGGACCAGATGAAATAGCAAACTGGATTTTGAAAGAACTGGCAGACAAAATACATAGCATAATAAACAGTTCCTTGAAAGAAGGAAAAGTTCCAGAAGATTGGAAAAAGCAAATATAGTACCTATATATAAAGGAGGAAATAAAGAACAACCTACCAACTACAGACCAGTCTCTCAAACAAGTACAATAGCAAAAATATTTAAAAGAATTATCAAAAGTAGATGGGTAAAATATTAGAAAAAAACAGTGTTAAATCCAAGGCAATTTGGATTCAGACAAGGACGATCATGCGTCACCAATTTAATATGTTTCTATTCAAGGCTAATAGATATAATACAAGAAAGAGATGGATGGGCTGATTGTGCATTTCTAGACCTAAAAAAAGCCTTTGACAAAGTACCACATATGAAGTTGCTTAAGAAATTAGAAACTGAAGGAGGAATACAGGGCAAACTGCTTAAATGGATGGAAAACTTTTTGCAAGAAAGAAAAATGAGAGTAGTGATAAGAGACAAACACTCAAAATGGAATGAAGTAATAAGCGGTGTTCCACAAGGAACAGTTTTGGCCCCAATAATGTTTGCTATATATATGAATAATATGGATGACGGAATTGAAAGTTATATGAGCTTCTTTGCAGATGATGCAAAACTGTTAAAAAAGTGAACACTGAAGAAGATTGTGAGTCACTACAGAGTGATCTAAATAATGTATGGGAATGGAGTAGGAAGTGGGAGATGGAGTTCAATACAAAAAAGTGTAGTATAATGGAATTTGGAAAAAGCAAAGACAGAATAATAGGATCATATAAATTGGGAGAAGAAGGAATAAAAATAGTTGAAAATGAGAAGAACCTGGGAGTCATTGTTATGAATAATATGTCACCTGAGAAACATATAAATAAGATTTTTGGAGAAACTTATAACTTAATAAGAACAATCAAAGTGGCATTTACATACCTGGATGAAGAAATGGTGAAGAAAATTCTAATCACTCTGATAAGACCAAGACTAGAATATGCAGCAACGATATGGTCACCAAGTACAAAAAAAATGTATAAAAAAATTGAAAGAATACAAAGAGCAATTACAAAATTGGCACCAACACTCTTAAGACTATCATATAGCAAAACTTGAACTACAGACACTAGAGCAAAGAAGAAAGAGAGGAGATTTGATAGCTATTTACAGAATCATGAAAGGCATAGAAATTATTGATAGAGAGAATCTGATAAAATGGGATGATAGAAATACAAGAGGACACTGAAAGAAAATAAATAAGACAGCTATAGAAGAGATGTGAAAAAGAACAGCTTTCCTCACAGAGTAATAGACAGTTGGAACAAGTTAGATGAGAAAGTGGTGTATGCAAAAACAATACATAAAATTAAAAATAGTTTAGATAAAATGAGATATGAAGACGGGACAACACGAGCATAGCTCCCCTTCCCGTAAAATGCAACTAGGTTAAAACTAGGTAAATACACACACACACACACACACACACACACACACACACACACACACACACACACACACACACACACACACACACACACACACACACACACACACTTCAACGAATGGACGGCTTAGAAGACGTTCTGAAGAAAATTGAAGTTTTGTGGATCCCAACGCAAAGAGAAGTGCCTATTGTATTTACAGGGTGGGGGGAAATTGCTCGTGGGGTAGTAGGAAAGTAGGGAAAGAGGAGAAGGGGAGGGATTACTGAGGGAAATGGAAGGAAATGAGGAAGGAGTAGACTTGGCCCAGGCAGACAGGCGATGAAATGTCTAATAAAAATGTAAAGATTAGAAGTATAGATAAGAGCAATACAGTAGAAAGTGATGAGAATATTTTCCAGGGATTTAAAGAGGGTGGGGGGGGACACACAACCCCCCCCCCCACCCCCGACTGACAAGACTAGAAGAGAAGGTCGATAAGGTGATCGAGGACTTGGAGCGTAGGTTCGGTCATGTTAACAACATTATACGGAGAGTTGAAAAATTGGAAGAACTAGAGAAGGCAAACAAAAACTTAACTACGGAAATTGAAGAATTAAAAAAACAGTTAAAAGAAGTAAAAGATGAGAATAAAGTCTTAAAGGAGAATAATAAGGAGAACAAGGAGGGTTGGAAAAAATTCAAGAAAATAGCAAAGTTGCATTCACTGACATAATCAGACAGCAAATGAATGAACAAACTGAAAACTCAGTTATTAAAGTGATGAGACAGAAGGAGAATATAGTAAGAGACTTAGCAGACAAAAAGAAATGTATAATTATATTAGGAATGGAAGAGAAACATAACCCAGATAGAACCACATGAATCAAAGAGGAAAATGAAAAAGTAAGAAATTTACTAGAATTAGTTCAGGAAGATGAACCAGAAATAATGAAACAAATCGAAGAGAAATTCAGGCTCGGGAAATATAGTACAGACAAGACCAGACCAATAAAGATTAAATTCAGGTCACAAACTACGGCTGAGAATATCTTATCCAAAACAGGGAAACTAGCAACAAGTGAACAATATAAAAAGGTATGGATAAAAAGGGAAATGAATAAAGAGGAAAGAGAGGAAGAAAAACAGAAAAGATTTGAAGCAAAGGAAAAAAAAAAACGAGATAAGAACGGAGTCAGAAAAAGAGAGATTCTATTGGAGAGTAGTGAATATGAAACTAAAGAAAGTCGACATACAAGAGAAAAACAAAAGGGAAACAGAGAACACAATGGAAGTGGCAGAAAACTAAGAGTGTCTTACACAAATATAGATAGATTAATTACAGGATTGAATGAGCTGAATGATTATTTGAAAGAAAAGGAA
Organism: Oratosquilla oratoria; assembly: GCF_046742065.1. Taxonomy (NCBI): domain Eukaryota; kingdom Metazoa; phylum Arthropoda; class Malacostraca; order Stomatopoda; family Squillidae; genus Oratosquilla; species Oratosquilla oratoria. Next base: position 15,265,226 of record NC_134789.1, on the reverse strand, counting down.
CCAGACATAATGGGAATTGTAGAAACAAAATTAAAAGGTCCACTACCACCCAACAGTGTAGGACATGATGCATATAATTATTGGATTAGAAACAGAGTGAAAAAGGAAGGGGGTGGAGTTATGTTCCTGACTAAGAAGGATATAAACGTGAAGTGTGTCACATATGGAAAGAATACAGTAGAGATGATAATGATGGAAGTAGAAGACAGAGATAAGAAGAGCAGAAAGTTTGTGATAAATTATGTGCCTCCAAAAACAGCCTGATGGGAAGAGAGTGAACATAAAAGTATGTTAGAGGACACAAAGATAACATTAAACAAGATAATGGAAGAGGGAGGAAAAATAGTTATGATGGGCGACTTTAATTGCAAAGAAATCTGCTGGGAAGAAATGACAGTAAAGGGTGGAGACGGCTCATGGGGAAACGCTCTACTTGAGATGGTTACTGACCATACAATGACACAATGGATACAGGAGAACACTAGGTATAGAAATGAAGAATAGCCATCGAGACTAGGCCTAGTAATTACATCCGAACCTAGAATAGTGGACAAAATTTAATATAAAACACCAATAAGTAAAAGTGACCACATATTGATTGAACTGGAACTTAATGAAGAAAAATATATGAAAAGAAATGAACAATATAGAAAAGGAAGAATAATGTATGAAAAAACAAACTTTGATAAAATAAGAGAATTCTCTCAAAAGGAAAACTGGGAAGAAATATACAAAGAAGAAACAACAGTAGAAGAGAAATGGAATATTTTGACAAAAAATTACAAAAAAGGAGTGGAAAAGTGTGTCCCAAGACAAAAACAAGAAAAAGAATATGTAAAATGCTGGTACAAAAAAAGCTGTAGGGAGTTAAAAGACAAAAGAGACAAAGCCTGGACCAGATGGAAAAAAGACAGAAGACCTGAAAAATTGAAAATATATACCGGTTATAGAAATGAATATGTACAAATGTGCAGAGAGGAAAAGAGAAAATATGAAAAAGATATCATAGAAAAGTGTAAAGATCAACCAAAAATATTCTACAGATTTGTAAACAATAAACTGAAAAACAAACAAGACTTGGAGAAATTAAGACAGGAGGGAGTTGAATACACAGAGGAAATGGAAATGGCGGAAATTATGAATAAACATTTTAAATCAGTGTTTACAAGGGAGAACATACAACCTGAAGAGAACGAATGGAAAGAGAAAGTCCCCTCTATGGAAGAAATAGAAGTAACAAAGAATGAAATATTAACACACTTGAGTAATCTTGATGTCAGAAAATCGCATGGACCAGATGAAATAGCAAACTGGATACTGAAAGAATGCAGGAATGAACTGGCAGACAAAATACATAGCATACTAAATAGTTCCTTGAAAGAAGGAAAAGTTCCAGAAGATTGGAAAAAAGCAAATATAGTACCTATATATAAAGGAGGAAATAAAGAAGAACCTACCAACTATAGACCAGTCTCTCAAACAAGTACAATAGCAAAAATTTGTGAAAGAATTATCAAAAGTAGATGGGTAAAATATTTAGAAAAAAACAAAGTGTTAAATCCAAGGCAATTTGGATTCAGACAAGGACGATCATGCGTCACCAATTTAATATGTTTCTATTCAAGGCTAATAGATATAATACAAGAAAGAGATGGATGGGCGGACTGTGCATTTTTAGATCTAAAGAAAGCTTTTGACAAAGTACCACATAAGAAGTTGCTTAAGAAATTAGAAACTGAAGGAGGAATACAGGGCAAACTACTAAATTGGATGGATGACTTTTTGCAAGAAAGAAAAATGAGAGTAGTGATAAGAAACCAGCACTCAAAATGGAATGAAGTAATAAGCGGTGTTCCGCAGGGAACAGTTCTGGCCCCAATAATGTTTGCTATATATATTAATGATATGGATGAAGGAATTGAAAGCTATATGAGCTTCTTTGCAGATGATGCAAAACTACTGAAAAGAGTGAAAACTGAAGAAGATTGTGAATCACTACAGAGAGATCTAAATAAAGTACAAGAATGGAGTAGGAAGTGGGAGATGGAGTTCAATACAAAAAAGTGTAGTATAATGGAATTTGGAAAAAGCAAAAACAGAATAACAGGAGCATATAAATTGGGAGAAGGAATAAAAAAAGTAGAAAATGAGAAGGACCTGGGAGTCATTGTTATGAATAATATGTCACCTGAGAAACATATAAATAAGATTTTTGGAGAAACTTATAATCTAATAAGAACAATCAAAGTTGCATTTACATACCTGGATGAAGAAATGGTGAAGAAAATCCTAATCACCCTGATAAGACCAAGATTGGAATATGCAGCAACGATGTGGTCACCAAGTACAAAAAAATGTATAAAAAAAACTTGAAAGAATACAAAGAGCAATTACAAAACTGGCACCAACACTCTCAAAACTATCATATGAAGAGAGACTAGAAAAACTTCAACTACAGACACTAGAGCAAAGAAGAGAGAGAGGAGATTTGATAGCTATTTACAGAATCATGAAAGGCATAGAAATTACTGACAGAGAGAATCTGATAAAATGGGATGACAGAAATACTAGAGGACACGGAAAGAAAATAAAAAAAGACAGCTATAGAAGAGATTTGAAAAAGAACAGCTTTCATCACAGAGTCATAGACAGTTGGAACAAGTTAGAGGAGAAAGTGGTGTGTGCAAAAACAATACATGAATTTAAAAATAGTTTAGATAAAATGAGATATGAAGACGGGACCGCACGAGCATAGCTCCCCTTCCCGCAAAATACAACTAGGTAAATACACACGCGCGCGCGTACGTTAGATGGTCGGCGAGGATTGACGTTCTGAAGAAAGAGTGAAATTTTCGTGGATCTCAACGGAAAGGAAGTACCTATTGTATTTACAGGGGGGGATTGCTCGTGGTGTAGTGGGAAAGTGAGGAAAAAGGAGAAGGGGAGGGATTACTGAGGGAAATGGAAGGAAATGAGGAAGGGGAGGACTTGGTTCAAGAGGCCAGACGGCTTGTAAACAAACGCCGAACCGATGATTTGATTTTTGATGATGGGACTAACAAAAATGTAAAGAGTAGAAACATAGATAAAAGCAGTTCAATGGAAGGTGAGGATAATAATTTCCAAGGATTTAATGAGGGGGCGGCGGATGCAAACCTCCCCCGACTGGCAAAACTGGAGGAAAAACTTGAACAAATGACCGAACATTGGGAGGTTAGGTTCGGTAAAATGTCAAAAATTGCTGAAAAAGTTGAAAGATTGGAAGACCTAGAGAAGGCGAACAAGAACTTAACTGATGAAATAGAAGAACTAAAAAGACAGTCAAGAGAAGTAAAAGAGGAGAATGAAGAATTAAAAAGATCAATAAAAACAATAAAGAAACAATAGCAAAAGAGGCACAGGGGTGGAGGAAGATACAGGAAAACAGTAAAGTTGCATTTACTGATATAATTAAACAGCAAATGAAAGAACAAACTGAAGACTCAGTTATCAAAGTGATGAAACAGGAGAATATTGTAAGAGACTTAGCAGATAAAAAGAAATGTATAATTATATTAGGAATGGAAGAGAAACATAACCCAGATAGAACCACAAGAATCAAGGAGGAAAATGAAAAAGTAAGTAGATTACTAGAATTAGTTCAAGAAGATGAACCAGACATAATGAAACAAATTGAAGAGAAGTTTAGACTCGTAAAGTATAGTACAGATATGACCAGACCAGTTAAGATTAAATTCAGATCACAAACAACAGCAGAGAATATCTTAGCAAAAACAGGAAAGTTAGCAGAAAGTGAACAATATAAAAAGGTATGGATAAAAAGAGAAATGAATAAAGAGGAAAGAGAGGAAGAAAAAATTAAAAGGAAAGAAGCTAAATAAAAAAACGAGACCAAAACGGAGTCAGAAACACAAGAATTCTACTGGAGAGTAGTAAACATGAAATTGAAGAAATGGACCATAACAGAGAGAAACAAAAAAGAAACAGAGAATACAATGGAAATAACAGAAAGTTAAGAGTATCCTACACAAATATAGATGGATAAATAACAGGACTAAATGAACTGAACGAGTATCTGAAGGAAAAAGATCCGGACATAATGGGAATTGTAGAGACAAAATTAAAAGGTACACTACCACCCAACAGCATAGGACACAATGCATATAATTATTGGATTAGAAACAGAGAGTTAAAACAAGGGGGTGGAGTTATGTTCCTGACTAAGAAGGATATAAACGTGAAGAGTGTCACATATGGAAAGAACAGAGTAGAGATGATTATGATAGAAATAGAAGACAGAGATAAGAAGAGCAGAAAGTTTGTAATAAACTACGTGCCCCCAAAAACAGCCTCGTGGGAAGAGAGTGAACATAAAAGTATGTTAGAAGACACAAGAATAACACTAAACAAGATAATGGAAGATGGAGGAAGAATAGTTATGATGGGCGACTTTAATTGCAAAGAAATCTGCTAGGAAGAGATGACCGTAAAGGGTGGAGAAGACTCATGGGGAAATGTTCTACTTGAGATGATTATTGACCACACAATGACACAATGGATCCAAGAGAACACTAGGTATAGAAATGAGGAAGAGCCATCGAGACTAGACCTAATAATCACATCAGAACCTGAAATAGTGGAAAAGATAGAATACCAGGCACCAATAAGTAAAAGTAACCAAATATTGATAGAACTAGAACTAATGAGAAAAAATACATGAAAAGAAATGAACAATATAGAAAAGGAAGAATGATGTATGAAAAAACAAATTTTGATAAAATAAGAGAATTCTTTCAAAATGAAAACTGGGAAGGAATATACAAAGAAGAAACAACAGTGGAAGAGAAATAGAATATTTTGACAAAAATGTATAAAAAAAGGAGTGGAAAAGTATGTCCCAAGACAAAAACAAGAAAAAGAATATGTAAAATGCTGGTACGATAAAAGTTGTAGGGAGTTAAAAGACAAAAGAGACAAAGCTTGGACCAGATGGAAAAAATAAAAAGGCTTGAAAAATGGAAAATATATACTTGTTATAGAAATGAATATGTACAAACGTGCAGAGAGGAAAAGAGAAAATATGAAAAAGATGTCATAGAAAAGTGTAAAGATCAACCAAAACTATTCTACAAATTTGTAAACAACAAACTGAAAAACAAACAAGATTTGGAGAAATTAAGACAAGGAGGAGTTGAATACACAGAGGAAATTGAAATGGCGGAAATTATGAACAAGCATTTTAAATCAGTGTTTACAAGGGAGAACATACAACCGGAAGAGATCGAATGGAAAGAGAAAGTCCCCCCTATGAAAGAAACAGAAGTAACAAAGAATGAAATATTGAAACACTTGAGTAATCTTGATGTCAGAAAATCGCATGGACCAGATGAAATAGCAAACTGGATTTTGAAAGAATGCAGAAATGAACTGGCAGACAAAATAAACAGTTCCTTGAAAGAAGGAAAAGTTCCAGAAGATTGGAAAAAAAGCAAATATAGTACCTATACATAAAGGGGGAAATAAAGAAGACCCTACCAACTATAAACGAGCCTCTCTAACAAGTACAATAGCAAAAATTTGTGAAAGAATTGTCAAAAGTAGACTAGAACTAATAATCACATCAGAACCTGAAATAGTGGAAAAGATAGAATACCAGGCACCAATAAGTAAAAGTGACCACATATTGATAGAACTAGAACTAAATGTGAAAAAATACATGAAAAAATATGAAAAATGTGAAAAATGTGAAAAAATGTGAAAAAATGTGAAAAAATACATGAAAAGGAAGATTGATGTATAAAAATGATTTTTTTTTTTTATAAAATAAGAGAATTCTTTCAAAATGAAAACTGGGAAAGAATACACAAAGAAGATACAACAGTAGAAGAGAAATGGAATATTTTGACAAAAATGTATAAAAAAAGGAGTGGAAAAGTATGTCCCAAGAAAAAGAATATGTAAAGTGCTGGTGCAACAAAAGTTGTAGAGTGTTAAAAGACAAAAGAGACAAAGCTTGGACCAAATGGAAGAAATACCAAAGACCTGAAAAATGGAAAATATATACTTGTTATAGAAATGAATATGTACAAACGTGCAGAGAGGAAAAGAGAAAATATGAAAAAGATGTCATAGAAAAGTGTAAAGATCAACCAAAACTATTCTACAGATTTGTAAACAGCAAACTGAAAAACAAACAAGATTTGGAGAAATTAAGACAAGGAGGAGTTGAATACACAGAGGAAATAGAAATGACAGAAATTATGAACAAGCATTTTAAATCAGTGTTCACAAGGGAGAATATACAACCGGAAGAGATCGAATGGAAAGAGAAAGTCCCCCCTATGAAAGAAATAGAAGTAACAAAGAATGAAATATTGAAACACTTGAGTAATCTTGATGTTAGAAAATCGCATGGACCGGATGAAATAGCAAACTGGATTTTGAAAGAATGCAGAAATGAACTGGCAGACAAAATACATAGCATAATAAATAGTTCCTTGAAAGAAGGAAAAGTTCCAGAAGATTGGAAAAAGGCAAATATAGTACCTATGTATAAAGGAGGTAATAAAGAAGACCCTACCAACTTTAGACCAATCTCTCTAACAAGTACAATAGCAAAAATTTGTGAAAGAATTATCAAAAGTAAATGGGTAAAATATTGAGGAAAAAACAGCGTACTAAATCCAAGGCAATTTGGATTCAGACAAGGACGATCATGCATCACCAATTTAATATGTTTCTATTCAAGGCTAATAGATATAATACAAGAAAGAGATGGATGGGCTGATTGTGCATTTCTAGACCTAAAAAAAGCCTTTGACAAAGTACCACATAAGAAGTTGCTTAAGAAATTAGAAACTGAAGGAGGAATACAGGGCAAACTGCTTAAATGGATGGAAGACTTTTTGCAAGAAAGAAAAATGAGAGTAGTGATAAGAGACAAACACTCAAAATGGGATGAAGTAATAGCGGTGTTCCACAAGGAACAGTTCTGGCCCCAATAATGTTTGCTATATAAATCAATTATATGGATGAAGAAATTGAAAGTTATATGAGCTTCTTTGCAGATGATGCAAAACTATTAAAAAAAGTGAACACAGAAGAAGATTGTGAGTCACTACAGAGTAATCTAAATAAAGTACAAGAATGGAGTAGGAAGTGGGAGATGGAGTTCAATACAAAAAAGTGTAGTATAATGGAATTTGGGAAAAGCAAAAACAGAATAACAGGATCATATAAATTGGGAGAAGAAGGAATACAAAAAGTTGAAAATGAGAAGAACCTGGGAGTCATTGTTATGAATAATATGTCACCTGAGAAACATATAAGATTTTTAGAGAAACTTATGACTTAATAAGAACAATCAAAGTGGCATTTACATATCTGGATGAAGAAATGGTGAAGAAAATTCTAATCACTCTGATAAGACCAAGATTGGAATATGCTGCAACGATGTGGTCACCAAGTACAAAAAAATGTATAAAAAAAACTTGAAAGAATACAAAGAGCAATTACAAAATTGGCACCAACACTCTCAAAACTATCATATGAAGAGAGACTAGCAAAACTTGAACTACAGACACTAGAGCAAAGAAGAGAGAGAGGAGATTTGATAGCTATTTACAGAATCATGAAAGGCATAGAAATTATTGATAGAGAGAATCTGATAAAATGAGATGATAGAAATACAAGAGGGCACGGAAAGAAAATCAAGAAAGACAGCTATAGAAGAGATGTGCAAAAGCACAGCTTTCCTCACAGAGTAATAGACAGTTGGAACAAGTTAGATGAGAAAGTGGTGTGTGCAAAAACAATACATGAATTTAAAAATAGTTTAGATAAAATGAGATATGAAGACGGGACACCACGAGCATAGCTCCCCTTTCCGTAAAATACAACTAGGTAATTACACATGAGAAAGTGGTGTGTGCAAAAATAATACATAAATTTAAAAATAGTTTAGATAAAATGAGATATGAAGACGAGACACCACGAGCATAGCTCCCCTTCCCGTAAAATACAACTAGGTAAATACAACTAGGTAAATACACACACACAATGCTAAATCCAAGGCAATTTGGATTCAGACAAGGACGATCATGCATCACCAATTTAATATGTTTCTATTCAAGGCTAATAGATATAATACAAGAAAGAGATGGATGGGCTGATTGTGCATTTCTAGACCTAAAAAAAGCCTTTGACAAAGTACCACATAAGAAGTTGCTTAAGAAATTAGAAACTGAAGGAGGAATACAGGGCAAACTGCTTAAATGGATTGAAGACTTTTTGCAAGAAAGAAAAATGAGAGTAGTGATAAGAGACAAACACTCAAAATGGGATGAAGTAATAAGCGGTGTTCCACAAGGAACAATTCTGGCCCCAATAATGTTTGCTATATAAATCAATGATATGGATGAAGAAATTGAAAGTTATATGAGCTTCTTTGCAGATGATGCAAAACTATTAAAAAAAGTGAACACTGAAGAAGATTGTGAGTCACTACAGAGTGATCTAAATAATGTATGGGAATGGAGTAGGAAGTGGGAGATGGAGTTCAACACTAAAAAGTGTAGTATAATGGAATTTGGGAAAAGCAAAAACAGAATAACAGGATCATATAAATTGGGAGAAGAAGGAATACAAAAAGTTGAAAATGAGAAGGACCTGGGAGTCATTGTTATGAATAATATGTCACCTGAGAAACATATAAGATTTTTAGAGAAACTTATGACTTAATAAGAACAATCAAAGTGGCATTTACATATCTGGATGAAGAAATGGTGAAGAAAATTCTAATCACTCTAATAAGACCAAGATTGGAATATGCTGCAACGATGTGGTCACCAAGTACAAAAAAATGTATAAAAAAACTTGAAAGAATACAAAGAGCAATTACAAAATTGGCACCAACACTCTCAAAACTATCATATGAAGAGAGACTAGCAAAACTTGAACTACAGGCACTAGAGCAAAGAAGAGAGAGAGGAGATTTGATAGCTATTTACAGAATCATGAAAGGCATAGAAATTATTGATAGAGAGAATCTGATAAAATGGGATGATAGAAATACAAGAGGGCACGGAAAGAAAATCAAGAAAGACAGCTATAGAAGAGATGTGCAAAAGAACAGCTTTCCTCACAGAGTAATAGACAGTTGGAACAAGTTAGATGAGAAAGTGGTGTGTGCAAAAACAATACATGAATTTAAAAATAGTTTAGATAAAATGAGATATGAAGACGGGACACCACGAGCATAGCTCCCCTTTCCGTAAAATACAACTAGGTAAATACACATGAGAAAGTGGTGTGTGCAAAAACAATACATAAATTTAAAAATAGTTTAGATAAAATGAGATATGATGACGGGACACCACGAGCATAGCTCCCCTTCCCGTAAAATACAACTAGGTAAATACAACTAGTTAAATACACACACACAATGCTAAATCCAAGGCAATTTGGATTCAGACAAGGACGATCATGCATCACCAATTTAATATGTTTCTATTCAAGGCTAATAGATATAATACAAGAAAGAGATGGATGGGCTGATTGTGCATTTCTAGACCTAAAAAAAGCCTTTGACAAAGTACCACATAAGAAGTTGCTTAAGAAATTAGAAACTGAAGGGGGAATACAGGGCAAACTGCTTAAATGGATGGAAGACTTTTTGCAAGAAAGAAAAATGAGAGTAGTGATAAGAGACAAACACTCAAAATGGGATGAAGTAATAAGCGGTGTTCCACAAGGAACAGTTCTGGCCCCAATAATGTTTGCTATATATATTAATGATATGGATGACGGAATTGAAAGTTATATGAGCTTCTTTGCAGATGATGCAAAACTATTAAAAAAAGTGAATACAGAAGAAGATTGTGAGTCACTACAGAGTGATCTAAATAATGTATGGGAAAGGAGTAGAAAGTGGGAGATGGAGTTCAACACTAAAAAGTGTAGTATAATGGAATTTGGATAAAGCAAAAACAGAATAACAGGATCATATAAATTGGGAGAAGAAGGAATACAAAAAAGTAGAAAATGAGAGGGACCTGGGAGTCATTGTTATGAATAATATGTCACCTGAGAAACATATAGTTATAGTTATATATATCGGCTCCTCATGGTTGAGATATGGACCAAAAGGTCTCCTGTCGGCATGCTCCGCTCCGCCTTTGAGGGCAGGACAGTTTTTCACGTACGCTCATTGGCTGGCTTGTCCGTTCTCTCGAGCCTCGCTACCCTGGGGTTGTAGCGTGATGTTTTCCGTATTGCCTCGGGGCTTGCAGCTCCTGAAAGGCTTAATACTTGGGAGTATAGTAGGGGCGTCTTGATAGGCCATCAACACTGTTACCATTCATGTTGATCGCATTTCTGGCTGAGACAGTGAACGGACAATGCCCCAAAGGACAAAACCACAGTCGTTAGGTTAGGAACAGATCTCCAGGTCTTGTGTCAAGACATGCTTCCATGGTATTGCAGATGTGGGAGCTGTATATGGAACACTAAAGATGGTTTGTGAAAAGCCACCTCAATTTGAAGCCCTATATTATTTCATATCCACGTTGGTTGAGATGACTTTTCTGATTATATGATTTACATATTTTTCTTTTTAATTTGACGAATGACATAAAAATAACTGGAAGCAAGAAGAATTTCATTATGCCTAATGGGAGTATGATAGCATAGATTGATTGTAAAAGAGAACCTTCATTATTCCTTGAATCATAAAATGTTCATTTGAATGATGCTAGGTATAGATTGACTACTATTTTCGTAAAACACTGGTGGCAACATCCTTGTTCAAATTCTAAAAGCTAGTAATTTGGAAGTATTGGGCCAAACCAGTAGGGCAATAAAAGTTGAAGAAAATCATTCAATTCTCCCTGCAAATGCCTGAAGGCTTTTTATAGGATTGTGCTCATTCCAGACTGCATCACAAAAAGACAAAGTCAGATAGATAAATGTGGATACCTTTATGTTATTTTTTCATTGAAACCAGAATTTTATCTATACAATGAATTTCAAAACCACCACTCTTATTTCAAAGAATGTAATTTTTGTATTTATTAATACAGGGGGAAACAGGTGAGAGAGAGCTTCACTGGCTGGCATCTAATTAATCTGCAATCAAATGATTCAAAAGGGTAATAAAATAAAATGTCTGCTTGTGTTGCTACATGTATAATTAAACATATTCATATCATAATCATCCAAATGTATACATAATATATCCGAAAGTACTAACAAACATTTTACTTTTCAACTATTTCTACATATCACCTTAATTATGAGCCTTTATGTGTATGTTTTGAAATTGCCAAAACATAGTCTTGAAATTAATCTATGTTTGCTGGGACTGCATATGTGTGTATCATGTTTTACCGTAATCACTCTAATTGTATATATATAAAGGTACCCATGCATGCATATTCATACACATGTACATGCATGCATATATACAGAGGGGTTCCTAGGTCACTATACAAACCAATCAAACAATGAACCTTTTTTTCCTGAGGAAAATTAAATTCTCACCAAGCGCTGAAATTCAAGTAATGAACTGCGAATAAACTACAAATGCGTGAAGTGGCTGGGGACACCCTCCCAGCTGTCACCTTATTGTAGTTGTTTTTGTGTTATAGGTTGTAAGCTAAGCTTACAAAATTTTAGGTGTTATGTTACTAACAGTATAACACTATGACAGGGTAGACAGGAAGGCACTGTGGGAGGTTTTACAGATACATGGGATAGGGAGAAATTTATTAAGGGGAGTCAAGAGTTTTTTTACGAGAGTAGTAGAGCATACGGAAATGGAGAGAGCGAGTGGTTTGAGGTAAAGATAGGACTGTGCTGGGGATGTGTCATGTCGCCATGGCTGTTCAATGGGTGGGGTGGTGTGGAAAGGTGGGGTGCAGGAGGTAAAGGAGAGGGCAGGGGATTGGAGATGGTCAATGAAAAAGGAGAAAAGTGGGAGGTGAGTCAGTTGTTATTTACTGATAACACTGCGCTTGTAGTAGGGTCAAAAGGGCGGTTAAGGAAATTAGTGATGGAGTTTGAGAAGGTATGCGATAGGAGAAAGTTGAAGGTAAATGTGATTAAAAGTAAGGTAATGAGATGTACAAGAGGAGAGGATAGCAGTGAGTTGGAAGTAAGTCTTACAGGAGAAGCTGGATGAAGTTGATAGCTTTAGGTATTTGGGGCCGCATGTGGCAGGAAAAGGAGGAGTGGAAGCAGAGGTAAACTGTAGATTGAGAGAAGCAAATAAATGCCTTGGGGACTAAAGAGTATCATTAGAAATAGGCAACTGGGAATGGACACAAAGAGGAGATTGTGCGAAAAGGCGATTGTACTGACGGCATTTTATGGGGCAGAGACTTAAAATTTAAGAGAGGAAAAGTTTGAATGTATTTGGAATGAAATGTCTGAGAAGTATGGTAGGGGTTACTAGGTTGGACAGAATGAGAGAGGAGAGCAGGAGTGGAAAGGGAGATGGCAGATACGGTTGATGAAAGAGTAATTGAGTAGGTACACATGGAAAGAATGAGTGAAGAAAGATTAGTAAAAGAGGTGTGCAAGGCAGAGGTAGATAGAGTGAACTTGAGGGGATAAATGGGGATGAGATAGATGGATAGGGTGAAGAGGGCACTAAGAAAGAGGGGGATGTCTGTTGAGGAAGGAAAGGAGAAGGCAGTGTACAGATGATACTGATATGCAAGGGAGGGCGGGGGTGGGGGTAGGGGGCTGCTTATTTGTGAATTATGTTTTGATACAGCCCGAAGGTATTTCTCTCCTTTTTCTCTTTTTCTACATGAGGGGACAGTGGGGGGGGGGGCGGGATCGCTGATTAAGTGAAGCAGCCTTGCTGTCGATGTACTGTCTTGCTACATTACTTCTGTCCAGGGCAGTGTGTGAGATGCAGGGATGACCCATTATTCATGAGGAGATAAGATAAGCAAGAGGAAAGGAGAGTGGATGGGAGTGGAATGGGTGGGAGTATGTATATGCCTTTGACTTGGCTATCTACCTTATAAGGGGGAAAAGCCATGGTATATAGACTTTTAATATTTCATAACATTTTTTTTTACTAAGACCATATCCATAAATTGACAATTACTCACATATCTAACAAATCAGTTAATGAACAGAATTACAGGATAAATTATGTTCATACATAAAGTACCAATGTATATATATATATATATATATATATATATATATATATATACACACACACACATATATATATATATATATATATACCACACACACAATCAAATAATTACACAAATATACAATACACATACTCACACATACATGTACTAAGAAATATGTGCACCTGAGTAAACTCAGACAGGCATGCATTAATTACATGTATCTTCTGTACATAATAGTACGTTAGATATTTTCCCTGCCGGGTACAATGGACACTCACCACCCTTCAGTTTATATTCAAACATTCACCATATGCCTATGGGTCACGTTATAATTTTGAGTCTCGATAGTTTAGTACATATACGTTGTACAAAGTTCCTATGACATTATTTTTCTACAAGGGAAAAATTATGTCTTCATTCATATGTTCTTAAATGAAAAATTACTCCATAAAAAACATACAAGATTCTTGTCTTCTAAATGGAATCATTATATTGTGCAGCTGTTACATTACATCACTGTTACCATGCTACCCATACCTCTGAAGGTTGTGGCAGTTTTTCACAGAAATTCTACATGCTACATGAGACAAGAACTTGTGAGATTATGGATTATATCTGTCTGCCTGGGAGCTTGCCGGAGGATGGGCCACAAGACTATAAGAAAGGATGCATGTGCAGATGCACGGTGATGGTACCAGTTTTTCATTTATTGATTGTATCTATGTCACTGTTGGCTGTCAGGTCCTACTGTAGAGGTACTGTCTTGCTACATTGTTTTTGACCCAAGAAGGTGGGGAACAGGCAGGCCCAATGAGAGAGTTGGGCAGTGCCCCGGGGCCTGGGTGTCTAGGTGGCCTGAGAAGATTAAGGACACAACCGGGGATTTACATAGCTAGAGCTCCTATATATTTTTTCCATATAGTTGTCTAAATGGATTAGCCATTTCTTCTTGTCTGTTCTTCAGCTTTTTCTCTTATCAGTAGTACAATAACTTTTTGATTTGTGGAGGCATTGGAAATAATGGGGAAATGGCGAAATTGTTCACAGCTTCAATGACTTAGGTTTTTACAGTACCTCATTAATGGTGTCATTTCCGTTTATCCCAGCTTTATGTAATGTTTTGCCACTTGAAGTGGGGGCCCTTAATTAATACTTGCTGCCCAAGGGCCAGCAATGGCTCTAAAAAAAAAAAACTAGGAAAAAGGATGACCTTTCATCCACAAGGAGTTAAGATGGAAGGAATAGTGAATTTTGGATGGGTGTGGAATAGGTGAAAGGTGGCCATCTGCCTTCACCAAGCCACCTCTTATAAAGGGGAAAAGGCTTTTTGGTTTATGTATTTATGTATATATGTATGTATGTATGTATGTATGTATGTATGTATGTATATATGTATGTATGTATAAATGTATGTATTTACCTAGTTGTATTTACCTAGTTGTATTTTACGGGAAGGGGAGCTATGCTCGTGGTGTCCCGTCTTTATATCTCATTTTATCTAAACTATTTTTAAATTCATGTATTGTTTTTGCACACACTACTTTCTCATTTAACTTGTTCCAAATGTCTATTACTCTGTGAGGAAAGCTATTCTTTTTTAGATCTCTTCTATAGCTGTCTTTCTTGATTTTCTTTCCGTGTCCTCTTGTATTTCTTTCATCCCATTTATGTATGTATGCATGTATATATGTATGTATGTATAGATGTATGTATGTACGTATGTATGTATGTATATACTACACCTTTTCCATTAAGCTAACCACATCCTAAATCAATTGTACCAATTAGTGACTTGCTTAAATATATAATGATTAGTTTTATCCCTTCAACCTGGTGATGTACTTTAATAATTTTAGTCTGGCAAATTTGTGAAGCTGTGGGGGCAAAAATCGAGCTGTAGGAAGTGCTAATCTTTCTTTCTGGGAACCTGCAGATGGCTGCTCATGGGCGGCATGATTTACGGGTGCTCAGCGGGGGAATTAAGGGTTAGGGACAGGATTTGGATTGGGAATGAAGTTAGGATAAAGGTGCCCCACCAGAGACTACTAAATAAAGCCCATGGTACAAGAAGAAAAGTGTTTGAATGGATTAGACCATGGATGAGTAACAGAAAATAGGTTACCAAAAACTGTGTAAAATCCAAATGAGGGACTGTTGCTATTGGAGTTCCCCAGGGCTCAGTTCATGGTCCCCTATTGTTCATTATGTATACCTGGGAAGCGTATTGACAGAAGGTTGTAGATGTGAAAAGGAAATTAAATCAAGGATAGCGATAGCTAAAAGCACGTTTCAGAAAATGAAAGGGGTTTTAACAAACAAGAAAATGTCTACAGATATAAGGAGAAGAACAGTTAAAACATTTATATGGTCAACACTATTATATGGTTCAGAAGCGTGGACAATCAGCCAAAAATTGCAGGAAAACTTAGAAGCAGCAGAAATGTGGATATGGAGACGAGTATTAAGAGTACCATGGACAGCGAAGAAAACAAATGAAGAAGTATTGAGAGAAATGGAGACAGATAGGGAATTGATGACAACAATAAGGAAAAGACAGTTGCGATTCTTAGGACATATAATGAGGAAGGAAGGGTTGGAAGAGGTGGTGATGACGGGAATGGTGGAGGGAAGGAGAGCAAGAGGAAAGCAGAGGGAGAAGTATATGGACGGGCTGATGAGGGCGACGGGAAAACAACTCAAACCAGCACAGATGTTACAAGTAACTAGGGACCGTGAACGGTGGCGCTCCATGGTTGGTGAAGTCCAAGAGGATATGGCACGACGGTAAGGTAAGGTAAGTGATGTTAATAAGTTTTCAGATGACACTAAAATAGGACGCCAAATTAGGTCAGGAGAAGATGCCAATATACTGTAAGATCTTAAATTGTTCACATGGTCGGTGACATGGCAAAAGTACTTCAATATTTCGAAGTGCAGTGTGTTAAACGTAGGTATACACAACCCAGAAAGTAGGTATACCTTAGATAACCCATTTTTAGAGGAAACTGAGTGTGAGAGAGGCTTGTAAATAATAGTGAGCCCTGAAACAGTAGAGCTAACAGAGCATTAGGTTTAATTGCTAGAACAATCACGAATAAAAGTTAGTTAGACCCAGTCTTCACTATGTGGTACAGTGTTGGTCTCTGTCCTATAGAATGGATATCAATTCACTAGAATCTGTATAAAGGAAAACGACCAAAATGATACATGGGCTCAGAATTTTACTTCACGAAGACAGGCGTAGGCACCTTAACTTACACTCTCTGGAAAGACGCAGAGAGTAGAGTGATCTAATAGAAGTGTTCAAGTGGATCAAAAGCTTTGACAGGGGAGGATGCAGACAAGGTCATCATGTTAGATAACAGAACAAGACTCGCATTAATGGAATTAAGTTGGACAAATTTAAATTTAAGAAATATATAAGCAAGAACTGGTTTACCAATGGAGTGGTCATCGAATGGAGCAGACTTAATAAATATGTAGTGAGCACTGAAACTATTATTTGTTTTAAGAAAAAGCTAGACAATTTTATGGATGGGGATGATAGGTGGTAATGGACATGAAACTGCCTAGTATAGGCCTTATGGTCTCTTGAACTCTCTTTCATTCTTATGAAGGGTACGATCAGAATTAGGGCCAGGACTGGGATTAAGATTGAGGAGAGGGAGCTTGTTAATGACAGATGAACTTTTAATATTAAAAGATTACGCAAACAGTCCTAGAATCTTATTTGCTTTCTCTGAGGCACAAATATATTGCTTAGATGAGTTGAGATCACTACTAATAATCACGTCGAAATCCTTTTCACTATCCTTTTTTGTTAATTTCTAAATAACTTGTAATCGTACTTAATGTTATTTTTACCTATGTGCACAACTTTACATTTACCTGTGTTAACTTTGATAGGCCACTTTTCAGATCATTGCCATAGCTTATCTAGATATTCTTGAATATATAATTGGTTTAAGTGATCATTTGCCATTCTGCACATTTTTGTATCATCAACAAATCTGGAGACAATATATTTCAGTCCGTTGTCTATATAATTTATATGTATTATGAGTAGAAGTGGCCCAAGAACGGAACCCTGGGGGACTCCACTCGTAACATTTTTCCATCTAGAAATTTTGATATTTAGCACAACTCTCTATTTATGATCGTTTAACCAATTACCATTCCAGTTTAATAAGGTACCACTTATTCCATGTGAAGCTAATTTAGCAAGTAGTCTTTCGTGCAGGATAGTCTCAAGTGCCTTCGTAAAGTCCAAATATATTAGATACATATTGCTTCTTTTGTTGTTGAAGACAATCGTCTCTATTACCTATCTACCCATATACTAAACTATTGTCCACAAAAAGTCTAGTAGTAGAAGAAAGTGATAGTACGAGATCATTAATGTTACAAAGGAAGAGAATCGGGAACCCAGAAAAGGAACAGTTAAGGATTGGATACCTTCGAGAGCAACGTGCTGTTTTCGAGAATTCAAGAACGATTTTATCCAATGAAGAAGTGGTCCTCGTATGCCATAATAATATGCTTTTGCTTATGGTTGTTGGTGAGGAATTTTGTTAAAGGCTTTGGCAAAATCTAAAAATATGGTGTCCACTTGCCTAATTTTGGGGTTGTCTCTAGTAATTACATTTTGCATGAATATTTATGCCAAATGCTATGCTAATTTTCAGTTAATATTTTTTGCCTACCGAAGTGGTCCAATATATGTCTATGAATAATATGTTCTAAAATTTTGCAAGGGACTGAGGTGTTCAAGACAGGCCTAGGATTGAAGAGGGTGGGGAGGCTATGCCACCGGATTTGAAAATTTGTGTCACATTTGCCAAAAGCTATCAAGGGGAAGAGCTTCTGTTTGAATAGTCTGTGAAAATGTAACCTACAGGACAGGAACCAACACACTAGCATTGGTCTTATGTATCCTGCAGAGTATATTGTCAGGCCCAGTCGTTTTGGTCACGTCTACCTCAGATAGTAGTTTTTAGATTCCTTGGATGTTTATAACCAGGGGAGGAATTGTTGGGTGTGGTGACGGTGGTACGTCCAGAAGGTCTGCATGTTCCTGTGTAAAGATAGACTGGAATTGCATGTTTAGTGTATGTGCTTTTTCACGTGGATATGTAACCAAGTAGTCGTTATCTAATGGTGTTGTAATACCAGTAGAGTCTTGTCAGCGTGCTTTGAACAATCTGAAGAATTTCTTGAAGTTTTGCCTGTTTTTTGTGAGGAAAATAGAAGTGAAACTAGTTTCGGCATGTCGCATTTCTTTCTGAAACTTTTCTCTGCATTTCTGTAGTCTTCCCAGTGTCTTGTATTGTTGTACTATTTTGCTGCATTGCATGCTTTTACTTTGTTTCTGTGTAAGGTCTGTAATTGTCTATTGAACCAGGGTAGTGACTGGTTTTTCATAACAGTTTTCTTTGGTATGTGTTTGTTCATAGTGTCTTGTATGATGCCCTTTAGTCTGGCCCAATTAGTTTCTCCTGAAATGAGCATCGGATCGCTGTCGAGGAAAGAATTTCTGAAGTCTGCTAAGTCTCGGGATATGGCACCCATCTCGGTTCCGTTGTATAAGTAAATGTCCCTGTGTTCTTGTTTCTGCTTAGTTTTTTAATGTTTGTAACAACTAGTACCATGTCATGATTGCTCAGACCGGGTACTACTCGTGTTTGCGTGATGAATGGAATGTTGTTCACCAGGAATAAGTCTAAAGTGTTGGGTGTGACCGCATGTCTTACGCTAGGGTTGTTTCTCATGACACTAGTCATGTGCATGTTGGTTCATGCACTATTTGTGAGAGTCAGTGTGTGTTTATGATGTCTATGAATTTTTCATATAGAAATCAGATTGTGGTGGTACAATGTTGCCTTCACGGGTGGGGTTGTTGATAGTAGCCTATTTTGTCCAGTCAGTGGCAGGGAGATTAAAATCACCAGCTAACCAGATATCTTGGGGGAATAAAATTTGTTTAATGAGTCATCTAGGGTATAGCTTTAAGTCCTGGTTTTGTTCCTATAAGTACTCCACCGTGGTCACCGTCTTCTCTGTCCTTCCTGTGTAAAGTCATTGTATAGGAAGTGTCAGTGGGGGAAGACTTCACTGTCTGAGCCAACTCTCTGTCTCTAAAATAATGTTCATCTCATAAGTCAGAATAGTGTGATGAAGGGCAGCTTCTTTGTTAGTAATGTTGTGGAAGTTTATTGCTAATGTTCTCAGTACTGTTGGGGTTTTGTGTATTATTGAGTTTTATGACTGAGTGGAGGTATTTATGGGACTAGTGGTGGGATTAGTGTTTTTGGGGTTTGGAAGTGAAACTGGGATGATGGATCAGGATTTGGTTCTATTACATGGTTTCAGTTTGGAGTGGTCAGATCAACGTTTGTGAAGTAAATTTTTCTGTTTTGCGTTGGGAAGGATTTGTCAATGTCTCGTCTTTTCCTAATATTTCCTATTCTGTTAGATGAAATGGAGTGATCAAGAAGTAGCAATAGGGGTGTGAAAGTATCTGGGGATTGTGTCTTGAATCTATTTGATGTGTAAAATGAAGGTAGGAAGTGTTGGGAAAGGGGGGAGCTGTAACTCGTAGCACCATATTCCCAGCAGACTAACTTCATCATGTTGCCATGAAACCCCCGATACAGCTGACATGATAATCAGCCACGATGCACAGAGACCTAACAGCAGCAATCACACTTAATGTCCTTCTGGCCCCACTTCATTGCACATTTGCAAAGGTGACATGGGTTCTTTGGGGTCCAAGGTAAAGGGTTGATCACATATTACGTTTATTTATTATAATTTACAATATTAATATTTGATTATTTAATACTATATCGCGTAGGTGTAAAAAAAAAAAAATGTGGTGTTAGGATTCGTGGAATCGAGTACTTGAGCTTACTGGATCCGTGGGACTCGGATCTGAATCCGAGTACCTGCAGCGTGCGGTGAGACTAGCGAGAGAGACGGATTCGCGCGGTACTCGGGTTCCGGCGGTACTCGGATCCCGGCTGGTAATCGAATCCCATCCCACTCGCGAATCCCTGCCGATACTCGAATCCCGGCGGTAATCGAATCCCGGTGGTAATCGAATCCGGCTAGTAAACGAATCCCAGCCTGCTCGCGGATCCCTGCCGGCTAGGCTCCGACGTCACACATATCCAGCCAATCAGCGTTTAATATTATTTATAAACCTGGAAAACACTAAAATCTTAAAAATACTGTAAAATGTGTAATCATACTAAAACATAAAAAATAAATGAATAAACAAATAAATAAAATAGAAACTCAGTAGACAAAAGAAAACAAAATGGCTGTCGTCTGCCACATGTCTGCCCCAGGTCTAGACAATAAAGATAATCTATTTAAAAATCATGAAACCAATTAAAAACCAGGTGCATAGACAAAAATTATACTTATGCTCGTAATGTGATGGTATTCGATGCTGGGTCAATGCTGTGTGTGTTTGGAATGAAGGAAAAGTGGAGGTGGAGGTCGGAGGGAATACGTCCGACCTATAGGGTTGCTCAGAACTAATTGATGATAACTCTTTCTGACTATAGTTTGATCTTTTGGTTGCACAAAATGGCCTCTTATTGGCTGGGGAAAACATAATGAGACAAAGTGGCGTTCCACTATATGGGTGAAGAGATGATGAAAAAACTCATCGAAACCCTAGCACGTCTAAGACTGGAATATACGTCAATAGTATGGTCCCCACACAGAGTGAAGAATATAAGTAAGACTGAGAGAATACAAAGGGCAGCAACCAAACTGGTCCTCAGCTTGGCAGATAAACCATATGAAGAAAGATTAAAAGTACTGGGTATGCAACTTTGAAAGATCGAAGAGAAAGAGGTGACATGATTATAGTATTCAAGTCACTAAAGGGGATATATTGCATTGATAGAAGAGATCTCCTGGTTAAAGATGGAGGGACTTTAAGAGGCCATAGAAGTAAATAAAAAAGACCACATGTCGAAAGGATGTGAAGAAATACAGTTTTCTATATAGATGCATGAATGTGTGGAATATTCGTAGCTTAAGGTGATATAACAATACATGAGTTCAAATATAAATATGATAATTGGAAATCAAAGACATATATTAAGTTGGAACCGTACATGAATTCGAGTTTAGGTATGTCAAGAAATAACAGAATAAGAGACGGAACCCAACGAGCTTTGCTCCTTTCCTATAAACTACAATTAGGTAAATACAGACTTTTGTCCAAAAGAGTCAGGCCAATTCATGTATGATATATAGTCAGGGTCGTCGCTGGGTAGTTCTTAATTAGAGCAAGGCTTGTATAATTACACAAAATGAGCAACGACAGCAACAGCACTGTAGGAGAGAGGCCAAACGCAGGGTATGGGATCCAATATATTTAACGTTTCGCCCAGCAGGGCTTCTTCAAAAATAACATAGTGGAGAAACATCTGATTCCTTATACAGCCCGAGCTTGCGGGGAGAAACAAACATAAAAATGGTGTACACACAATTTGCGTAAATTGCTTGTTACTTAGTTATTAAAATTGCTAATTGTTTATTTATTGCAAAAAATCCACTGTTCTGATTTATATTATCAATGAGGGATATATACGCAGATTCAAAACATCTACGTTTCATAGTATGGTTTTCATATTTAATAATCTTACCTGGCTCACCATCATTAATTAACGGTAAATATAAACAGCTCGACTGAATAGTCTTGCAATGCAACAAAGAGCACTGACAAACATAATCCGTCTCACAGTGCTGCTCTACTTTTTTGTCAACTTGTATAATTATGGAATAAATTCCTCTTGCTATTCATATATCAACAGCCAATACCAACACGCATTTTTATGCTACTAGAACTTAAACATTCGAGCAATTCCAATGCTATTTGTTGGTGTTTGGCAAGACTAGAAAACGACCATTCTCAATACTACTCTGCAAAGATTTACCAACCAATGTATTCAAAGGATATGCACAAAAGTGTCTTAAGCAGACCGCTTTTGCTAACAATATATTCAACAAACGCCATACATAAGACGTTTTGTTTTACTGTTCTGTACATCTATTTACTAGTGCATTCAACAGATGGTGGTAAACAGTATATTCAAAGAATAATATGTGCAAGACTGTAGGATAGCTAACAATATGTATACCTACTAAATGGTGCATTCAACGAATGCCCTATACCAATGTATTAAACGAGTGTTCTATACAGTATCAAACAGTATATTCTACTAATTGATAATATAGCCAAGTACACAGTGTACTCTTTTAGTGTCACATGGAAGTTGAAATACACGATTTTAAAGACATGTCACGCCACGTGCAGTGGACTTGAATTGGAGTGAATAGATTCACCACAGTCAGCAAGATGATACATGGTATGATGAGGAAGGACCTGTGTGAGCAGGATGATTGTCACGTAAGCCATGGAACGAACCGTATCAATGACGAGTACCTACCGACGAACTTGTACTGCAGGAAGATGCTCTCAAGTAATTATTTGTACTAAACAACTGTCAGGAAAGGTATACTTTGTACTTAATGAAGGCTATACAACAAACAATTCAATGGAAATCATTCCTGTAAGATCTTATGAAGAAAAGACAATTACTCATCATGTAGAAAAGAATGTTCGTCTTGTTATCATGCGACTGCTAGGGTCACAATGACCTTGCATATCCAACTTGGAATCCGAAGTTTAACTTGATATCAGGATTAAATTTATATCTAATCCTAGGTAGATCCCGAAGAAACAAGATATTAAAGATGAGCTATATGAAAAACTAGGGGTGACATTTTTTATAGTAAATACCTATGATATAATGAATATTCATCATATTTCACAATTAATGTTTAATAATCAGGTCTTATGGCTCAACAGTATTTGGGATCCTGTGAGACAGACGTCAGAGAGAGAGAATCACTTCCACACTGCTCGTCTTCAAATTCTATCAACATCACCACCTTTACCTGAAAGTGGAACCCCAAGGGGCTGGCAATTGGTCTCCAGACTGGACCCAAGATCTATATAAGTTTCGACTATAATGCAATTTGTTTACCTAAAGAGTGTTGACAACCGGTGGCTGCTCTTTCTCATATTTCATTAACAGAACGCAGATAACAAAGTTTCTTCTTGGAGAGATCTATAAGAGGACCCTCAGACCATTGTTGGCACCTGTCAGTAAAACTTGAGGGAACAGCTATCATCAAACAGTATTCAGAGTTGCATGATTCATGATAACAGTTGTATTAATCCATCAAAAATTATTTTGTCCCTTGAAGTTATAGGAGAAATGGAGATATATAAGAAGAGTAGTAATTATTTTTTATGTGATGCAACAACGTGAAGTCCTGTGAAAAAAATACTGATATAAAGCATCATTCACCAGACCAACACACGTGGGGAAATCTCACAAAAGATAAAGCGTAGTTTTATATTGCATTTCTGAATAAGCCAACTTCTGGTGTAAATGATACCTGACTGCACACCTAAAAGATATTTACTATCTATATAAACCACAGCGAGTATACGTGTATTAGTAGCTGAACGTATTGCATATGTCAGGCTGGTCGTATTAAGAACACAATTTCATTTGGATAAAAACCTAACCAGTTGCTCATATGCCTCGGCATCCCAAATTATGCAAGGCAAGAGTGGCCCAAGCTGACGCATTCACCACTTTCTTTATTTCGCAGAATTCGTTTCGTAGCTTGTGACTAGGGTATTCGTAGTGACCTAAGTACTCGATGTCAAAGAACACTACAGTCGAAGTGGAAAGACACTATAGCGTGCAAAGGACTATAGTCAGCGCAAGGAGAATTGGTCGATAAGGCGGGGCTAGGAGATTTCCCGGTGTTGCCACATGTGGGCATCCATGGCGAGAACGTGCATGTGGATGCAATGTTTTCTGAATGCAGTATGAGGGGGGCGGGGCCAGAGATTAGATGTAGCGGCAACGTCGCTCTCTCATGCACATATGCCATATCTAGACTTAAAGAAACGAAACCTTTGTATAGAAAACATTGCTTTGATTTTTACCTCAGTGGTGGTGTGTGACAAAAAATTATAATATAATCATATGAGGGAACATTATAAAATTATAAAATAGAATGATAAAATAAAATGAAATTATAGAATAATTATATGTGGCACCACAGGGGAACTCCCAGTGCTCCGCCCTAACGGCCAGATCTCAGTGCAACGGGTATAATGCATCGCGATGTACTCACGCGATAGGCAAAAAAGTATGATAAAGAAAATATTTATATAAACAAAAAACATTTTCCTGCATGCCAACAAAGTAATATAGAGTTATTTAGTTCAAAACTTTGCTCAATAAAGTAAAATGTTGTGGTTTGTGTGAGACAACACTGAGTGCAGCTAAACGTCTCCTAGAGCAAGCAAACTCCTCATTAATTTCTTTTGTAATGTTCGAAAGACTATGCCGTATTACAACGATACATGACGTTATATAATATGATGAAGATAAAAAATTAATGGAGCTTTTAAAGATTAGGGGTCCCGTTTAATTTGGGGTCCCTATTCTTCAAAAGGGCAAAGCTGGCACCCCTATTGTTCAAAAGGTCTATCTAACCTAACCTAACTAAACTTAACATAACTTGACCAAACTAAACCTAACCCAATCTAACCTTATTTTCTTACATGGGACCATTATCCTTCAAATGGGCAAAACTGGGACCACTATAGTTCAAAAGGGGCAATTGGGGCTCCTGTTCTTCAAAAGCTCCAAATGAATCAGAGGCATTAGATGTACAGTGGCAAAATATGTAAACGATATAGTGAAATGAAATACAGTACTACTTTAATAGACGAAAAACTAGTTGTTAGATATTCCTAACATTTTAGTACTAAGTGTTGGTTACAAGTACTTCTTTCCACGTGTCTCCTTCTAACTTATTAAAGTTTCCAAATTCACTTGCAAATCCTGTGAAAGCCTACAAGGGAATGAAGGACTTTACTCTGAATGTAAAAGCAAATAGTTAATACCACCTGAAAATAGTTCTTGGCTTTCTTGTGATATAAATGAAGAGCTTACAGCAGGAAGCGCTTAGTTGTGGTCAAAGTCGTTGTCACATTTACCCTGTGTACAAGGACAAGTGGTAGTCATTGAGAGCTGTTTAGAATTGAACCAAAGCCTTTGTATTCACAAAAAAGGAACGAAACCGAATGTGACAATGACACATAATATGCAACAGATCATGGAAATATTTGTTTAGCATGTGAAGGCATGTGAACTTGGTTAACATAGTATATGGTATATGATATGTAACATGAGGCACCTATCCACAAGACTAGTATATTATCATGTCATTCTGAGTAACATTTAATCCAATGCATAGTTTCAGGTTTACCCCCATCGGCTTAGTAGATGTTGTCCTGGCGATTTTATCCGACTGTGGGTGGTTGATGTGACCCGATCGCTACCTCCCTCTTCCAACTACTTCCTCTCCACCGGTAGACCTACCGGCTATGAGCCAATTGGACCAATTGTGCCAAGTTGGACCCCGCGCTTAAGGGGCCCCTGCGCCAGTGTAATCCACTCTCGGGTTGTTAATTCTTTATCAAAATGTAGCTTACATCTGTTTGGTCTTTTAACTCGTATGCATTTGTTAAGTGTACATTTTGATTGCTTTCCATTCTACCACAGAGGTTGAAGTCTATAACAGACTTTTTATATTTGTATGATTCTACAGACCATAGTGCAAGTTGATTGGGAACCTGTGGCCAACCAAAATCGTTCCCAATTGGAGCCCACAACTCTTAAGACCGTCCCTGCCCACCGGAGGTTAAGATCCATTTACAAACCCAAGTCATCAAGCCAAAGAACTGCCGCGATCCAAGACTCAATAAATATCTCTACAATTTGATCTTCCTTACAGGCTTCTCTTCCTCTTCCACCACAAAAACAGATCTCGCGAAAGCGGGTGATCTGACCAAGGTGATCCATGATCACTCTATCCACCTACAGAGTTTCTGTGTCAGACTGACCTTTTAACCTGAACTCAAAAGTGTCTCTGTTTATCTTCTTACCTGAGTTTTTTTAAATTCATTTACACTATAACCTCAAGACTTTAAAGGGCACCTCCATCTCAACCCTTTTTGTTCCAAGCCTGCCCTTTCGATGACTGAATTCATTTGACTTTCGACAGAAAAAAATAACTGTATCACTGGAATAAAGAGTTAAAAAAGAAAAGGAAAAAATCGAATGCCACCACAAAGGGTAAACAGTGAATTCAAAGTTATCCATTGTGATTCTGTCACTAGAAGTATTGCTCCAATCTACTCTATACATCTACTTTTGCACAGGAAAAGGCCACGGGAGAAGATTTCAACTTTGGTTTGAGCAGTTAAGTCGCCACAAGGGACAGTATCAACTGTCCCTTCTTCTCGCCCCCCCCCCAAAAAAAAAGTGTTTATATGAGTACATAATTTATTTACCTATGAAATGTTTCTTATATTCTGTGCCTTATTCTCCTCCCTCGTGTAAAACTTCGTAAACGTTGGCTTCATCTTCCGCTAACCCTGGAGAGTAAAAATATAGTTCTTACACCAAGTTTGGATTATTTTGGGTCTGTTTTACATGTATTCACTTGAGACCCTGCGATATATACAGGTTTCTGAGTTGTGTATTCTCCAATATATAAAGAAATTTAACTACTTTTCAAATCCGAGTTAAAGCCTCCAATCCCTTGATATTAAGCCCACCCAATTTATTACACAAATTATGATGTGAAGAATCCAATCACCAAGCACGTAGGATTAAGAGGACGCCTTCGACTGGTTTTGAATGTCGTTTTAAAATACTTATATAGCCAGATTTACACATTTACCAATGAAGCAAAGGCTCATATGAAACGTATGAACAATGATAACGCCTCCAATTTGTTATTTCCATCTGTGACAGATACCATATTGAAGTAATCTGCACCAAAATATTCAAATTGGCCTTCATACAAGCGAAAAGTCGTATATTATTTGTTCATAGACAATAGTTTCGTTATATTGACTTGCCTATCTGACAAGTAGAGGGGCAAAATCATCCTGTCGACGTAAGATATCTCGTGTGAGGGTCACAGAAAAAAGGATTTTCATTATGTGTTTTGTATGGATGCGATATGTGGACCGATATTCACTCCTTTCATTCCAGCCCTTGGAATTGTTTGGAAAGAAAATCAAGTCACAGATACGTTTTGCTGTTAAGGGCTCTTCGTTCCCTTCTCTAATCTCATTATTAAAATTATATAATAAGATCTAAAGCCAGGGGTGGGTCCATCCCACACCAGAAAAGAATTGCTTGATGTTAGATAACATCAAACCTATACAGCGCATCTAAAATGAAGTTTGGTTTTGTTAACGTATGGCATCTATTGCATTTCGTGACTTAAATTAGGTCCTTCTCAGGATGTGATGCCATAACTCATGTTTAACTTTAAAAATCATAATTAGTTAGCCGAGTCCTCCCGTTCTCTATACCCAAATGCTCTAAATCACACAATTAGTCTCAATTATGGTTAGAAAAGATGCCAGTTCTTGAGAAATGTGTGGAGACTTTCACCAACCACGAAATATTTGGGTCGAGTAACCATTATAACCTTTGTATACTCTTAAAAAGACAAATTGAATATTCAAACGGCAAACCCATGCAGATATCGAATTGTGATCGGTTAGCTTACGTTGGAACTCCTTTGGCTATGAAAATGGTCACACAAGACTTTGATGTTTCCTTTCAAGATTACCAACAAACGCATTCCTTGGTAGAAATATTCAACGACTCAATTTTTCAAGGGTTCTTCCTCTGAGTAGTCATTATGTTCGTCTTTTTTCGAGGTTGTGCAAAAATCTTTGTCTTTTTGCAGCGGCTTTTTTTTGTTTTTGTTTTTTCCTCCCAAATCATTTCTAACAATCATTAATTTAATTTTTGTGTACAGGCTAATAATACTGAGTATATACCCATTTACCCTCCCCTACTTTATCCCATTATTCCAATCCACCTAATCAACCCTAATCCAGTCCCTTCTCTTGTCCACACACTAAAAAGAAAAACTAATAATGAAAATTTACTTTATTTTCCAAATTTGTTCCCTTATTCTCCAGTCATTCGATACACTTCAGCCGAAGATGCTAGATGTGATGGCTGACACAAGGGCTGGTTTCCCTGACAAGATTCTATCTGGACTCCTAATTGATGCAGCTGTCTCTAGTATTTCCTCGCCGCTCTCCTCCTTGGGTTCTTCCTCTCTAGTCTCCTCCTCCCCAGACGCTTTGGTTTCCTCGCCTGTCCCCGCTTCTATTATCTTCTCATCATTGTTGGGTTCAACTGGAGTTTCTGCTTTACTTGGCAGTTCCGCCAGTGTTTCAGGTTCAGATGATACTTCCGAATTGGTCTGATCATCTGGTTCAGGTTCCAGTACTGGCTTGGCATCTGCTAGTGGTTCAGACTTTGGATTAGTTTCTGCTTTTGGTTCAACCTCTGTCTCAGCCTGTGCCTCTGGTTCAATCTCTGCATAAACCTCTGCCCTTGATTCAGCCTTTGCCTCTGGTTCAGCCTCTGCGTTTGGTTCAGCTTCTGTCTCTGGTTCAGCCTCTGTCCTTGGTCCAGCCTCTGTCTTTGGTTCAGTCTCTGCCTTTGCATAAGCCTCTGGATCTGGTTCTGCCTCTGCCTCTGGTTCAGCTTCTGCCTCTGGTTCAGCATCTGCCTTTAGTTCAGGCTCTGCCTCTGGTTCAGCCTCTATCTTTGGTTCAACCTCTGCCTCAGCCTTTGCCACTGCCTTAGCCTCTACATCTGCTTCATCCTCTACATAAACCTCTGCCTTTGGTTCAGCCTCTGCTTCAGCCTCAGCTTCTGGTTCCACCTCTGCCTCTGGTTCAATTTCTGGATTTGGTTTAGCCTCTACTCCAGCCTCTGATTCTGGTTCAGCCTCTGCCTCTGGTTCAGCCTCTGCCTCTGGCTCAGCCTCTGCTTCTGGTTTAACCTCTGCCTCTGGCTCAACTTCTCCTTTTGGTTCTGCCTCTGCCTTTGGTTCTGCCTCTGACTCTGGTTTAGCTTTTGCCTCTGGTTTAGCCTCTGCCTCTGGTTCAACCTCTGCCTCTGGTTTAGTCTCTGCATCTGGTTCAGCTTCTTCCTTAGGTTCAGCTTCTTCCTCTGGTTCAGAATCTGTCTTTGATTTAACCTCTGACTCTGGTTCGGTCTTTGCCTTTGGTTCTGCCTCTGGTTTAGCTTCTACTTCTCGTTCAGCCTCTGCCTGGGGTTCAACCTCTGCCTCTGGTTTAGCCTTTGCTTCTGGTTCAGCTTCTATCTTTGGTTCAGCCTCTGCCTTTAATTCAGCTTCTGCCTTTGGTTTAGACTCTGCCTTTGGTCTATCTTCTGACACTGGTTCAACCTCTGCCTCTGATTTAGCCTCTGTCTCTGGTTCAGATTCTACTCCTGATTCAGTTTCTGCCTCCGGTTCTGTCTTCACGTCATTTGCCGTATCTACTTGATCGTCTACCTTTGGCTCAGTCATTTCTTTCTCATTCTGTGTGACTACCTCCGGACCTACTTGCCTTTCTGTTTTGTCGAATCCTCGTGAATTCGCTACTGCCACACTTAGAACCTCAGTCGAAGTCTTAGATTCAAAGACTTTGCTTTGTGGCTCTCCTACCTGTATGGGGTATTCTCCAGGCACCACGTCTTTGTCAGGTTCCGGTTGTTCCTCAGAACTTGTCTCTCTCTCAACTAACTTGACTCCCTTACTTACTGGGTCTCCTTGTATCTTATGTTCTGCTCCCTGGAGATCTCCTTCAGCCTTTGAGTCTTCTTCCGTGCGTGGCTCTTCCCCAGCCTGTGAGTCTGGATTAGCTTTATCAACACCCTGGAATTCCCCGTCTGCTTCTGTTCTTCCCTTAGGCTGTCCCTCTCCATCAGCTTGTGGCAATTCTTTTGTCTTTGATTTTTCTTCAGTTTTCTCTCCCATTTTAGATCCCGTACTCCCCTCAGGTTCTGTTTTTATCCCAGTTTCTCCTGTAAACTCATCTAGGAAGATTCTTGGGCGTCGCTTTTGACTCCCTATGCTTGTGACAGTCACAGGTTCCCTCCCATCTTTGGAGTTCACCGGTTTTGGTGATTTTTCTTTAGTATCGTGAGATTCTAGACCTTCATCCTCCACAGTGATCACCGGGGTCAGAACAACGGTTTCGAGTGTATTATCACCATAGGATCGAGGACTTGGATCGAATTTAGGGAAATCGATGGCGACAACTCTGCTTTCACCCTTACTTTGACCTTCATCCATGTTACTTGACGAAGTGTTCTGGTTCCCTTCTTCAGGTCCTTGATAGCCAGGCCTGATTTTACTCGGGGTAGCGGTGGCAGAGTCAACGACAGGAACAGAATTGCTATTCTTTGATGGTAAGCTTGATGATAAGATAGTAGTGACAGGAAGAGGGGTAGTCGTCGTAGTCGTCGTAGTCGTGGTGATTGTTTTCTTGGCCTTCTTGTTCTTTCTCTTCTTTTTTGGCTTGCTGGGTACAAAGGTTCCTCGCATAATGGCTTCGATAGTGTCTAACGAATCACTGGACGCTAAGGCAGCAGTCTTCCATGTTTCATTACCTTCTGAAGAATCTATCTGACGGGGGCGTCGAACTCCGTGATTCTTGTGTTTGAGGTCGGCGGAGACCGACTTCGTCCGCGTCTTGGCCTTCGACTTCGGAGCTACCGCCAAGGAGATCTTCTCTGTAAGACTTCCACGTTGAAGGGGTTGGCTCGTTTTGTATGGGCACTCTGGTTTCAGCCAGCCAGCCTGATAAAGGGTGAATACAAGGATAGCTTCGTTGAGGAGTTTGTGAGTTTGTGTGTATATCAATGAATTTTTATACTGTCAGTATACTGCTCGTCACTAAAGTAAACTGTATGGCAGTGAGATACTATCACACCCAATACGGTTGCATTTTTCCGACAAACAAAAATTAGACTTAAAACAAATCACACATTTTCAAAAATAAATCAATGTCTATTTATAAATAATGAAATAATTCGAAATACATTATTGTGAATTAGAATGAAACTATTCTAAATCATTGCAGTTATTTTACATGTTCTACTGTGTATTAAAAAAAGATGTGTGAACAAGTGAGCCGCATATACATTTCGAGTAAGGAACAACCCCATCAGAACCTTACCTTCGGGTCACACTCGACCTCCACAATCACGTTCTTCCTGCAAGTGTGGAGGGCAACCAGGGACACTGACCGGTTGAACCTCCTTCCGGTCTCGCTGTCTTCCTCCTGAAGCAGAGCTCCTCCTCCGGTCCTGTCATCCACGGTCTCGCTGCCGTCATCAAAGTGTTCCTCCTGCTGGGGGCTTGGGCGAAGCATCAACCAGGGCATTAAGGGTGAGGGTGGGCACTCGGTCGCAAAAGGTCTCTGTGTTGCCACTGGAAATCGAAAAAAGTACATCTTCAACAAAGAAAGTATAA
This sequence comes from Oratosquilla oratoria, assembly GCF_046742065.1. Lineage (NCBI taxonomy): Eukaryota > Metazoa > Arthropoda > Malacostraca > Stomatopoda > Squillidae > Oratosquilla > Oratosquilla oratoria. Next base: position 15,233,583 of record NC_134789.1, on the reverse strand, counting down.
ACTGGACACTCGGGTGAGGCAGGCCTCTGTGTCGCCACTAGAAATGATTTTGATAAATCTATCTATTTACCAAGACTTTTTTCCACCTTATAAGGGAGGTAAGTCACCCCTCCTATCTCAGGTCCTCATGGATGACTGGTCATCCCTGTATCCACCAATTGCCAGGGGTCAAACGCAATGAAGCAAGACTCAGTACATCTACAGGAAGGCCGCTTCACTTAATTGGCGATCCCCTCTCTCCGTCCCCTCATGCAGAAAAAGAGAGAAAAGGGGAGAAATACTTTCGGGATGCGTCAAAATATCGGTGCTACAACTTTTCATCACTCATCATTTTGTAACACACAATTTCAGCACCTGACAATTAACCAGTCGTCACTTAACCACTCGTCTTTTCATCAGAAAGACATTTCATCATTTGACAGTTAAACACCTCGACAGTTAATCATTGCTCATTTCATCATACGACACTTTATCAGAAAATCACCCTTTTCTAACCACTGTACAATTCAGGAAATGGTTTTATACGAACGTACAAACTAGAAACAATAGCTATGGTACATACTGTATGTATACCAATACTGGGGGATTAGTGATTAATATTGGAAAGTGTCAAAACATTTGCCGGAACTTATGTACAATAAAACATGTAATACCATTCATGGAATGTAGGTTTATTAAGGGTGTCAACATATTTATGAGCAGATTTAGGCCTGTCACTTAGATCTGTTAACGAACGTTTAATTAAACAGTGGTGGATTATTGGCGCAAAGTATCGCGGACATGCAACGCAGTAGAAACACAATAAGTTGATCAAAATGTCAAAATATACGCGCAAGTAGATCTGTCATCTATAAAAACAAATAATCTGAGAAAACCCAGGAACCTTAAACCACGAATGTATAACATATTAGTGCTAAATATTTTGGGAGCCATGGAGCATGCGCGGGTTAAGCGGACCATTTTCACCGGAAGTAACCGGATGCATCTGATTGGTGCTTTGTGTGGCTGCGCCCCCTGTCAGTGTATATAAATATCATCTCTGGTATGAATAAAGATACTTTCACTTTCAAGCCTCTTCTGTTCTTATTCTTTTGCTAGACGTCACTTTTTCACTTCCATACACATTTTCAAACAGACGAATAATACCCATTGAACAAGATGGAAGACAAGTGTGATTTTGAAAAAAAAAACACACACTAAAAGCAAGGACACTGTGTGCTTCAAGAAAATTGAATACTGCAAACATAAAGAAGATAAAGACAATTCTATCCGTTGGCGATGCAGAGAATACCAGCAAAAAAGTGTAGAACATTCATTACTACATTAAGAAATTGTGTTATCTCACATCCGTACCCAGAACATTCCCATTTTCCGGAAGGAAATGGCATTGAAGCAAGAGCAGCAGTAGCAGAGATGAAAACTTTGATAATTGGAATAGGAGCAACACCCTTGGCAGTTATAGGAAGTCAAAGTCAGAATTTATCCAGTGAAACTGTTATGAGGTTGTCAAAGAAACCAAGACTTCTGCGTACCCTACAACGAATTACAAAGAATTCGGATGCCCTTGGTCGTTCACCAAACTCCATATATCTTGAAGTTCCTGAGAAATTTAAAGAAATTCTTTTGCATGGCTCTGGTATTGAAGGTCCAGAAAGATTCTTATTGTTCGGCGACCAAGAAATGATAACTGGTTTATCCCGTTCTGATATTTGGCTAGCAGAAGGGATTTTTAAAGTTGTGCCATCTATATTTTTCCAGTTATATACGATTCATTTTCATTATGGGGAGGGCTGTAATCCAGCTGCAATATATGCGCTATTATGCAACAAAAATAGGAACACCTATAGAAGAATGATTGCTGCTGTCCGACAAATAGTTCCAGAAGCAGATCCCAGACAAATTCTACGAGACTTTGAAATCACAGCCATTAATAAATTTCATAACTCATATCCCAACACAGAAATTAAAGGATGCTTCTTTCATCTCTCCCACTGCGTGTACAGGAAAGATAATGAGTTAGGGATAAAAACTGCAGTGAAATCAAGTCAGGAACTAACGACATTAATACTTTGCTTACCAGCCTTGGCTCTTGTTCCAGTTGATTCAGTGGAAGAATCAACCGGAACAAGATGCTATGTCTGAACATGAGCGTATGGATAAATTGTTGTCATACATATATTTGTGGAGGAAGCAGACAAAATGCAATAACAAGACATCCCTTGTTTTCGATTGAAACTTGGAATCCTTTCGAAAAAGCAGCAGAGGGAGTTGCACGGACTACAAATGCGGTTGAAGGTTGGCATTATACCCTGCAATCAATATTCCAGTGCAGCCATCCAACATTATGGACATTTTTGGACAGAATACTTAAAGACATTGCTCTTCATCAGTTAAATCTAATGCAAGGAATTGCTGGCGCAGCTTTGCAGTTATAAAATACTCTAATCTTTAATTCTATATATGTACTTTTGTTTTTTATTACTTGTCAAATTTTTCTTGTGTATTGCCTTCTAATGATATTAAGAAAATATTTTTTTTTTGCTTCTTGACAGAACATTTGCATATAAAATACTATCTATTGATGTAAAAATTCTTAAAATTAACTACCATATATGAAAAATTGCAAGGTTGTCACTTAATGCATTTACAGTTAAACGATTGAAATGTAATGGTGATGAAAAGTGCAGTGGTGAAATGTATTGGTGATGAATGTTAGGTGATGAATTGTCTGATGATCTGACGCATGATTAAAAGTCGCATGATGTGAATAAATGACGAGTGATGAAATTACCCAAACAAAATATCATTCACACATAAGCACCCCTTACCCCCCATCCTCCATCCCTCTCTTCCTTGCATAACAGTATCATCCATACACAGTCATTCGCCACTCATCCCTAACTCCTGCCTACTCCCTTCCTTGCTCAACAGACATTCCACTCTTGCTCAACGCCCACTTCACCCCATCCATCCATCTCATCCTCGATCGTCCCATGAAGTTCACTCCCCCATCTCTGCCTTCCACACCTCATATATGAAAAATTGCAAGGTTGTCACTTAATCCATTTACAGTTATACGATTGTGATGAAAAATCGTACTGATGAAATGTAATGGTGATGAAAAGTGCAGTGGTGAAATGTATTGGTGATGAAATGTCAGGTGATGAATTGTCTGATGATGATCTGATACATGATTAAAAGTAGTATGATGATGTGTCGGGTGATTAAATGACGATTGATGAAATGTCACATAACCAAAATATCATTCACACATAAGTACCCCCTACCCCCATCCTCCATCCCTCTCTTCCTTGCTCAACAGACCTTCCACTCTTGCTCAACGCCTCCTTCACCCCATTCATCCAAAGCATCCTCGGTCGTCCTCTCAAGTTCACTTCCCCATCTCTGCCTTTCACACCTCTTTTATTAATATTTCATCACTCATTATTTCCATGTGTCCAAACCATTCCACAGCCTTGACGCAGTCCCATCTTTACCTCAAACCACTCGCTCTCTCCATTTCCCATTCTAACACAGGCTCTAATACTCTCGTAAGAACTCTTGACTGCCCTTAACAGATTTCTTCTAATCTTATACATCTACAAAGCCTCCCACAGTGCCTTCTTGTCCACCCGGTCATAAGCTTTTACCAAATTCATAAGCCCCCCCCCCAAAAAAAAAATCCTTTTTTTCCCAAAGCTTTCTCACATATCTGCCTTACCGTAAAAATCTGAACCACGCAACCCCTCTGTTCCTTTCCTAATCCTCTCAATCAAAACCCTCCCATAAGTCTTCCCAACTACACTTAACAAACTAATTCCTTTGAAACTACTACACTCACAGGCATTTCTCCAATCCTACGACACTCTACCCTTCCTTACACACGAATTAAACAACCTTACCAGCCAGTCCACTTTTAGTGTACCTCCCTTTTTAGACACTCCGCATGAAACCCATTTAATCCAGGAACCTTAATCTGTTTTCATCATTTTCAAAGCTACTTGCACCTCATCTTTTCTTATTTCTCCTTCATTATCCTTTCCCATCACCGCCATTTTCTTAGCGCCTCCCACTGCTACCACTCAATAAATGAATGAATAAATAAATAAATAAATAAATAAATACTATAGATGAATGGATAGATGCATGAATGAGTAAATAGGTAGATTTATAAATATATCAACAAAACAATCAATAATAAATGAATAAAAATAGACAGATATAGAGACACATAAACCTACATGGAAATAGACACATAAATAAATGAATAAATGAATGAATGAGTAAATGAATAAATAAAGTATGAACACCTGGTCCGGGCCCACCCAGTTCCCCTTCATCGGTATTTGAAGTCAAACACGACATGTTTTTCTTCTCGATTGAAGTCTGCGTTTAATTTCAGTTAGAGTGGCTCTTGAATTAATGACAAATTATTTAGTACCTGTGTTTCAACGTTTCTAAGACTTCCTCGTGTCCAGAATATTTCATCACAGAGCGGGAATTACTTCTCTGACGAAATAATGACTTTTGGTAATAAGTGAGTGCGCGCCCGTGTGTGTAAGTGTGTGTGTGTTTACCTAGTTGTATCTTACGGGAAGGGGAGCTACGCTCGTGTTGTCCTGTCTCTGTATCTCGCCCTGTTTGATTTGCTCTTAAATTCGTGTATGATTTCTGCACACACTGTTGTTTCGTCTAGTTTGTTCCATACATCCACCACTCTGTTGGGAAAGCTGTTCTTTTTCAGGTCTCTTCTATAACTGTCCTTTTTGAGCTTCCTTTCATGTCCCCTTGTATTTCTCTTATCCCAATATAGTAAGTCTTCTCTATCAGGGACTTCCATACCTCTCATGATTCTAAAGATAGTCAACAAGTCACCTCTTTCTCTTCTTTGTTCCAGGTCTTTTTCAGATCCCACTTTCTTTACTTCCTTAGCACCAATTTTATTTTGTCCTGATATCCTTTCTCACTTTTTCCAAATTCCATTATGCTACATTTCTTAATGTTGAAGTCTACTTTCCACTTCTGACTCCATTCCCAAACCCTGTTCAGATCTCTCTGCAGTGAATCACAATCCGTTTCAGTGCTCACTTTCTTCAACAGTCATCTGCAATAAAGCTCATGTAACATTCCACACCCTCGTCCATATCATTCACATAAATAGCAAACATTATTGGAGCCAATACTGATCCTTGTGGAACTCCATTAATCACCTCTTCCTAAGTAGAACTCTTATCTCTGAGCACTACTCTCATTATTCTTCCATGCAAGAAGTCCTCCATCTATTTGTAGTTTACCTTGTATTCCTCCTATGGTTTTCAATTTTCTTAATAGTTTTTTGTGTGTTACTTTGTCAAAAACTTTTTGTAGGTCTAGGAAAGCACAATTAGCCCATCCATTCCATGATCTTCCCTGTCTAAATCTGAATTGTCTCGGATTTAGTATTTTGTTCTGCTCCAGATGTTTTATCCATTTTTTTTTTTTATAAATTTTCACAAATTATGGTTACCGTGCCTGTAAAGGAAATCGGTCTGTAATTTGTTGGGTCTTCTTTGTTTCCTCCTTTATATATTGGCACGATATCGGCATTTTTCCAATCTTCTGGTATTTTTCCTTCTTTGAGTGAAAAACTTGTTATATATTTTGTCTATTAGTTCTTTACATTCTTTTAGTATCCAGTTTGCAATTCCATCCGGGCCGTGCGATTTCCTGACATCAAGGTTCATTATTTGGTCCATTATTTCTTTTCGTGTTGCTACTAGTTCCCTAATGGAGTGTGTGTGTGGCGGGGGTCACTTCTCACCCTTTATCCCGATGTTGTACATTTTCTCTAGTAAAAACCGATTTGAAGTGTTTGCTTATGACTTCAGCCATTTCTATATCTTATGTGCATTCCATATTCCCTAGGCGTAGTTTCACTATTTCCTGTTGGTTTTTTACTTTACCATTCACACATCTATAGAAAAGTTTTGGCTGATCCTTTCATTTTCTCTTGTCTTTTTCATAGTTTTTTTTTCCTCCCTGCGTATTTTTACATATTCATTCCTTTATCTGATATATATTTCACACTTTCTAGGTTTTTTGCCTTTTTTCATCTTTTCCAGGTTTTCTCTTTTATTTTTTGCTTCGCTGAATCTTCTGTTCAACCAGCATTTAATGTACGCCTTTTCCTGTTTTTGCTTTGGGATATATGTATCCACTCTTTCATTATAGATTTCCATCAGCATCATCCATTTTTCTTCCACTTGTGTTTCTTCATTGTAGAATTTTTTCCCATCTTGCTTCTTGAAAAAAAAAAGTTTCTCAAAGTTCGTTTTATTGTACATCAGTCTTCTTTTTCTATATTTCTAATTTCTCTCTATGTATATTTCCTCCTTTAGCTCTAACTCAAGTAACATGTGGTCACCTCCCAATTGGTGTCTTGTATTCAATTCTATTTACAACTTCAGGTTATGACGTAAATAATAAGTCTAGTCTCGACGATTCTTCATTGTCTCGAAATCTAGTGTTTTCTATACTCATTGTGTCATTGTATGTTTTATAGTCATGTCAAGTAATACGTCTTCCTATAGATCCTCTCCACCTTTCAATGTCATCTCTTCCCAACTGATTTCTTTACAGTTAAAATCTCCCATGAATACCTCATTTCCTCCATCCTTCAGCATCTCATTTAATGAAAGCCTTGTATCTTCTAATATTTTAGAATAATCTCTCTCTCCAAAAGACCCTATTTTCGGGGGCACATAGATCAACACAAACTTTCATGTCACTATCTTCAACTCTTATTGTGATCATCACCCTGTTCTCTCCAGTTGTAACTTTCGTCGTCACATTGAAGTTTTTCTTAGCCAAGAACATGACTCCTCCACCCTGTTTCTCCTCTCAATTTCTAAGCCAGTGATTATATAATCCATGTCCAACACTGTTAATAGTGGACCCCTTAATTTTGTCTTCACAGTTTCCATTATGTCTGAATTTTTTTCTGTCAGGTAATCATTTAGTTAATTTTACCCTGAGATTGATCTGTTTATATTAGTATAAGCCACTTTTAATTTTCTACTCTCTCTATCTCGTTCTTTGTTCCTTTCGTTTCTTTTTCTTAAATATACCAATTTTTAGTCTCATGTCTAACACTCCAATAGAACTTTGTTTTCTTGGTCTCCGTTCTTTTCTCGCTTTTTCCTTTAGCTTTGCTTTTTAGTATTTTTTTTTCTCTTTCTCTTTCCTCATCATTCATGTCTCTTTTTATTCATATACTTTTATAGTGTTCACTTATTGCTAACTTTTCTGTTTTTGCTAATATTTCTTCCGCTGCCATTTGTGACCTTGATCTGATCTTTGGGGGTCGACTTCTTCCTTCAGCATATTTCCCCATTCTGTGCACTTCCTCTATTTCTTTTTCTATTTCTTGCTCTTCGTCTTGCACTACTTTTAGAACTTTTCTTGCCAATTATTTCTCTTTATCTCTCAGGGACCAATTATGGTTATGTTTTTCCTTTAGATCATATACTTCTATACGCTTCTTTTTGTCCACTATATCTCTTATCAGGTTTTCTTTTTCTTTAATTACCTGAATGACTGCATCCTCGGCATTCTCCTGCATTTGTTGATGAACAATTTCTTTAAAAATTATCTAATAATTTTCTTTGTCTTTCTTCCATTCTTTCTTGAGTTGTTGTAAATCATCCTCTCCTATATTTCTTCCTGTATTCTCGGTCATTGCCTTTGTTTATTCATTTACCTCTTTCCCTATGGTCGCACTGTTTGTGGTATCATTATTTCTACCTGTATTCTTGGTCATTGCCTTTGTTTATTCGTTTACCTCTTTCCTTATGGTCGCACTGTTAGTGGTATCATTATTTTTTAACCTCTTATTTTCACGTATTAATTCGGCCAATTCTCTTGTTAATGCACTTACCTCCTTATATATTTCAGCATTTGCTTTCTTTAAGTCACTCACTTCCTCATTTATTTAATGATTTGCTTTCTTTAGGTCGTTAGTCAATTGCTTCCTTGATTCCTTAATAAGTTTCACCTTCCTCTCTATGTCTATTATTTTACTCCCCCCCCAAAAAAAAAATCCTATCTAATGGCAATATAAAGCCACGTTTACATTTTGTTTCGCTATAGTGCCGGGAGATGGCTCTGCGTTCGTGTTTACGTTTCGCCTTGCTGCTTTGCCACCAGGGGACTTCTCTGGCTATTCTACTTCTTCTATTTTTATTCACTATTTGCACTGGAATTAAATCATCTCGAGGCATCCACGAGCATTCCCTTTCCCTTTTAACATAACCTAGGTATCCTTCTATTGCTGCACTGTTGAGACGTTCCGCTTTTAACGTGTTTCTCAGGAGCTCCATTTTTTACGTGTCGTTAGTCTGAACGTTCGTATAGCATGTGTATGTGTGTGTGTGTGTGTGTGTGTGTGTGTGTGTGTGTGTGTTCTAAAGCATAATTCCAAAATTGTCCATATATTTCGATGTTTCATTTTCAAAGAGGAATAATTTTTATTATCCAGTCAACTTTTGTTGTCTGTCAATACCAAACCGCAATGCTGACGTTACAGTCACCACGCTCTTTAACGGCAGTTGGGTAAACTACCAAGCTGCGAGCATCTCAATGCACTGGAGAGTAAACAATGTCGACATGGAACCTTTTTCCAAAGGTTTTATTGTTAGAAGACGATGTCCCTGGGGCCATGATAGACATTCAACGTATTGCCAGTTGTTCCAACATTCAATTGAAGCGTTGGTTGGAGTGTCAAGGACTAAAAAGCACTTCTGCTAGCCCCATTGATTAGACGAGAAGCCAGACCCAATATTTTATAGTTATTGAAGCAGCATCGCTGCTTATGAAACATCAAGAGCAAGGAACATGTGTGCGATCCTTGATGATGCGAGGAAAGACATTAAAAATGAGAATTAGTTTAGGTGCGGTTGCGATTTTCTACGGCAGTCCCCGTCAAAAACACATTTCGTAAAAAATACAGTAATTTTCTAAAAATAACTACTGACAATATCATCAATTTACGGTACTTATTTATGGGATTCAAAATAGTCAGTATAATAAGAGCTATCCAATAATATAGATAAGAATTGCAAACAAGTTTATATTTACCAATTTTTCCTTAATAGAAATAGCCTAGTGCGAACAATTGTAGGCACTTACAGACAACAGATTTTTATGCTTTCCCTACTCCCAACATTGGCAACACTTTTATAAGATTTTTAGGTTAGGTATGGTTATGCTTTCTCCATTGCAGCCCCCGAAAAAAAAAAAATCTAAAGATTGCTACTGATGTTACTATTAATTTGCAGTACTTCTTTATGGGATTTAGACCACTCATAATGATAGGAGCTATCCAATGGTATAGATAAGAATTGTATATGTGAGACTGTCATTCTTTCCTCATGCCCACTCAGTGTGGATATCAGTGTGGACACTTAGCTCAGCTTTCAACACTGCATGCAGATCGGCATGAACCAGTGTGAACCCGGCTTAAGCCTCCGAGGCTTTTTAGTTGACAATGAATGAATAAACTATATTTGAATTTGAATTGGACAACATTGTACTGTTTCAGTACGTGGTGAACTAGATTGCTCTGGGCTTGAAAGGGCAGGATTGGATGTGGGTGGTCATCAGTAGGCCCAGATTCACTTACGAATTGTTTGCTGCATAAAATTACGTATAGCGCTATACAGTTACAAATATAAGATAAAGTGTAGTGTTTTATTAATTTAGAATCAAAACCGTATTCTTATTCTGAAGGTAGGAGTAATATTATAAGGTAAGCATGGCAAGCTTCGTGTATTTAGTTTATTTAGAGACCGCTTTGGATTCTTTTGTTGATTTATGTTTTCCCTTTGCCGTTTGTATTGCTGAAGGAGGAGCGAAATGGCTTGTGAAAGTTATGTGAACCTGGAGGACCGTCTTGGGATGTGTGAGGATGAAATTCGTCTTCTCAGGAGTGCGCTCTGTGAGAAGAGTGAATCCTCCCCACAACCTAAAGAACGTTCCACTTCTTCCCTTCTGCTACTGCCGTGAGCGAATGGCGCTCCGTGGGGTCCCGTTTGTCGAGCCCGCATTCGGTAAGCGAGTGACCTGTGGAGCAACCACTGGCTCTAGCCAATAGCTTTGCTCTGCTGGAGGATGAAGTGGCTGAAAATCAGGAGTTCTTGGTGGTGGGGGACTCCATGGTGCGAGGCTATGACGACATCCTACAGCGGAAGACCAGACGACGTTGCAAGCTTGTATGTCAACCGGGCCGTGGGATCGCCGATTGTAACCAGACCGTCAGGGAGCAAAGACAGCCGAACACGGTTACGATGGTTCATACGGGAAGTAACGATGTGGTAGGTTGAGATCAGAGGAACTTGTTCGGAATTACAAGGTCCTCCTTCAGGAGATGAAGGAACGTGGGAGCCGTCACGTAGTCTGTGGGATCCTCCTGAGGATCTACGCAGGCTCGTGTTGGAACAGTAGAGCCACAGGGATCAATGA
>NC_134789.1:15180586-15183086 GCF_046742065.1 Oratosquilla oratoria | reverse complement strand
AATGGACATCAATGTATGTGTGTGTGTATGAATACATACATACATACATAGATGCATACATACATACATACATACATACATACATACATACATACATACATACATACATACATACATATATATATATAGATATATACATATACATACATACATGCATATATACATACACATATATATATGCATGCATTGTTAAAATCGACAGCGTTAGTGAGGTTGTTGATCTTCTTGTGAGTATTCTCCAGTTTTCTAACCAATATTCTGCCATTTAGAGGGTGGGCATATACCAAGTTGCCAAAATGATTCATTTATTTCAACGTTTCGTCTAACAAAGAGACATCTTCAGGAAATTCTGTAACATAGATAATAATGACGTACAGAAATATAGAAAACAACATGTAAATCTAACCAATTATATAAATATAGAAGCAAATATCAATAAATGCGCAAATTCACACAAAATAAACACTATACATGGGCTGATGGGGACCGTTACTTACAATAGTTAAAAGGTCCGATGAAATGACGAAGAAAACCCTTCGCTCGGTGACATATATACGTACCTAGCCGGCTTGGGTGGTGGTGGAGGGCGGGAGAGGGGGCGGGGGTGGTATCTCATTAATACGAGAAGAAGAGGGTTGGGGGAGGGGTTGGGGGGTTAGGGGGTTGCGGGGTCGGTTGGGGGGAGGATGGAAGGAGTGGGTAGGAGGAGGTGGAGGGGGGGGTTTCGGAGAGAGGTCATGCTAGGTAGTAGCTTGGTGCTGCTATACAAAGCGATGACAGAAGTCATGTTGCATTGGATATTAATGATAGGACTACATTCTCTGATAAACATAGCTTCTAGAAGCTTAAGTTTATGTACATCCCTATTACTTGCTATAATCCTAGTGTTTGAAACTAGGTATTCACGGGTGGCTGTTAGGTTATGGTATTTCTTTAAGTGATGTTTTATAGCCCCATTTTGTAAATGCATAGTAATTCTCCTACTGAGACTACATCTAGTAAAACCAATATATGCTGTATGACGGGCTACACAGTTCCCGGTGCTACAGGTGAATTCATAAACACAATTAGTTTTAGACATAGTCTCAGTATTACTATTTAAGTTATTAGTTATAACCAATGAACTAGTTTTAGGGTTGGAGTAGTATACAACCACCCGGATTTCCTTATCTTTAGATACCGGATGACAGTTCTTAGTGATGATGTCTTTAATTATTTTTTCATCTTTTTTGTAACCCTTGTTGAAGATGTTATGGTAGTATATATCAATGAATTGGGGCTTAGGGGATGTTTGTAAAGACATCATCACTAAGAACTGTCATCCGGTATCTAAAGATAAGGAAATCCGGGTGGTTGTATACTACTCCAACCCTAAAACTAGTTCATTGGTTATAACTAATAACTTAAATAGTAATACTGAGACTATGTCTAAAACTAATTGTGTTTATGAATTCACCTGTAGCACCGGGAACTGTGTAGCCCGTCATACAGCATATATTGGTTTTACTAGATGTAGTCTCAGTAGGAGAATTACTATGCATTTACAAAATGGGGCTATAAAACATCACTTAAAGAAATACCATAACCTAACAGCCACCCGTGAATACCTAGTTTCAAACACTAGGATTATAGCAAGTAATAGGGATGTACATAAACTTAAGCTTCTAGAAGCTATGTTTATCAGAGAATATAGTCCTATCATTAATATCCAATGCAACATGACTTCTGTCATCGCTTTGTATAGCAGCACCAAGCTACTACCTAGCATGACCTCTCTCCGAAACCCCCCCCTCCACCTCCTCCTACCCACTCCTTCCATCCTCCCCCCAACCGACTCCGCAACCCCCTAACCCCCCAACCCCTCCCCCAACCCTCTTCTTCTCGTATTAATGAGATACCACCCCCGCCCCCTCTCCCGCCCTCCACCACCACCCAAGCCGGCTAGGTGCGTATATATGTCATCGAGCGAAGGGTTTTCTTCGTCATTTCATCGGACCTTTTAACTATTGTAAGTAACGGTCCCCATCAGCCCATGTATAGTGTTTATTTTGTGTGAATTTGCGCATTTATTGATATTTGCTTCTATATTTGTATAATTGGTTAGATTTACATGTTGTTTTCTATATTTCTGTACGTCATTATTATCTATGTTACAGAATTTCCTGAAGATGTCTCTTTGTTAGACGAAACGTGGAAATAAATGAATCATTTTGGCAACTTGGTATATGCCCACCCTCTAAATGGCAGAATATTGGTTAGAAAACTGGAGAATACTCACAAGAAGATCAACAACCTCACTAACGCTGTCGATTTTAACAATGCATGCATACAAGAGAATCTGCTCCCCAGATATTCAAATGTACGTCTCCACGACCGAGCAGTGCAGCATACGGAATCCTTATAGGATTTCCGTAGGACCATGGTTAATGAAGAAACGGATAGTAAGCTCATTCTCCTGTCTTCCCTGAAAGAGGAACTCCAGGCTTCAGAGCAGGAATAC
>NC_134789.1:15168086-15170586 GCF_046742065.1 Oratosquilla oratoria | reverse complement strand
AGGGGCTGTCTTTGGGCCACCCAGGCGGTAGCGTCGCTCCCTACTTCCTCCGTCAGCAGCCAACGAACGACGTCTTGCGTCTCCTCATCCGTCACTGTGGAAGGAACAAGGTCAAGCCGGGTCATTAAAGAAAAAAATACATACATGCACATATACTTACATACAGTACATACATACATGCATAGATACATACGTACATACATACATACATATATACATACATACATACATACATACATACATACATACATACATACATACATACATACATACATACATGTACATACATACATACATACATACATACATGCATACATACATACATACATACATACATACATACATACATACATACATAAATACATACATACATACATACGTACATACATACATACATACATAAATATATACATACATACATACATACATACATACATACATACATACATACATACATACATACATACGTACATACATACATACATACATACATACATACATACATACATACATACATACATACATTCATACATACATACATACATACATACATACTTGCATACATACATACGTACGTGCGCACATACATACATACATACATACATACATACATACATACATACATATATACATACATACATACATACATACATACATACATACATACTGTACATACATGCTTACATACATACATACATACATACATACATACATACATACATACATACATACATACATACATACATACATACATACATACATACATACATACATGCATACATATAGACAGACATACAGACAGGCAGACATACATATACATACAGGAGGATGTTGATATAGATGATATAAGAACTGAGCAAATTATAAGCGCATTGAAGAATATGAAGAATGGAAAGGTGCATGGTGATGACGAAATGCCAATAGAAATTTTTAAGTCAGGAGGAACAGAATAAGAAAAATCTTTGATAAAGTTTGGAGACAAGAAAAGTGCCAAAAGACTGGAAAACAGCTATAGTGTGCCCTATCTTTAAAAAGGAGACGAACGAAATTGTGAAAATTATAGAAGGATTTCGCTTTTGTCACATATGGGTAAATAATATAAAAGAATTCTAGAAAAAAGACTAAGGAACACGACGGAGAAGTTGGAAAACCAGCAGCACGGATTTACACCAGAAAGAGGATCGACAGAATAAATAGGACAAAAGTTTGGGAAATGGTAGGAGACCAGCATAAGAGTATACCACAGAAATTTATCAGTGATGAACAATAAGAGCAAAATTAAAAACAGGGAAATTGAAAGTAGATGGTTTAATTTGAAGAGAGGAGTAAGACAAGGTGGATTTTTGTCACTATTATTTTTTATCCTATTCATGGAAAAGTGTATGAGAGAAACTTGTAACAGCGAGGGCAAGGAAATAACAATGGCGTACGCAGATGATGTGGTTATAATAACGGAAAACCAAATTGATTTACAAGTTGCGATAGACAGGTGGCAGGAAGCAACAAGAAGGAAAAGTCTACAAATGAACAAATAAAACCGGGGTTATGAATGTCAACAGGAATAGAGAAAAATGCAATATATACACAGATGAACAACAGGTGAGGCAAGTCAACAAATTCAGTTATTTAGAAGTCTTATTTGCACAGGATAATCACTAGGAAAGTGAAACCACGAAAACAATTAAAAAACATAACATGAATTTCAACAATTTGTATATACTCTTAAAAGACAAGAATGTACCGATTAAGTGTGAAACGGTTATACACATTACTGTATTAAGACCATTCCTAAAAAAAAAAAAAAAAAAAAAACACTGTCGGAGAAAGTAAACTGTTTATTTCGACCACTCTGTGGTCCTCTTCAGCAGATAGTTACATGGTGTACAAGAAAGAGTTATATAGTCGATACAGAAGGATACAAAAGGAACATGAGAAAGTGGCTCAGGTAACTCTGCCTTGGTAACGATTACTGTCTTCCAGGCCATCTACATTGGGTAACAGTTTTTTAATTGCTATGGTTGTTAAACAATCTGATGAACATTGTTCTTTTGGGTAATTTCTAATTAATGATGACTAGATGATCTTCCTCCAGAAACTGCACTTAGAGTTGTATATGATTTCTGCTTTCTCCCAATTTATGCTATGGTTTTTCATGGTGTGTAGAAATACGGCATAATTCTCTTGTGCATATTTTTTCAATCTGTCAATGTCTTTAATGAGATTCGGTGACTATACGGAAACAGTATATTCCAAATGTGGACGAACTAACGATTTATATAGCTTATTAAT
Source organism: Oratosquilla oratoria (assembly GCF_046742065.1). NCBI lineage: Eukaryota > Metazoa > Arthropoda > Malacostraca > Stomatopoda > Squillidae > Oratosquilla > Oratosquilla oratoria. The sequence goes on along the minus strand of NC_134789.1, from coordinate 15,168,297 downwards.
GAGAGACAGACTTTTGGAGTCAAAAGATCACGCAATCAGTCCTAGAATCTTATTTGCTTTCTCAGAGGCTGAAATACACTGCTTAGATGATTTGAAATCGTTACTGATAATTACCCCGAGATCCTTTTCACTATCCACTTTTGTTAACGAATATCTAAATAAATTGTAATTGTACTTTCTGTTATTTTTACGTTTGTGCATTACCTTGCAT
>NC_134789.1:15155586-15160586 GCF_046742065.1 Oratosquilla oratoria | reverse complement strand
TTACAATTCTCAGCCTAACAAACCCAAGGACCATAATAACCTAGTAGTTTTACCTTACCAAGAAAACTTAACTATTGTTCCCAAATTACTCAAGAATTTTGATATCAATGTAGCCTTCAGAAACAATAGCACAATCAAACAATACCGAATTAACAATTCTAAAAATTACCAAAAAGGCTGTGTGTACAAAATTCCTTGCAGAATATATGATAAATTCTATATCGGCCAAACGGCAAAAGATTTTTCTGTTAGGATAAAACAACACAAGAAATGTGTCAAAGACGGGAATGAGTCAAGTGCCATTTTTAAACATTTAAGCACTTTTAATCATCCTATCAACTGGGAAAACGCTAGTGATTAATTTCAATAATAATTTTGTCGAAAGAAATTTAATTGAAAGTTGTCTGACTAAATTTACTAATGATAACAAATTCAACCTCAAATTAGGATTTTATAAGATAGATAACCATATCTATAATGAATGTAAGAATGCTGGACGTGTGACACACGCCCGGACAATTCGTCCACCATCTCTCCTGGTGTAGTTCCTAATGATCTTGTCATATTATATCATATTTGCTGTACCCTCTTTCTTTGTAATTTACACTGAAGATGTAATATACGAAAGTGCTCTGCTCCGTTTGTTTATTTTCTAAAGTGGTTACTTTCCATATGTATGATTGAATTTACTAATGATAACAAATTCAACCTTAAATTAGGATTGTATAAGATAGATAATCATATCTGTAATGAATGTAAGAATGCTGGACGTGTGACACACACCCGGACAATTCGTCCATCACCTTTTCTAGTGTAGTTCCTAATGATCTTGTCATACTATATCATGTTTGTTGTACACTCTTTCTTTGTAATTAGCACTAAATACGTAATATACGAAAGTGCTCTGCTCCGTTTGTTTATTTTCTAAAGTGGATACCTTGCATATGTATATATGTGTGTATGAATATATATATATATATATATATATATACTTATATATATATATATACATATACTTATATATATATATATACATATATATACACATATATACATATATATATACATACATACATACATATATAAATATATATATATATATATATATATATATATATATATATATATATATATCGCAAAAACAATCACAATAACGCGTGACGAAAAGATATTGCAGAAACCACAGGGAAATTAAAGTCGGAATACTGAACGTTTTCGTCTATTACGACATCCTCAGATCACAAGAAAGAAAAAATAGAACACAATATTTATACAGAAGTAAGAAAACTGGGAGAGGTTATAGATTCAATTACACATGGAAATGTTAATGGTATTAATAGAATAAAAAAATACATACACATTCATATACACATGGAAATAAGAATGGTAATAGTAAAAAAAAAAAAAAAAAAAAAAAAAAATCAAAAGAACAAAATCATATGGCCGAAAGGTCGATAGGACATTTGGTACAATTAGGAACTTTGTACTGCTTTACTATCCTATGATTATAATTTGTTTTAGTTAAACCAAAACACAAGTTAATGTTATCAAAATGTAAAAAAAAAAAAAAAAAAAAAAAAAAAAAAAACAGAACACAATATTTAACAGAAATAAGAAAACTGGAAAGATTATAGCCACATAAAACCTTCGTGTATATGAGTGTATGTGTATATGAGTGTGTATGTATGTATAACGTCCGAAGGTTTTATGTGGCTATAACCTTTCCAGTTTTCTTATTTCTGTGAAATATTGTGTTCTGTTTTTTTTTGTACATTTTGATAACATTAACTTGTGTTTTGGTTTAACTAAACAATTTTATAATCATAGGATAGTAAAGCTGTACAAAGTTTCTAATTGTACCAAATGTCCTATGGACCTTTCGGCCACATGGTTTTGTTCTTTTGTGTAATTGAATGTGTATGTATGTATAATGTCCGAAGTTTTATGTGGCTATAACCTCTCCCAGTTTTCTTACTTCTGTATAAATATTGTGTTCTATTTTTTCTTTCTTGCAATCTGAGGATGTCGTAATAGACGAAAACGTTCAGTATTCCGACTTTAATTTCCCTGTGGTTTCTGCAATATATATGTATATATATATGTATATATATGTATATTTATGTATATATATATATGTATGCACTAAAAACCCACTATTATTTGGATTTAAGAAAAGAAGGAAGTAACGAATTTCCGTATATTTCGTTACTTCCTTCTTTTCTTAAATCCAAATAATAGTGTGTTTTAGTGCAAGTACTAATGTGTAACGACATTACTGGACAGCGATATATATATATATATATATATATATATATATATAATATATATATGTATATATGTATATATCAATTTCACGAAGGATATGTATATATGTTTATATGTATATATGTATATATATATATATATATGTATATATGTATATATCAATTTCACGAAGGATATGTATATATGTTTATATGTATATATGTATATATATATATATATATATATATATATATATATATGTATATATATATACACACACTGAATGGTCCCCAGTGCAGATATCAACTTTTCTAATGCTGGCGCGCTGAGTCGTGCTAAGTTCTTTAATTACCTGACCAAATAGCATTGGAGGTATAAGTAAAGGCATCGGAATTATCTACTCTAATTTTATGCAGAGCTTTCGCCTAACTGTTAGGCATCTTCAGTGCTAATGAGTACAGTGTGTGTACTCGTGAACGCAGTGTGTGTACTCGTGAACGCAGAAGCTTCTGCAAATTTTAATGACATTTGCCTTAAAGAGGATCTGCTGCCCAACTATAGCAATATCAGTTTTCACGATGAAGCAGTCCGCGATGCCCCTGAAACCAGACAGTACCGTAGAAAGCTGGTTGAGAGGCAACTCCGTAGCAAGCGTGAGGAGGTTAAGAAGTTGGAAGCCACCCTTACCCAGCTCCGCTTAGCTTGGACCTCTTTGGAGGTCCCCCTAGAGCTCCGCACCCGCGTCGAAGCGCTCCTTCAAGAAGAGTTGGATCAACATACAAGAATTACTACTGACCGGACCCAACGAAAACTCGTAAGACTCAACGGCGGACACATCAGGACCCCTAACGCCACCCCTGGATACATCAATCTTACGGATAAGCATCTCACTGAGGACCAAGAGGAGCTTCTTAACCTTGGTCTTAACTGTCATGTCCTCTCCTTCCCTCGCCCCTACCAAAAGCGGCTAGAGCTTGAGGCTCTCATGGCGGACCTTCACAAACTGGCGAATGATGGCAAGGTACTCCTAGACGACGGTATTAAGGAGGATCTTCTCCGTGAGGCTCGCGTTCAGAGGGGGAACCACAATAGCAGAATCCTGAAGCGTCGCCATAAGGAAGCAGCCAAACAACTGCGAGAAGACTCCTCTATCACCATCAGGAGAGCAGACAAGGCCGCCAGTTTTGTCCTCATCCCCACCAATGAATACACTGGCAAGCTCGAGACCCTGCTCGCGGACGAGTCTAAATTCCAGAGGATTTCGAGGAACCCCGTCGAAGCCCTCAAGACAAAAATCAATAAAATCATTGACGCCGTGAACGCCGACATGGATGGGGTTAAGCTGCAGAAACTTTCTGGGGATTTCACCCCAGGCTACTGCTATGGGAATGTAAAAACTCATAAGATGAACAACCCACTGCGACCCATCATCTCTCAGATTCCGACTCCTTCCTATCATTTAGCTAAAAGATTGAACGCCCTCCTAACACCCTTCATTCCTAAGGACTACAGCATTGAGTCTACCGCTGACTTTCTGTCCATCCTCAAAGGTGTCGATGCCAAAGGTGATATCGCATCCCTCGACGCGGAGTCTCTCTTCACCCACGTCCCCGTGGACAGGACCATAGATTACATCCTACAGGTAGTCTACCCTGAGGATGGCCCTGCAAAGATAAAGATCCCCAAAAATCTCCTACGCCAACTACTGGAGATTTGTACCAAGGAAGCCCCTTTCTATGGTCCCAATAAACAACTCTACAGGCAAGTTGATGGTGTGGCTATGGGCTCGCCCCTTGGAGTCCTCTTCGCCAATTTTTTCATGGGGATGGTGGAGAGAGAGGTCTTCAGTACTACCAGAAAGCCTCCCATATACGTTCGTTACGTAGACGATATTTTCGTCCTCGTGAGGGACCGTAGGGAGCTTGAAGACCTGAGGAGCAACCTACAGCGCGTCTCCGGCCTAAACTTTACTTCAGAGAACAGTATCAGTAAGCAGCTCCCTTTCCTAGATGTAAAGGTTGAAGCGAGTTCTCAAGGTTTTAGGACCGGAGTATATACAAAGCCCACCAACCCAGGACTCTGCCTCAACGGCAACAGTGAATGCCCTCAACGCTACCGGAGGTCCACAATCGATGCTTATGTCAGAAGGGCACTGACGCACTGTAGCGACTGGGCCCGAACCCACGCAGAGCTCGACAGAACGACGCAGGTCCTGGTAAACAATGGCTTCTCTAATAGAGAGGTGCAATTTGCCATTAACAAGCACCTTGATAGATGGTATTCAACCCCAGCAGAAAAACCAGTAGGAGAAGCCAGGATTAAAATTTTCTACCAAAACACCATGTCCACCCATTATAGAGCCGATGAGGAAGCCCTTAGAAAAATCATCCACAAAGACGTGAAACCCACCAACGACAACGACAAAATAGATCTTGTTATTTTCTATAAAAACATGAAGACATCCCAACTCCTTATAAAGAACAACCCCTGCCAGAGGACACCGGAACTTCAGCGTAGCCATCTCGTGTATGAATACTCCTGCAGAAAAGGGAACTGTGAAGCCCTCAATGAAACATACATAGGGATGACTACGACGAAGCTCACGAGGCGTCTCACCCTTCATCTCTCCAATGGCGCTATCAAGCGACACCACGAAGATGTACATCAGACCCCACTGACAAGAAAGAATTTGGAGGAGGGCATCACTATTTTACAGACAGAAACAAACCACACACGCCTTCATATCCTAGAAGCCT
>NC_134789.1:15130586-15138086 GCF_046742065.1 Oratosquilla oratoria | reverse complement strand
TAAGGAACATTTTATGGGGTTCCTTGTAGCTTCTGAAACAACAGGTCTTGGTTTGTCATCTCTAATTATAAAGAAACTGACGGAACTGAATATTCTCCTTGAAGATTGCAGAGGACAATCATATGATAATGGTGCCAACATGAAAGGGAGAAACAAAGGAGTTCAAGCCAGACTTCTTGAGAAGAACCCTCGTGCACTCTATGTTCCATGTGGAGCACATTCCCTAAACTTGATGATATCTGATGCAGCAACAGCTTCAATAGATGCCACTAGCTATTTCGGCACTGTTTAGAAACTGTACAACCTATTTTCAGCCTCACCACAAAGATGGGCAATCCTAAAAGATTATGTCACTGTTGCACTCAAGACCTGGAGTGACACAAGATGGGAGAGCCGTATTAATAGCATAGAAGCTGTGCGGTATCAGGCCTCTAATATAAGGGAAGCTTTGTTGAAGGTCAGGGAAGTGTCTGATCCTCTGACCAAGGTTGAAGCCCAAAGTCTGGCAGAAGAGGTGGGGTCATACCGATTTATCATTTGCACAGTCATATGGTATGACATTCTACACATTGTGAACCATGTCAGTAAGCTCCTGCAGTCTCCTAAAATGCAGCTTGATGTGGCAGTTGACCTCCTTACTAAAGCGAAAACATCTCTGACTAACTACAGAAGAATTGGATTCACTTCAGCTCAAGTCTCTGCTAAAGATATGTGTGAGGAAATGAATGTAGAGGCTGTACTCAAAGAAAAGAGATTAAGAAGTACAAAAAGACACTTTGCTTATGAGGCCGCAGATGAGATCTGCAATGAAGAGGCTAGAAATAACATTCTTTAATGTTGTTGTTGACACTACCATTCAATCCTTAACTGATAGATTTAAAACTCTGAGTGAAGTAAGAGACCAATTTGGAGTGCTGCTCAATTTCCAGAAACTGGATGATCAGTCATTGAACAACCAGTGTGACAAACTATGCAAGACATTAACCTCTGGAAATGAAAGTGACATTGATGGAAAGGAACTGGCTATGGAAGTTAAACACTTACCAAGTTTGCCCTCAGACGAAATGACTGCTCTTGAGCTCCTCACCTTTATCCACAAAAAACATTTTGAGGAATTGTATCCCAATCTGTGGGTTGCACTGAGAATTGCCTGTACTCTGCCTGTGACTGTGGCCTCAGCAGAGAGGAGCTTTTCGAAGCTGAAACTCATCAAGACCTATTTAAGATCATCTATGGGGCAGGAGCGACTCAGTGGTCTTGCAATAATCAGCATCAACCATGAAGTGGGGAAAGACGTGTTGTATGAAGATATCATTGATGATTTTGCTAGTAAAAAAAAAAGCCAGAAAGCAGAGATTTTGAGCCCAATACAATGCAGTTGGTGGTGGTTTGTATTCAGAGACTGTGATGTTAAGTTACTACTATTTTGGAGTGTGGTTTGTATTCAGAGACTGTGATGTTAAGTTACCAATATTTTGAAGTGTGGTTTGTATTCAGAGACTGTGATGTTAAGTTAAAATAAATGTTTAAATAAATAAATATGGTGTAATAGTTACTTGCATCCTTTAACACCATCAAAAGATATAGAAATCGTTTAATTACTGTTTGGCAAACTTCACAGGTATAAATGAAATACCAATCTGTCTAGCTCTCTAACTTTTGAGGGCCCCTAACTGCCTCTTGCCTAGGGCCCTCACAAAGCTAGAAACGGCCCTGCAGACAATGCAATGTAACTGCATGCAATTCACATTCACTCTAATAGTGCAACATTTGACAATTATACATGCAAAATTTTTCTAACTTATTTTCGCACTAGAATAATTTAACTTATTTTAATATCTACTGAAAACTGAATAGGTGTAGTGAATAACCAAGGATCAGCATCTAAATATACTTTCTTTTTTAATTTGTGTGTGCGTGCGTGTGTGTGTGTGTGTGTGTGTGTGTGTGTGTGTGTGTGTGTGTGTGTGTGTGTGTGTGTGTGTGTGTGTGTGTGTGTGTGTGTTTGTGTGTGTGTGTGTTTGTGTGTGTGTGTGTGTGTGTGTGTGTGTGTGTGTGTGTGTGTGTGTGTGTGTGTGTGTGTGTCTGTGTGTGTGTACCTACACCCTCTCCACTCTCTCGCTCCCTCCTTTCCACGGCCAGTGCAAACACCAGCCCACGTCCTGATGAGAGTGGTGCTTGCATGCACGTATCGCCGCGCCCTTTACCCAGGTTGGTGATAGCACCACTAGATTTCCTAGTGTCAAGGAATACTTGTACAAGGTCAGGCAAAAGTTTGTGTCCATTTTCCTGGGGTTGAACTGAATAAATATTTTCTCTGTATATAATTTGTCGGTATATTTCGATTGACAAACATTCCCTTTCATTGGAAAATCATACAACATTCTAAATATATATATTTTTTCATGTATCGTTAAAAATTGAAAGGAACAACAAAAATTTTGTCTCCCATTGTATCGCTATCCTTTTTCACCCTGTTTAAGAGATACAAAAGATTACAAAGGCGAAGCATGCCGACAGGAGACCTTTTGGTCCATATCTAGATCGGATGCGAAAAAATCATAATAATGATAAATGAACAAATGAATAAATAAAAACTATAATAATGTAAGTAATAAATAAATTACATAGAAAATGCATAGGTATAGTTAAATAATGAACAAACAGGTAAATAGTGAATAATAATAAATTGGCATAACTAATAATAAATGAGAATCAAGCAAATAATAATAAACAGACAGACAAATGATAAAAAAACAAATAAACATATAATATGAAATAAATGACAGCCATTACAGCATCTTGCTTAGGTGTTTATCTAAATGATTTCGTAAAGCTTCGAATTGATCTACTCGTACATTGCGCTGCCTCTGCAGGAAGTTTATTCCATTCATTAACTACACGGTTGGCGAAGTTGTTTCTACCCACTTCCAAATTAAATCTATATCTGGATAGTTTGAGACCATTGTTCCTTGTCAGATTCTCATTCAGTGTGAAAATTTTGTTATAAAGGATTACAAAATCGGGTCATGCCGACAGGAGACTTTTTGGTCCATATCTAGGTCGGATGCGAAAAAAAATCACGATAATGATAAATGAATAAATGAATAAATAAAAACTATAATAATGTAAATAATAAATAAATTACACAAATAAATACATAGGTACAGGTAAATAGTAAATAATAATAAATTGACATATGACTAATAATAACAAAACAAATGAACAAATAATATAAAATAAGTTATAGTCATTACAGCATCTTGCTTAGGTGTTTATATAAATGATTCTTAAAGCTTCGAACTGAACTACATTGCACTGCCTCTCCAAGAAGTTTATTCCATTCATTAACTACACGGTTGGCGAAGTTGTTTCTACCCACTTTCAAATCAAATCTATATCCGGACAGTTTGAGACCATTGTTTCTTGTCTGATTCTCATTTAGTGTGAAAATTTTGTTACAAAGGATTACAAAGGCGAAGCATGCCAACAGGAGACCTTTTGGTCTATATCAAGGTCGGATGTGAAGAAATCATAATAAAGATAAATGAATAAACAAAAGCTATAATAATGTAAATAATAAATAAATTACATAAATAAATGCATAGGTATAGTTGAATGATAAACAAACAGGTAAATAGTAAATGATAATTATAATAAATTGACATATGACTAATAATAAATGAGAATCAAGCAAATAATAATAAACAGACAAGTGATAGCAAAACAAATAAACAAATGATATGAAATAAATTATAGTCGTTACAGCATCTTGCTTAGGTAAATGAATAAATAAAAACTATAATAATGTAAATAATAAATAAACCACATAAATAAATGCATAATTATAGTTAGATAATAAACCAACAGGTAAATAGTAAATAATAATAGATTGACATATGACTAATAATAAATGAGAATCAAGCAAATAATAATAAACAGACAAATGATAACAAAACAAATGAAAAATAATATGAAATAAATGATAGTCATTACAGCATCTTGCTTAGGTGTTTATCTAAATGATTCTTAAAGCTTCGAACTGAACTACATTGCACTGTCTCTGCAGGAAGTTTATTCCATTCATTAACTACACGGTTGGCAAAGCTGTTTCTACCCACTTTCAAATTAAATCTATATCCGGGCAGTTTGAGACCATTGTTTCTTGTCTGATTCTCATTCAATGTGAAATTTTTGTCACTTTTGATGTTGTCAATTCCTGAGTCTACGCTTTTTTTTTAAGGAAAATAGATTCATATGTTTTAGTCGATTTTCGTATGACTTATTTTTTATATTTGGAATCAGTTTTGTGGCTCGCCTTTGTACTTTTTCCAATCTGTCAATGTCTTTAATGAGATTCGATGACCATACGGAAACAGCATATTCCAAATGTGGACGAACTTACGATTTATATAGCTTGTTAATGAGTGATAGACTTTTGAAGTCAAAAGATCGCGCAATCAGTCCTAGATTAATATTTACTTTCTTAGAGGCTGAAATACACTGCTTGGATGATTTGAGATCGTTACTGATAATTACGCCGAGATTCTTTTCAGACCATTGCCGTAATTTATCTAAATCTTCTTGAATATCTAACTGATTTAAGTGATCATTTGCCATTCCGCACATTTTTGTATCACCAGCAAATATGGAAACAGTAGATTTTAGTCCGAGATCTATATAATTTATATATACTATGAATAGAAGTGGCCCAAGAACGGAACCCTAAGGAACTCCACTTGTAACATTTTTCCATCTAGAAGCTTGTTCATTTAAAGCAACTCTGTTTTCGATCATTGAACCAATTACTAGTCAAACTTAATAGGCTACTACTTATTCCGTGTGAAGCTAATTCAGTAAGAAGTCTTTCTTGGGGGACGGTATCAAAAGCTTTTGCAAAGTCTAGATATATTAAATCTATATGGTTTCTTTTGCCATGATTCGAGATAACTTTGTTGTAGAATTCGAGTAAGTTAGTCACGCAAGAACGTTTCCTTCTGAAACAATGATGGATTTCTTGAAAATAATTTCTAATGGAACAACAATCTCATTTTTAATTTCTTTTAAGATTTTTGGATGCCAACCATCAGGCCCTGGTGTTTTATTAACTTTGAGTTTCATTATACACATTTTGATTTTTTCTTTTGTTATATTTACCGCGGTAAGTTTACCCTAGATTTTTCACAGGTTTCAGTTTGGAGTTCACTTTGAGGTATTTCGTTTACGAATACTGAGCTAAAATAATTGTTTAGAATGTCACATATTCCTTCATTTGAATATTCAAGTTGACCGTCAACAGATAATAGTGGGTCAATGTGATTCCTAACAACCTTTTTATCTCTAATATAACTATAGAATTCTTTGGAATTATCTTTGGATTTATCAGCGATATTCATTTTGTTTTGTCGTTTTCGTTTTTCATTATCTTTTTTAGATCTCTCTGTATTAATACATAACTTTGATAGTCATTAGATGCACCCGAGCTTGTATTTCTTATAAGCCTATCTGTTTTTAGCAATACTTTTTTCAATTTCTTTGTCAAGCCATTTTGGGGGAGCCTGATTTGGGGGACGTCTGTCCTTAAAAGGGATGTAAGTATGAATCATCTTAATAAGCGTATTTTGAAATACTTCCCACATCTGATCTATAGGTCTTTCGCTTAATTTTGCCTCCCAATCTGTAAGCTGAAGCTCCTGACGTAGTCCCTATGAACTAAGCTTTACTGAAATCGGATATTTTAGAAACACAAGTATCTATTTTAATCTTTTTTAGTAGTTTGAATCTAACTAAATTGTGATTGCTATTTGTAACAGTTTCACCGACTTCTACATCGGTTATCATGCTTTCTATATACATGGAATGACTCGTACGACTTTTACTATTGACAACGAGTGCTCGTAAAGTTCATCTTAGTGCATACACTATATCAAAAAAGTTCTTGAAAGACTCGCTCGAGGTTATATGAACTCGTACATTCCTCTTCTCGTAGCAATAGTTCGTAAAGTTACGACATCCATACGTGCACTGTATACACAAATGGGCTCGTACAGCAACTCGCCCGTATGACGCATCAATACGTGGTCACCTGACCAAGAGTTCATCCGCTTGAAAAGAGTGGACATCTCGCGTTCAGTAGTAAACTACTATCCTTGGTCACAATCCTATTATTCATCTGGATATCCTACGTAATCTTGTGATGGATCACACTGCAAGAGATGAATCTTTGCACTGTTTAGATAAGTGTCAGATGTAAATGGAACATGGTGAAGCTGCGGCGATCAAAGTAGCGCCATCTGGTAAGCAGGAACAACAACACAAAAATGTCGTCGAGCTTTAGAAGTTTAGTCATGTAAGTATGCCTCTAGGTATTGCTGCATTCGCCTCTCCAGTCTTATAATGTCTCTACCTATTTTGTTCTAGATAACGACTTAGACCCCTTTCTGCCCTAGATGACCCCCCTACAACTGAATAAAGTATGGCTATGCTACCACATTTCTCTCCCATTCCGTTATAGTGACTGTTAATTACTTGTCTCAACATTCCCTAGAGTGCATAACAGCTTTGGTCGCAGTTACTAAGCGCCTCTTAGCGTAGGTTTCTCATCTTCTTTTATCGTATTTTTCAAAGGGTTTATACATTTATCAAAAAAAGTATACTGCTATCGTAATCTATTCACTGCAGAAGAAATAAAATATTAATAAACAATCATCAGCGACATAAGGACATACAACAAGGGGGCACCGCGAGTGGGTGGGGCGACCCTCCCACTAATACTACAACAGTCTTTGGAAAGGTTGATTCTCTTTTCTTTAGCACCTCTCCGCCTTTCCCCTTTGAGCCCGTCTTTCATCACGGCTTTCCTTTTTCTTCTTGCTCTCTTGGCTTTTCTCTTGGCCTTTCCTTCTTTTCTTGTTCTCAAAGTTCTCCCATGTCTCTCGTTTTCTTTCTTCTTTTCACTCCAGAGCTTTTACTTCTTCTTGTCTTCTTTTTCTTTCCTTCTTTCCCCCTTGGTCCATCTTCCCCACTTTCTGATAGCTTTGTTTTTATTCCTGGTTTCCTTCTTCTTTACTTCCTCGAATTCTTTCTCTTCCATTCTCCTGAAATTCTTTTTATCTCTAATTCATCCATCTTTTTCATCTCCTAGTTTATATTTTTTTCATAATCTCTCTTTACTCCTACTGTGATCCTCTTTCTTTTGCCTATACTTTTCACACCTTCCACTCTACCTCTCTTTGTTTTTCTTAATCTCTCCTGTCTCTTCATTCCCTGTGTGCTCCTTTCCGCTTCTTCTTTCTTTCTGGGTTCTTCGGGCTCCTCCCTCTTCGCCAAAAACACCTCCTGGAGGCTTTTTTGACATTATTTCTGCCCTTCCTCCCCCTCTGACTCCTCCTCCTCCTCCACCTCCACATCTTCCTCCTCCTCCCCGTATTCTTCGCTAAAGGCACATTAACAAGTTTTATCACAATTTTCAAAACGTTTTGTTCGTGGCATTTAACCACT
>NC_134789.1:15108086-15118086 GCF_046742065.1 Oratosquilla oratoria | reverse complement strand
ATAACCAATCAAAACCAACCCCCCTGATACTGCCTTCTCTCCTTTTTTTTTACGAGAACGTCAATGAGGCACCCGCCCCCCCGCAAGCCTTACCACCCAGAGGTGATTGCACACACCCAATATCTTCGTATGTAAGGATAAACAAGTCTACGGGCCGCCACAGCCACACCTGACGGACCTGCCCACACATCGATATATATATATATATATATATATATATATATATATATATATATATATATATATATATATATATATATATATACCTAATCTAAATCATACCTATCAAGGTACTCTAATATTAATTATATAAATATATAATAGTGTAAGATTCACTTTAACCTGCATATAACCAATAACTAACGATAGCTAAACTCCATTTTTTTCTCTTTCTTTGATTAATAATTCAGTCTCTAGTGATTTAATAATTAAAAAAATTTTTTTTTACAAAACTAAGTTACATAATTAAGTTACACAAGTAAGTTAAAAACATTTTTGCATACTTCTATCTTGTACTGTCCCAAATTATTATTTAGAATAATATATTTAAAAAAAAATTCTCAATAACTAATATAATCACATAATTTTTTTGCCAATATCAAATATTTTTTTCTTCCCAATATTATATATGCCCTTTTACATTGTATATCTTTTATATATATAATTTTTTATTACATTTGTACCATTGTATAACACTCAATATCACTAGCCCCACAATCCTAACATTGTTTAGCTAGAAGAATCTAACATGTTACAAGCATTTTGTAATTTCCAATTTTAAACTTAAATTTTAGTTACAACTATCTTTCTTCACCACAGTGCTACAACTTATCGAATAGCAATTCCATATATTTCTATGTCCATTATATAACTTATTGATATATTTACATGTATTTCCACATCATATATATATATGTATAAGCATAATGTATAACCGTTGACACCCTATATCCCCCCTTTTTTTTCTCTTAGCTAACCTTAACATACACCCTTTAACCCCTTCCATACGGTGCCGCACACGTAGGCGTCATGGACTTAGATCTCGGTGGCAGCAACCAATGCCAGCCGTACGACGTGTCGTAATAATACTCGCATCATAAAATATAGTCACCGCCTATATCGATCGTTCTCTCTTCGCCCGTGAATTTTGATAACCATAGAAAATGCGATTACAAAAGAATTAGAAAGAATGTCATTATGGAGGGGCGACTACAATTAATATAATCAAGACGCCGATATGGCAGCCTCGCGAATACACTCGCTCCCCATGACGCCTACGTGTGCGGCACCGTATGGAAGGGGTTAAGTAATGTATACCACATCTTTCTGACTTAACATTTCGACTTAGATTCCCCACCTATAGTTAACCACTAACATGGCGACAGGAACGAGAAGCAAATTAAAAAAAGCGGTAGAAAGCATCCTCTCTAAATCTCAAGAGGAAAATCCATCTCATGAGTTAGACTATAAGAAAGACGAACCAGACCCTCAACAAATAAATCCACAGGCTGACATTCCCACACAACCCTTAGACCATGACCACTCACATAACTCTGAAAACGCCGCTCCTAAGGCAGATACTCCAATAAGTGCTCAATATTATGATGAAATCTTACCCCCTCATAACCAACCCTCTCAAGAAGACCCCTTCAACCCCTCTCAACCACAACAACCCATTCCATTTGCTCAAGCTACTCCTCCTATAAACAATCATCAGTTCAACCCCCATATCCCGACACCCCTAATTCCCCCTCGCATGCACCCACAGTACCAACCCCTCCATCACACTCCCTATGCCTACCAAAACTTTCCCTTTACTTCTCCCCATAACCCATCCGGTCAACACACCTCCACACCATACCACCAACCACCACCTAACCCTCCTCCAAACCAACCATATTATCCCTACCCACAACCTCAACCTACAATATTTAACAACTATCAAACCATTACCCCTCTAACCGAAATCCCAACCTTCTCCAAAGCTAGTGGCCTATCCATTACTGACTTTCTGACAGCATGTGACCTCTTCTTTTCAAAGAACCAACACTACTCTGAATTTGACAAGATAAATCTATGCCGTCAGAAAATAGAAGCATCAGATGAATTCAGATCGAGGGCACGAATGATAGACAATTTAGTCGCGAGTGGAATCACATATCAAGACTACAAAAATCACCTGCTAAATGTTTTCCAGAACAAACAAACCAACAACATCAATTTCATCCTCACTTTTCTAAATAACACTAGAGTTCCAACACAAACAAACATCTACGATTTTGTCACTAGCAAAATCAAAGAAGTTAGGGAGGACCTAGAAAATAATAGCCCTTGGGTATACACTGACTCTAATGGGAAAAGAGTCATGACAATAGAAAACTTACTAACATTCTTTGAGATAGGTTTCTATCTTTCTCAACTCCCACCAAAGTGTTTAAAAGAGGCCTCAAAAAGGGAATTAAACACTAGAAATCCATTAGCTTATACCTACATCCTAGATATCACCAACGCTTGCGATGCCCCCCTCTCCACCCACCACTATCTCCCTAGACTAAATAGCCTTCAGTCACAGCAACCCCCCTCCCACCAATCAAGGACAATCTTCTAAGTGGTGTTCCTACCATTTGTCAAACAGTCACAACACTAGAGACTGCATACAAAAACAACAAATGCAAACACAGGCACCACGCCACCCTATCCCTTGCTCAGTTCATGGAACCATTTCCCACACCGATGCCCAGTGTCGAACACAGCAACAACAATACCCGCAGGTACAACACCACCCCATCCCTTGCTCAGTTCATGGTACTACCTCCCATACGGATGCGCAATGCAAAGTGCAATATCAAACCATACAAGCTTTACCCCCTCCAAACCTCCACTCCTACCTACACCAACACATCCAAACAAATACTGCAACCTACACAAAACCACAACTCACTCCAACGAAGAGTGTTACCAACAGAAATCACAACCACAACCTCACCAGAGAACTAACAAACCATTCACCACCCCTCAACAAACAGCTCCCTCCCACACGACACGCACAACTCAACACCGATTGGGGGAACGCGTACCAGCCTCACGCACCAAACCACCATAGGAACATCTCACACACACACCACAACTATGTCACCCTAAAAGTGACCCTAGATCAACTCACAGTTGACATGATGGTAGATACAGGAACAAATCTGAACATCATCCCCAGAGCACTCTATGAAGCATTAAATGACCCACCCCAAATTCAATTTTCCAATATGGAAGGACTCCTAATAGAAGGGAGCACCATTTCACTTCACGACATGATTGATCAAAACATAGAAGTGAATAATTCCCAAGTAGGTTTCACATCCTTCCACATAGCTGATGAATGGAGTCTTGATCAACAAGGTATAATAGGATTACAGTCATTGAGGATTTGGAAAACTAAGATAGACCTTGAGACCAACAAAATCTCCTTCCGAGATGTAAATAATGAGTCAACAGTTCCTGAGCCACCCGACTCAGACACACAACCTATCTCATGTCTACCTTCCTTAAATACTCCAAATCCGACTAACAGCTATTCCTTCCGACCACCCCCTTATGTCACCTCAAAGGCATTGATGTCTAACACAGTCATCATTCCCCCTAGACATTCCATGACTGTCCCACTATTTATACCCAGGACATCAGGACGTCATAATTGACTCAGACACGTCTAGACTTACCAACATCTCAATTGAACACTCTTGGGACATAATATCAGAAAATAAACACACCCTAGCTATGTTAACAAATCTCTCCGATCAACATCGCAAAATCAGGAAGAACACAAACATTTGTTCAGTCCATCTCCATAATTCCCCAATCCAGGAACCACTCCCACAACACATCAACACTGTAAGACCACCACAACCCCTCACCCCTATCCATCCAGACCAAATCACAACATCAGCCAACGGAGATATTCTACACAAGCTACTGGCCCTCCTACAAAGGAATAGATCAGCTATCGCCTTAGAAGGTGAACCACTAGGCAAATGTGATATAATCAAACATCACATCCAAATCCTCCCTAACACCCCCCCTTCCTACACTCCCGCTTACCGCATACCTCACAGTAGGAAATCCCAAGTCAATAACAGTGTACAAGAGATGATACACCAAGGCGTAATTTCCCACTCAGACAGTCCCTGGAACAGTCCCCTCTTCCTGATCCCTAAGAAAGACGGAACCTTACGCCCTGTTGTCGACATTAGAAAAGTCAACAACCTCACTCAATCTGACCCACACCCCCTCCCCGCCATGCAAGATGTACTACAATGCATTGGCAACGGGAATACAGTATTTTCCACTATCGACCTTAAGTCTGCCTTCTGGCAAGTGAAATTAACAGATGAATCGAAACCCGTAACTGCATTCTCCACTGACAAAGGACATTATCAATTCGAACGTATGCCCTTTGGCCTTAAGAATGCCCCCTCAACCCAACAAAGGTTAATGACCCGCATTTTCAGTGACATGATAGGAGTCTCATTATTCGTCTATTTAGACGACCTCATAATCTATAGTCCCACACAAACTGACCACCTTCACACACTAGAGATTGTCCTAAAAAGACTCAAAAATACAGGATTGAAAGTCCAACTAGGAAAGTGTAAATTCCTACAGACGGAACTCACCTTCCTAGGCCATAAGGTAGATAGCCAAGGCATCCATACCACCACAGATAAAATAGATACAATAAACAATTTCCCAATACCCAGAAACGCAACTGAAACGAGAAGTTTCGTAGGGCTAGCTTCATACTAGACACTTCATCTACAATTTTGCACACATGGCTTCCCCCCTAACCAAATTCACAAGGAAAGGCGAACCATTTCAATGGTCAGAAACAGAACAACAAAGTTTCGACACACTGAAACACTCTCTGACCACAGCCCCTGTACTAGCCTTCCCTGACACGAAGAAAGAATTCTTTCTTTACACAGACGCCTCCTCTAAAGGAATAGGCGCAGTCCTACAACAGAAAGATGAAAATGGCAAAGAGCACCCCATAGCCTACGCAAGTAGAGTACTTAATAAGCCTGAAAGTAACTATTCAACAACACACAAAGAAGGCCTAGCCCTCATATGGGGTCTGAAACATTTTAAGTTTCTTATCCTAGGTTACAAGATAACAATATTCATTGATCACCAACCCCTAGTCTATCTCTTTAACTCAAAAGACTTACATGGGAGAGTTGCTAGATGGAAAGCAACTCTCCTTGATTACGATCCCAAGATCGTATACTTAGCTGGGAAAGCTAATATGGTGGCAGACTGCTTAAGCAGACAAACTCATATCAACCCTATAACCCAAACCACATGCATACCTATGCAAGAATTCAGAGATGAAACTGACAGAGACCCTATATGGTCTCCAATAAAACAACATCTCCTTTCACAAACCCCCTTACAGTCCCGACCACCTGTCCCTATAGAGGAACTCAAATTGGTCGACGGAATTATAAGGAGAACCACTAATACCAGAGATGTAACAATCATTCCCAGAGCCTAGTTCCCAAGGTCCTACATATATTGCACGACAGTGCAATGGGAGGCCATTCAGGCAGAGATAAGACACTAAACACTGCTAGGCACTCATACTATTGGCAACATATGACAAAAGACATAACCACACACATAGGATCTTGTGTCACTTGCAACCAATTCAGAGGCCCTGACCCAAAACAACTCAACATCAACAATATCCCACTCCCTGCTGAGCCATGGGAAACGCTTGGCATTGATCTACTCAAAATGCCAACCAGCCATCAAGGTTCCAATTATATACTCACAGCAGTAGAATATTTCTCTAAATACACAATCCTAATACCACTCCAAGACAAAACAGCAGAGACTGTAGCCAAAGCCCTAGTTAACAATATCTTTTGTAGATACAACATACCACACACAATGTTATCTGACAATGGATCAGAATTTAAAAATGAGGTGATGCGCGAAATAGCACACCTCTATAACATTGACCAAACATTTGCCACTGCCTACCACCCACAGGGAAATGGTCTGACTGAGCGAACAAATCGCAAAGTCCTAGAGGTGCTCAGACCTTTGGTCAGCGATCTCATGGACAGTTGGGAAGATTGGCTACCACAGGTACAAGCCAGTATCAACAGCACAGTCAATTCCGCAACAAAGATGTCCCCACATGAGATCATTTTTGGCCAGCCAATGCGCCTACCCTACCAAATCTTCAACCCCCCCCTTATACAACCTAGACAACCTCACACACTGCATCAAAAGAGGTATGCAAACCATTTACAAACAAGTCAGGGAAAACCTCAAAGAAGCCCAAGAAAAGACAAAGACAAAACAACACAAACGGTCAACTCCACTTGACATAGCGCTTGGTGACACTGTCATGGTCAAAGACTCAACCAGGACTAACAAACTCAGACCCAAGTTCTTAGGTCCCTTCACAGTCACAAGCTCACTCCCTAACAATGTTTTTCTACTAACGGATCCTTCCGATCACACAACCGTGACCATACATGGAGAGAAGCTGAGAAAGGTCAAACTCAACCTCGACCCAATCCCACCTCCCACCAACAACCCACCTACCGCACTCACACATAACTCACCCAAGCGCAAGTCTCATCCCATGACCCTGCGTCGATGAAACTAAACATGCACTCTAGCTCTCGCCCCTGAAGATGCAGGACGTCATGTATTTATCAGCGGAGGTTAAAATGGCCCATTTCCAATAAGAACTCCCTTCCGCATTTCTAATAAAACTTCTCCACTTCCTTCCGACCACTATAACCTTAGCGAGAGCCAGATACACATATCCTCAGTCACTAAGGCATTACCTTCCTCCACAGATGCACCTCTTCATGGTGTTGCCTCTCCTCGTCCACCTCACCCTCTCCGCTCCCAGGTTACTGCCTGGAGCTATAATTAACAGCCATGGCACCGCCGCATGCGTTGAAGATTCCATAATCATCATGTTAAGGATCTCACCGGTCACTCTGTTACAACCCATTACAAAACTACGGAAAGACCTAGTAAACATGGAAAAATTAATTGGCAAACAAATATCCAACAACACTCATGAAAACTATGAAATCTCAATGACACTATACCACAACGTCAACGCTCTACACGACAAATTAGAAAACATCGAATACACAATCTACCACCTCCCAGACCCAGACTATGACGCCACAAAGGCCAGTAGAACCAAACGAGGGTTATTCAATTTCTTAGGCATTATCTCCAAGTCACTGTTCGGAACTGCTACTGAACAAGATATACAAACTGTACATTCACACATAGGGAACATAACACAAGTACTACAACAACAAGGTAAGCTCATAGGGCTAAACTCAAAGAACATAGACCTCCTCGCTAACTCAGTCAATTCGGTAATTGATAAATACAATCACCTTGCACATTTCACAAACTCCCAATTATCTCAGATTACCAATTCCCAAACTGCCCTTTTCTTCCTTCATCACCTAAATGAACTAGACAAAAAACTGGACAGTCTCCTCGACCATAGTAATCTCATCCAGAGAGATATTTGGAACGCACACGCAGGTGTAGTCGACTTCCAAATGATCACCCCAACCCAACTTAGTCAAACACTACGACAAGCCCACAATACATTGCAACTTACCCCCTTCTTCTCCAAACACGAAATACAACACTATTACCCCATCTTAGCATCAACTATCTTTCAACAATTCATATTAATTAACATCCCGATGGACCCCATCAAAAGATTCTCTCTTTGGGAAATTTACCCCTTCCCCTACCCTTACCAAAACCGCACTATGACCCTCAACATACCAACCTCCACTATCCTAAAATCAACCGACGGTCAGTGGATCAGCAAAACCTCCCCAGAAACCATGGCAAAGTGCAAAATAGCACGTCCCAACTTCCATATCTGTCCAGCCTACCCCTTCCACTTCCAACTAACCAAATCACAACCTTGCCTCTCAGAACTCACGACACATGGAGTCAATTTTTCCGAGACGTGTGACTTTCGCTTCTCAGACAACACCCAAATTCACCACACCCATGTGGGACATAAACACTTCATATATCTCCCCCACCCAACCTTAGTGTCGGTCATATGCTTACGCCAACCACCCACCCATCATAAGATTAACGGCTCCATCACTCTACCAGACACCTGCCACATCTACATGATGGACTCAATGCTCCTCCCCAACAAACTCCATCACCAAGGCACTCTCAACTTGACCCACGACCTAGGTCCCATTACCCAAATACTACTCCCACCCCTACCTAAGGTCCCCGACACCATCCTTCCAAGTAAGATAGACATGGTACACCTACTGAATAAATCGACTACTCTTGACATGGACTCCCTCGACCTTCATTACCAAATACTGCCATATACTTCCACAGCCCTCTCAATCTTAATCATCCTCTTTATAGTTGTGGTATTAACCAAATTCTTTTGCACAAAGTAAGATCTTCCAAAACATTTCAGCCCCATTCTCGACTTACTGTAAACCTAGATTAAGTTTTTTTTTCTTGTGTCTCACCTAATATCTTAAATAACATAATAATTCTTACGAGAAACCATATATATATACTGTGATTTTCAACAAGTGCGATGTGTCACACCACACTACCAATACAACAGTGTTTGAAAACGACATTCCCTACAGTGACGGTGACATATCACGTGAACAATATAACATTTGGAAAAGTGACCTATAACAGTGATATACCATATATACTGTAATCCTTCATATAATACTGGATATAATATGTAATCTGGTGAGACACAACACTGCTCTTCGGAGACACAACATCGCATACCCTTACTTACAGTTCAAGATGCCCTTTTGGGACCTCAGATTCACTTCAGCAACACCCCCCCCCATCTTCACATTAGTCACCCAAGATTTTGTGTCTCTGAAAGTTTCTTTTTTTACTGTATAATCATATGTATAGAGATTTTTGTTAACCATGTAACCTAAGGTGCCGGGAGCCACCTAACCCCAGGGGGAGAGCGATATGTATACGTCTCATATACATGTGAGTATATCACTCAGTCATATAACCCACTCACCTCCACTCACTCTCACACACACACCCGCCGGACAAACCTACCCGACGTGCAGGCGCCGAGACATCCGTCCATCTCGCTGACCTAAGCAGCTTCTACCATCCGCGCGACCAGGCGACATGCACACACACACACGAACACACGCGATCAATCAGGTAACCACACAGTACTAAAAACACGATATTACGTATACTGACGACCCTCCCCTGGATATATATATATTCTAGCTGTTAGACTAAATTATATAATGTAAATCTAAGATATAATAAGAAGTGACGAACTAAATCTCGCTCGCATAAACTCTTAAGTTTATACGAGCGTGGGACCTCATAAGTCCTAGTTTCCGGCCTTCTTAAGGGAATGCACAGAGCTCGGACGGGAGTCGGTCCGATGATACGTACCAAGGAATAATAGAGTGCATTGTGATATAGAACCAGGAGGTGATTGACTTAGTGTAGAACCATAGAAGAAATTGTGAACCAATAAAGGAAAGGAACCATAGTGAATTTTGTTATGAAGCCGCCTTGAAAACAATGTAATGTATCTACCAGAAACCAGAGGGGATACATAATAATAATAATAATAATAATAGTAATAATAATAGTAATAATAACAAAAATAATAATAATAATAATAATAATAATAATAATAATAATAATAATAATAATAATAATAATAATAATAATAATAATAATAATAATAATAATAATAATAATAATAATAATAATAATAATAATAACACAGGGGAACACTTTTTCAGTAACTTTGAGTTGCATTGGATATTTTAACGGATTTTGAAAGAGTTTTAGGCGCTGATTTCAAATCTGAAATTAGTTTTTCTCTACAAGCTCTGGTTTGTATGCAATTTGAGGTTAATGAAATTGTACATATGTGAACTTGCAT
>NC_134789.1:15085586-15095586 GCF_046742065.1 Oratosquilla oratoria | reverse complement strand
CTGATAAGACCGAAATTAAAATATGCTGTATCAATGTGGGCACCTAGCACAAAAAAGAACATAAGAAAATTAGAAAGAATCCAAAGAGCAGCGACAAAAATGGCACCTACACTGTCAAATCTGACATATGAACAAAGATTGGAGAAATTACAGTTGTCAACACTAGAACAGAGAAGGGAAAGTGCCGATTTGTTGACCATTTTCAGAATTATGTAAGGGATGGAAGTTCTCGATAGAGACGACTTATTAAAATGAGACAGAAGAGAAACAAGAGGACACGAAAAGAAACTAAAGAAAGACAGTTACAGAAGAGACCTGAAAAAAAAAAAAAAATAGCTTCCCACATAGAGTGATCGATGTCTGGAACAAACTGAACAGAGAAACAGTGAATGCCAGAACTATACACGATTTTAAGAACAAACTGGATGTGGAGAGATACGAAAACGGGTCACTACGAGCATAGCTCTTGTCTCGTAAAATACAACTAGGTAAATACAACTGGTTATCGCCAGACTATGCGCTGGTGATGTAATCGTAAATGTTCTAGTCTCGTATTTGCTGACTTCGGCCCCAGCTACGCGCTTCCTGGCGTAGGCTCCTCATCTTCTGGTATCCTGGGTGCTTATCTGTGACTCATGAGATAGGTTTAACCTCAAATAAGCCGTTGCGTAGCGGGTGAAGGCGGCACTTTCCCTTTTAATTCGGCTGTCGTTAGGCGATTTTATCCTCCTGTGTGGCAGGCATTCGGTGGTAGCAAAGGGGCGAATAAATCATCTCACTCAATCTCCCTCCTGTTGGCACATTTTCTTTGATCATGGCTGTCGTCAGACTATTCTAATCACTTATGCGCCATCTTTTCTTCCCTCAATGCTAAGAATGGATCTATATATCTCATTTGGTTTTTATTTTATCACTGCTCATCTTGGGTGAGTTTGAGAAAAATAAGGCTCACTTATATGGCACTAACTCTGTTGGACTGTTATCATATATATGATAATTTTCTTCCTTAGAATCGCAAGCCTTCCACTCATTTAAATAAAATCGAATGGTAATAGACAGAATAAAACATTATAGGGTACTTGACAGAGCAACTAGATTCAGCCTCCTATAACACACTACATTATTTTCTAGATTGGAGTTTCAGGTGTATAAACTCCACACTGGTAAACATGTAAATTCGTTGTAGATTTGATCACCCCTGACTAATGACAATAGACAGCTAGAGGAAATGGAGTTTTAGGCTTATAGGAATCCATATCCTGAAATATAACTTAGAATTTTCGTAGACTTTCGATATTGCTTTCTCCTGATACTCCCAAAAGCAGCTGTTCTGCTTGAAGTTCTAGGAGAGTATAAGTTTCTCTTAAACCAGACCTGCCCCTCTGTGTTCCTTATCTGTACGACTGTGTTCTGCATGATTTACCATCATGGAGCACATGCAACAGCACAACACGCAAATGGAGGTAGGTATATGCGTGAATGCACTTTTACTTCTTAGTGTCTTCCTCTCCGTACTTAACAAAGCAGACATGCAACTTGCATGTATATGTCTGTATGAAATGGGAAAACATATGCATACATACACACACATATGCTACTTCTGATAGGCAGAAAGTTGTGCGTGCGTGTGTGTGTGTGTGTGTGTGTGTGTGTGTGTGTGTGTATGTGTGTGTTTGTATGCGTGTGTGTGTATGTGTGCATTCACATTGGTTTTTGGACTCTGCATATATATATATATATATATATATGTATATATGTATATACATATATATACATATATGCTAATAAGAACACGGGTACGTGTGTTCACTTATGCAAAGTAGACCACTTGGAAAAAGAAACTAACGAAGCAGAGCGCTTTCGTATATTACATCTTCAGTGCAACAAGTACATAGTGATAGGAATACATAGACAATATATACATGATACAAAGGAACCAGGACAGTTTGAATAAGCGTAGCGACCAGTTACCCCCTGGAGAGCGGAAGGTCATTGTCAATTATCTTACGATGGTCGGGCGACATCAGGTCACAGTCGCCAAGGAAAGCGGAAGGTCATTGTCAATTATCTTACGATGGTCGGGCGACATCAGGTCACAGTCGCCAAGGGTCACTCTTTCTACTACTTATATAGGGCGACATTAAGTCAATTCGTTGGATTACATTTTACCTGATATTATCTTACTAATTTCTTGACAAATGAAATTATCAAGTTTGTACAAGCCTTTATGTAGGTTGGTATTTTGATTACTAGTGGTATGAATCAAACTGCACTCTATTAAATTTCTTGCTATTATGTTGTTGGTATAATAGATTGCCTGGGCATTACCCCAATCAACTGGATGATTATTTAATTCAATATGCTTGAATATACCACTAGAATGATTGCCATCCCTAACATTTTTCTTGTGTTGTTCAATTCTAATGTTTAAGGATTTGGCAGTTTGACCTATGTAAAATTGATTACATATTTTGCAAGGAATTTTATAAATGCATCCTTTTTTTATTTCAATACTATTGTTGATAAGTTTATGTTTTACTGTACTATCATGTTTAAAAACTATATATATATATACTTATATATACACACACACACACACATATATATATATATATATATATATATATTTATATATATTTATATATATATGGCTACTAACACCACAGTCGAACAAAAGAAAAAGCTGAGTAAGCGAACCTATATATTTCTATTGTTAACTGCGATCCTCTTCAGTAGTACAAAATGGGAGGAGGATGCTTTCTTAAATACAAAGGAAAGGGAACTGGGAAAAGAATAAATGTCACTTCCCCAACCCTTATTTGACCTGAGGATGGCATGAGGTTGGGTCAGGGGGAAGGGGAGGAAACTTGTTAACAATCTGTTTGGTGATGAATAATCCTGATATTATATCTGTGATCCATTGACTCTTGGAAATATTCATCTTGGGCAAATATTCAATTAAAATGGATTCAACCATTTTCCTTCTAAACCCACAGCCAGATTGATAAATAAGACCGGATTTTTCCCAGTACATCCGGTGATTAAATTTAGACACAGCTGAACTTTCTTGACCATACTTGATAGACATATTGTGTTCATTCAATCTTGTCCTTAGGTCTCTCCCCGTCTGACCTATGTATGAAAGGTTACAATCTTTACATGGAAGGGAGTAAACATCTTGGATATGATCTTCTCTCAACCTTTGGTGAACATTAACAACATTTTTAGTAATGGTATTAGGGTAATTATGAATTAAATTTACCTTCTCTTTGGGTAGAAATTTTGACGAATGACTAATGAACTCTGAAAAGGGTATGGCAAGGGGATTTTGTCTCCCTTTTGGCTTAGTGGAAGGGGGATTGAAAAAGTTAGTTCTGGCTGGGCTGAGGGCTTTATCCAGGAACCACATATTTATATGTGTGTATGTGTGTGTATGTATGTATGTATGCATGTATGTATGTATGTATGTATGTATGTATGTATGTATGTATGTATGTATGTATGTATGTATGTATGTATGTATCTGTCTGTCCATCTATCTATATTTATATCTATATCTATCTATCTATCTATCTATCTATCTATATATATATATATATATATATATATATACATACATATATATATATATATATATATATATATATAAACATATATATACATACATACATACATACACACACACACACACACACACACACACATACACACACACACACACACACACACACACACACACACACACACACACACACACACACACACACACACACACACACACACACACACACACACACACACACATATATATATATATATATATATATATATATATATATGTGTGTGTGTGTGTGTGTGGTGTGTGTGTGTGTGTGTGTGTGTATTTATGTATACATGTATATGTAGCAAAAACGAAAAAGCACTAAACACTAAAAAAGAACAAAGACTAAGAAATAAGAAGTCACTGAAAGAGTGTTACCTCCTCCGTTTCAGAAGAACTAAGACACACATGGAACAACACCTCTGAGTTGCAGCAAAGAATTTCCTCTTTGCATCTACTAGATATGATATAAATACATTAAATTACCAAACACACATGAAAAGATAAGCCTATTACCTACATTCTAGGAATATTTCTTTTATAATAATTGAAAGAGACGACGGAAGGGAAGTCAGGAACTCATGAATTTCCATTAAAGTTTCACTCTCTGGGATCCAATCTCCCAGTGATACACTGAGCTGCAATATTGAAAGGAATGACCAAGCAAGGGTGAACTAGGAGGAGGAGGAGGATAAGGAGAAGGATGAGGAGGAGGAGGAGAAGGAGGAACGATGGAGAGGAAAAGGTGAAGGAAGAGGAGGGAGGTCAGAGGAGAGAAAGGGAATGGGCGGGAAAGGAATGTCATAGGAGAAAGGGGATGGGGAAGGGAGGGGAAGAGAAAGGAGGAGAGAAGTGAGGAAAATGAGGTGTAGGAGGGGAAGGGAAAGGGAGGTCAGAAGAGAGATAAGTGATGGGAGGGGGAGAAGAAAGGAGTAGGGGAAGGGGAGGATAAGGGTGGTTAGAAGAGAGGAATGGGATAGTTAGGGGAGAGAAAAGGGGAGGGAAGGGGAAGGAAGTCTGTAGAAAGTAAAGGGATGGAGAGGAGGAGGACCAGGGGTGAAAGAATGAGATCGGGGTCTACAGCTAAGAAGCTTCTAATTTAGAATACCTAAGGATAAATATCGTCTTTATATTGAGCACCTTCTCAAAATTAGCTAAGTAAAATTGTCTGGTCTTCACCAGAATAAGATGATCGAAGGACTGCTTCACCATTCTGAAGGGAGAAGGTCCTTCAACCTAAACATTATTTGGCTGAAGTATTTAGAGAGAAAGATATACATATATATATATATATATATACATATATATATATATATATATATATATATATATACATAATATATATATATATATATATATATATATATATATATAGAGAGAGAGAGAGAGAGAGAGAAAGGGAGAGAGAGGACTGAGAGCATCCCTGTCTGGCGTAAACACTTCAGCACGAACACAAATATACCGGGTATATTACGTTCTGACTAATTGCAGACGATTTTTTCAGCAGTTATATAAACTATAAAACTTATCATGAGTAAATGTTAGTTGTGTGTGATTCCCGTTTCTCAGTTGAAATAACCCTTTTGTATTTAGTTCTGTCTTCCGCCACCATGACACCATATCTGACCACGGGGAACTTCCAAATGGGATTAAGAACTATTTTGATTAGCCTCTTTACTTCCTTGTATGTATTTCCTAGGCGGCAAAATACCAATACATCTATCACTTCTGCACAACTTCTTACAGAAAATAGGACTATTAACCAAACTGTAATTTCACTTGACTTAATATACCAACATACAAGATATAAGACAGCGCACGACAGTGGTACAGGAAGATACCTACTGACCACAAGAATTGACTCCATCATGAACAGAAAGAATAGAAAAAACAAATAAATAAAAAAGAAATAAATTAAATAAAGAAAAAAGAAAAAAAGAATGAAGGGAGAGGAGAGTGGTAACAGATGATAATTGAAAGGGACAAATCAAAAAAGAAGAAAAATGATAAGAGAAGAGATAAAGGGAAGACAGAAGAAAAGCAAGAGAAAGAGGAAAAAGAAGGCGGAGGGAAGAGGAAAGGAAAAAAAAAGGATTCAGAGAAAAGGAAAGATGAAAGGAAACGCAGTATTATATAATGGGAAAGAGGGGAGAAGAAAGACAAGAGTTGAGGAAGGATGAATGAAAGAGCAGAAAGAGAAAAGAGAGAAAAAGAGAGAGGGGGAAGGAAAATGGAGCGTGACAGCAAAAAAATTTATCACACATCATGGAGAAAGAACTGTGTGTGGATGGGGAATGACAAAAAGAGACATGAGAATGAGAGAATATATATATATATATATATATATATATATATATATATATATATATATATATATATATATATATATATAATCTATATATATATATACACGAATCTGCACTGGGGACCATTCAGTGTGTGTGTATAACACTTGCCCACGCGCACATACTACCATTGCACCATCATAGCGGGGATGGGTTGAGCATAAGATTTGTGTATATGTATGTAACTCTAGCATACAGATATAAGAAATTGTGCTCAACTTATATCTCTCTTGATGGTGCAGTGGTTAGTCACTGTTCACTTTGGTACGTCTGAGCTGGGTTCGAGTCCTTGGCTTCACTGTGTATCAGTTTCCACATATGTCTCCGTCGAGCCCATTGTCAGTCTCGATCGTGATGACATGGAATTAAAAAAAGTGAAAATCTAATGTGGTTGAAAATAGATCAATATTTGCACTGGGGACCATTCAGTGTGTGTGTATAACACTTGCCCACGCGCACATACTACTATTGCATCATCATAGTGGGGATAAGTTGCGCATAAGATTCGTGTATATGTAACTCGAGCATACAAATATAAGAAATTGTGCTAAACTTATATCTCTCTTGATGGTGCAGTGGTTAGTCACTGTTCACTTTGGTACGTCTGAGCTGGGTTCGAGTCCTTGGCTTCACTGCGTATCAGTTTCCGCATATGTCTCCTAAGGTGAATAAAATTACTTGAGGGCAGCCAGAAAAAATAGCCATACTGCAGAGTGTCATTGATGTGACTGGGGTTAAATGCTACATCAAAGTCTGGGACACAGATGCCCAAAGGATGTCTTCTCACGGTCTACTGACACTCTCACTCGCATCTCACGCTTCCCCCCCCCCTCATCCCCGTGAGCGCTTAGGTGTTGGATATCTCACAAGGATCCAAATCGTGAGAAATGAACTCTGGTAACACTTTCCTGTGAGGTTTCTGGGAACATGCTACCATTTCAAATGTGTTGTTCTGGTTATCTTTGGAATATTTTGTTTATCTTGAGGAGGAAATTATGACTAAAAAAAAAAAAAAGACGAGAAATAAATTGTTTGTCGCTTTCGGCTTCTCTGCGACTCGGAGAAGTTATTCTCTCTTCCTCCTTCAGGGCGATTTTATTTATCTCTGTGATACTACCTCCCCTCCTTCCTCGAAGTCGCGAAAAGCGCGAAAGAAAAGGACGAAGATGAAGAGTCTTGGTCAGCAGCAGAGTTACTTCAGTTCAGGACGATACATCTGTCAGCGACAACAACTGACTGATGGCGTGCAGCTGCGATGGGATGCTGCACACAATGCAGGAGCGAAGCTGCACACATCTGCCTGGAGCGCCGAGGTACGGGAAAACCTAAAGAGCTCCTCTCTTTCTCATGTTGACGGACGAACTCGTCCAGCCATAGTCGATCTTCTATTGTCCCGCTCAAAAACAGCACATGTACACGCGGGTGCACTTGTGTACGCGTGTGTATACTTACAATATGAGGGCGTGTGCATCTATAAGCATTTGCACGTATCCAAGTTGCTATTCCGAACGACAGTGGCGCGATATTGTCCACAAATATAGAAGCGCTGGTAACTACATTCTAAAGCAGTAAGTGGCTATTACATCTATGGAGGCACTTTCGAATGCCTACATTACAAATTATAAACATACACAAGTTCGTGTGCACACATGTACACTTGTGTATACATTATACCTAGATGAAGGTATTCATGTGGGGTTATGTGTGTACATGTATGTATCATCATAGTAACAATAATTCTTTGCGTATTTAAGAGTCTTTCAATACAACTATAGATATGAGTATAGTGGTGTAGGCAACAGTGCATTTTTTCTTCTCGACATATGTACGCGAAAATACCTGGGTGCATCAAGGACAAAGGAATTATTTGTGTCCCTGTGCATCCTACTCTCATACATGTACATATTTGAAAACAGAAGCATATCTAATTTTAATATACAAACTGTAAGAACATATGTGTTTGTTGCCGTGCGTGTAGTCGTTTGTAGAGTACAGAGACACGGAATGTTGAGGCTTATGACAGGGTAGACAGGAAGGCCCTGTGGGAGGTACTGCAGATATATGGGATGGAAGGAAAGCTGTTAAGAGTAGTCAAGAGTTTTTACGAGAGTAGTAGAGCTTGCATTAGAATTAGAAATGGAGAGATTGAGTGGATTGAGGTGAAGGTGGGACTTTGTCGGGGATGTGTTATGTCACCCTGGCTGTTCAATTTATACATGGATGGGGAGGTGCGAGAGGTGAATGTAAGGGTCAGGGATTGGAGATGGTTAAAGAAAATGGAGAAGAGTGGTGGATAAGCAAGTTGTTGTTTGCTGACGACCCTGCACTTGTAGCAGGATTAGAGGAGGAATTGAGAATGTTAGTGCGAAAGAAGGAAGTTGAAGATAAATATGGGTAAAAGTAAAGTGATGAGATGTACAAGGGGAGAAAGTGGTAGCAGACTGGAAGTGAGTATTAAGGGAGAGAGACTGGAGGAAGTAGATATTTTTAGATACTTGGGTGCAAATGTGGCAGAAAAGGGAGGAGTGGGGGTGGAGGTAGAATGTAGATTGAGAGAAGCAAGTAAATGCCTTGGTGGATTAAAAAGTGTAATGAGGAATAGAAATTTGGGAATGGATGCTAAGAGGAGGTTATATGAAGGAGTGATTGTGCCAAAAGGACTGTACAGGGCAGAAACATGGATCATAAGAGAGGAAGAGAGAAGGAGTTTGAATGCGTTTGAGATGAAATGCCTGAGAAGTATGATAGGGGTTACTAGGCTAGATAGAGTGAGAAATGAGGAGGTAGGAGGAGACGGGGGTGGAAAGTGAGTTTGGTGATAGGGTTGACGAAAGAGTATTGGGATGGTTTGGACACACGGAAAAAATGAGTGAAGAAAGACTAGTAAAAGATGTGCGGAAGGCAAAGGTGGAAGGAGTGAACATGAGGGGGTGACTTAGGATGAGATGGATGGATGGGGGTAAAAGGGGCATTAGAAAAGAGGGGAGTGTCTGTTGAGGAAGGACGGGAGAGGACAGAAGATAGGGGTGAATAGAGAATGGTTGTATGTGAATGATTCTGTGATGCATGAGGGGGAGTGGGTGGGAGATGGGGGGGTGAGGGATTATGTATGAAAAATAAATTGACGCAGTCCGAAGGGATTTCTCTCTGTCTTCTCCTTTTCTGCATGAGGGAACGGAGAGGGGGGGGGGGTCACCGATTTAATGAAGCGGCCTTGCTGTGGATGTGCTGTGTCTTGCGACACTGCTTCTGACCCAGGGTATTGGACAAGATGCAGGGATGACCCGTCATCCAGGAGGTGCCAAGAAGAACAATGGCTAAGAGCTCTTCTAAAAAGGGTACTGATGGTGGAGTCTCTGTACTTTTGAGGGCACTCACTTTCTCCGCTCATACATAGTCTGGGGTTGGTGTCCTTAATGCAGATACATTGATGATATTTTTGTCCAAGCTAATTCCCACCAAGACCTTGAAACCTTGAGGACGAAGCTCATGGAGGTGTCTGGGATTGATTTTACTGTCGAGCATAGTGAAAGTGGTTCCCTCCCCTTCCTGAACATCCTCCTTAAACAGACTATTTTTTTTTTTCTTTCCAGAATTTATGTTAAGGTCACCAACCCCGGGCTATGTATGAGCGGAGAGAGTGAGTACCCCCAAAAGTACAGAAACTCCACCATCAGTACCCTTTTTAGAAGAGCTCTTAGCAATTGTTCCTTTTGGACAAATACCCAGGAGATCGACAGAGTCCACCAACTACTCATCAATAATGGATACTCCAACAATAAAGTCCAATCTACACTTAGAACAGTTATTGACACCTGGTACCAAGAACCTCATAAAACTGCCGCCAAACATGAAGGAACTACGCACAGCATATTTTATAAGTCCCACATGTCCAATAAGTATAAAGGTGATGAGAAAATAATAAAAAAAACATTATTAAGAGAAATGTGACCCCCACGAAAGAACGCGACCAATGATCACTTATCATTTATTACAGGAACAAGAAATAATCTTCTCTAATACTGAGAAACCACACCGCCCCGAAACCCAATGG
>NC_134789.1:15063086-15070586 GCF_046742065.1 Oratosquilla oratoria | reverse complement strand
ACATAGAACTTAGACATTTTTATAAATGTAACTTACCTTTCATAATTACTACTGTTAACCAGCTATATATATACATATATAATTATTATTATACTATAATTTGCACAATATTTAACCCATTATTATTATTGCCATATTTACATTTTTACCATTTATATTTATATGTTCTTTTATGTAACCCGTTTCATATTATATATAAATGTTGACATCCCATACCCCCCTAAGCATAACATATTACCCTTAGTTACTGTATACCTATTATTCCTATTTTAACTATTTTATCTTAGACTACAAATCAAACCTATTAACTAATACATACTTCGCTAGTTAACGACAAACATGGCGACTGGAACAAGAAGTAAAGCCATTCAAAAGATGCATAACGTCCTATTAAGATCCAAAGAGGAGAAACAATCACAGGACATATCCAGTGACAAAGAGGAAATACACACAGAGGATTTAACTGACAATGACAAACCAGACCATTTTTACCTATATCCACGGGTTGACAGTACCTCTAAACAGTTAACCAATGACCAGTTAAATAATTCTGACAAAACTGCTCCTAAGGCAGGTACCCCAATAGCCCCTCTTTATGAGAACGATGTCCTACCTTTTTTCAACCAACCTCCTCAAGTAGACCCCTCTAACCTCTCTCAACAACAACAACCCATTCAACCCACCCAACCAACTCCTCATACTACTCCTCCTAATATCATACCTTTCAACCAACCTCCTCAAGTAGACCCCTCCAACCCCTCTCAACCACAACAACCCATTCAACCCACCCAATCAACTCCTCAAACTACTCCTCCTATAAATATTCATCAGTTCAACCCCCATATCCCCACACCCTCCTTTCCCCCTCCCGTTCACCCACAATACCAACCTCATCATCACGCTCCCCATACTGTTCCATCACCCTACCAACACTTCCCATTTCCTTCTCCCCATATCCCATCTGGTCAAGCCCACTCTACACCACATCACTACCCACCACCCAACCTTCCTCCAAATCCACAATGTTATCCTTACTCACAACCTCAACCAACAATAATTAACAACTATCAAACCATAACCCCCCTCACAGAAATCCTAACCTTTTCCCAAGATAGTGGACTATCCATTACAGACTTCTTGACAGCATGTGACCTGTTTTTCTCAAAGAACCAACACTACTCTGACACAGATAAAATAAATTTGTGCCGTCAGAAAATAGACCCATCTGACATTTGCCGTTCAAAGGCAAGGATGCTAGACAGTTTAGTTGCATGTGGAATCACATATCAGGAATATAAACACCACCTTCTTAATGTCTTTCACAACAAACAAGTAAACAACATCTCCTTCCTTCTCACTTTCCTCAATAACACTAGAGTCCAACCACATTCCGTTACGAACATTATGGATTTCGTAGCAAACGGAATTAAAGAAGTCAGAGAGGACCTAGAGAATAACTCTCCTTGGACCCACACTGACCAATTTGGTCAAAATGTAATGACCACAAAAAACTTACTAACATTCTTTGAGATAGGTTTAAAGGAAGCCTCCAAAAGGGAACTAGACACTAGAAACCCTCTAGCTTATACCTATATCTTAGACATCATCAATGCTTGCAATGTATCTTTAGACACCCCCCACTATCTCCCCAGACTAAATAGCCTTCACTCACAGCAGCCCCCTTCCACCAATCAAGGACAACCTTCTAAGTGGTGCTCCTACCATTCATCACCCAGTCACAACACAAGAGACTGCATACAAAAACAACAAATACAAACACAGGCACCACGCCACCCTATCCCTTGCTCAGTTCATGGAACCATTTCCCACACCGATGCCCAGTGTCGAACACAGCAACAACAATACCCGCAGGTACAACACCACCCCATCCCTTGCTCAGTGCATGCTACTACCTCGCATACGAATGCTCAGTGTCAAGTTCAGAATCAAAACAAACAAGTTCCACCCCCCTTTAAACCTCCACTCTTACCTACACCAACACATCCAAACAAATACTGCAGCCTACACAAAACAACAACTCACTCCAACGAAGAGTGTTACCTACAGAAATCACAACCACAACCTCATCAGAGAACTAACCAACCATTCACCACCCCTCGACACACCCCTCGACACACCCCTCGACAAACAGCTCCCTCCCGCACAACACGCACAACCCAACACCGATTGGGGGAACGTGTACCAGCCTCACGCACCAAACCACCATAGGAATATCTCATACACAACACAACTACGTCACCCTAGAAGTGAGTTTAGATCAACTCACAGTTGACATGATCGTTGATACAGGAACAAACCTGAACATCATCCCAAGAGCTCTCTATGAAGCATTAAATGACCCACCCCAAATTCAATTTTCCAATATGGAAGGACTCCTAATAGAAGGGAGCGCCATTTCTCTACACGACACCATAGACTTAAACATAGAAGTCAATAACTATAAGGTAGGTTTCACACCTTTCCACATAGCTGACGAATGGAGTCTCGATCAACAAGGTATAATAGGATTAAAATCATTGAGGACATGGAAAACTATTATAGACCTAGACAAAAATAACATCAACTTCACAGATGTAAATGATGAGCCAACTGTCACTGAGACACCCGACTCAGACACACAACCTCTCTCATGTCTCCTTTCCTCAAATACTCCAATTCCAACTAACAACTATTCCTTCCGACCACCCCCTTATGTCACCTCAAAGGCATTGATGTCTAACACAGTCATCATACCCCCTAGACATTCAATAACAGTTCCACTATACATACCCGGAGCAATCGAACATCAGGACGTCATAATCGACTCAGACACATCCAGACACATAGCCATTGAGTCCTCCTGGGATACAATATCAGACAATAAACATACACTAGCTATGTTAACAAACATGTCAGACCAACACCGTAAAATCAGGAAGAATACAAACATTTGCGCAGTCCACCTCCATAATTCCCCTATCCAGGAACCACTGCCACAACACATCAACCAAGTGAGACCAACACAACCCCTCCCCCCTATCCACCCAGACCAAATCACGACATCAGCTACCGGAGAAACCCATAGTGAACTGTTAACCCTCCTACAAAGGAATAGATCAGCTATCGCCTTAGAAGGTGAGCCACTAGGCAAATGTGATATTATCAAGCATCACATCCAAATCCCCCCTAACACCCCCCCCCTTCATACACCCCCGCTTACCGCATCCCTCACAGTAGGAAATCCCAAGTCAATGACAGTGTCCAAGAGATGATACACCAAGGCGTCATTTCCCATTCAGACTCCCCATGGAACAGTCCCCTCTTCTTGGTCCATAAGAAAGATGGAACCTTACGCCCTGTAGTGGACTTCCGAAAGATAAACCATTTAACTCAATCTGGCCCACACCCCCTCCCCGCCATGCAAGATGTACTACAATGCATTGGCAACGGGAATACAGTTTTTTCCACAATTGACCTTAAGTCAGCCTTCTGGCAGGTGGAATTAACAGATGAGTCGAAAGCCATAACAGCTTTCTCCACTGATAAAGGGCATTTCCATTTTCAACGGATGCCCTTTGGCTTAAAAAACGCCCCCTCAACCCAACAAAGGTTGATGACCCGGATTTTCAGTGATATGATAGGAGTCTCATTGTTCGTCTACATAGACGACCTCATCATTTACAACCCCACACAAAGAGACCATCTTCACACACTAGAGATTGTCCTAAAACGACTCAAAAACACTGGATTAAAAGTTCAACTAGGAAAGTGTAAATTCCTACAGACGGAACTCACCTTCCTAGGACATAAGGTAGATGCCAGAGGTATCCATACCAACACAGACAAGATAGAAGCTATAAACAAATTCCCAACACCCAAAAACACAACTGAAACAAAAAGCTTCGTAGGTCTTGCATCATACTACAGACATTTTATCCAAAACTTTGCTGATATTGCTTCCCCTCTGACCAAATTCACAAGGAAAGGTGAGCCATTTCAATGGTCAGAAGCAGAACAGCAAAGTTTCGACACTCTCAAACACGCACTCACCACAGCCCCTGTGCTAGTTTTCCCTGACATGAAGAAGGAATTCCTTCTTTACACAGACGCCTCCTCTGTAGGAATAGGCGCAGTCTTACAACAAAAGGACGACAATGGCAAAGAGCACCCCATAGCCTACGCAAGTAGAGTCCTTAACAAGGCTGAGAGTAATTACTCCACAACTCACAAAGAAGGGTTAGCTATCGTTTGGGCACTCAAACACTTTAAACATCTCATTCTAGGGTACAATATAAACATCTTTACAGACCACCAACCCCTAGTTTACCTTTTCAACACAAAAGACCTCCACGGGAGAATTGCTAGATGGAAAACCACCTTACTAGACTTTGATCCCAAGATAACATACTTAGCCGGGAAAGCTAATGTAGTGGCAGATTCCTTGAGCAGACAAAACCACATCAACCCTGTCACCCAAACCACATGCATACCTATGCAAGAACTTAGGGATGAAACAGACAGAGACCCAATATGGTCTCCAATAAAACAGCATCTCATTTCACAAACCCCCTTACACTCCCGACCACCTGTCCCTATTGAGGAACTCAAACTGGTCGACGGAGTCATAAGGAGAATCATTAACACAAGAGAGGTTACTGTTATCCCCAGAGCCCTTGTCCCCAAGGTCCTACACATATTGCACGACAGTGCAATGGGAGGCCACTCGGGCAGGGATAAGACACTAAACACGGCTAGGCACACATACTACTGGCTTAACATGAAAAGAGATATAACCACACACATAGATTCTTGTGTAACTTGTAACCAATTCAGAGGCCCTGACCCGAAACAAATCCACATTAAAGACATCCCACTCCCTGCTGAGCCATGGGAAACACTTGGCATTGACCTACTGAAAATGCCAACGAGCCATCAAGGTTCCAACTATATACTCACAGCAGTAGAATATTTCTCTAAATACACAATCTTAATACCACTCCAAGACAAAACAGCAGAGACTGTAGCCAAAGCCCTAGTTAACAATATCTTTTGTAGATACAACATACCACACACAATGTTATCTGACAATGGCTCAGAATTTAAAAACCAGGTGATGCGCGAAATAGCACACCTGTACAACATTGACCAAACATTTGCCACTGCATACCACCCACAGGGAAATGGTCTGACTGAGCGAACAAATCGCAAGGTCCTAGAGATTCTCAGACCCTTGGTCAACGACCTCATGGACAGTTGGGAAGATTGGCTACCACAGGTACAAGCCAGTATCAATAGCACAGTCAATTCCGCAACAAAGATGTCCCCACATGAGATCATTTTCGGCCAACCAATGCGCCTACCCTACCAAATATTCAACCAACCACCCCCACCCTTATACAACCTAGATAACCTCGCACACTGCATCAAAAGAGGTATGCAAACCATTTACAAACAAGTTAGATCAAACCTGAAAGAAGCCCAGGAGAAGACAAAGACAAAACAACACAAACGGTCAATTCCACTTGACATAGCACTTGGCGACTCAGTCATGGTAAAAGACTCAAGTAGGACAAACAAACTCAAACCCAAATTCCTAGGCCCCTACACAGTCACAAGTTCACTCCCTAACAATGTTTTCCTACTAACAGATCCTTCCGATCACACCACCGTTACCATACATGGAGAGAAGTTGAGAAAGGTCAAACTGAACCTCGACCCAATTTCACCTCCCATCCACAACCCACCTACCACGGACACACACCAATCACCAAAACGCAAGTCTCATCCCATGACTCTGCGTCGACGCAACTAAACATGCACTCTAGCTCTCGTCCCTGAAGATGCAGGACGTCATGTATCTATCAGTGGAGGTTAAAATGGCCCATTTCCAATAAGAACTCCTTTCCGCATATCTATTGAAACTTCTCTACTTCCTTCCGACCAATATAACCTTAGCGAGAGTCAGATAAACATATCCTCATTCACTGAGACATAACCTTCATCCTCCAAAATGAAATACATCATTAATTACCCACCTTAAACATCGACTACTCTTGACATGGACTCACTTGACCTACACTACAGGTACTGCCATATACCTCCACAGCCCTTTCACTCTTAATCATTCTCTTTATACTGGTAATATTGACCAAATTCTGTTGCACGAAGTAAAACCTTCCATAACCTTTCAACTCCCATTCCCGATTTACTGTAAACCTAGATTAAGTTTATGCTGTGTCTCACCCACGTTCATGAATATCATAATATTCTTTACGGGAAACCATATATATATATATATCTATTGTGATTGCCAACAAGTGCGATGTGTTACACCACACTACCCATAGAACTGGGTTGGACAATGACATTCCCTACAGTGTTGGTACTAAAACACATGAACGCCATAACAGTTAGAAAGTGATGTGACACACCAAACTGACCATAGAACAGTGTTTAGAAAATGACACTCCCCACAGTGATAGTGTTAAACACATGAAAACCATAACATTTAGAAAGTGATTTCAACAGTGTTATCAAATATATAGTCAAACCTTTCATATGATATTGGATGTAATATGTACTCTGGTGAGACACAACACTACCCTTCGGAGACACAACATCGCCACCCTTACCTACAGCTCATGACCCCCCTTTGGGTCCTCAAATTAACTTCAACAACAACACCCCACTCCACACATAAACACCCAAGATTTTGTGTCTCTGACCCCTTTTTCTCGGTGTAGTACCCATATATACCTTTGTAAACCATGTATTTTAAGGTGCCGGGTGCCATCTAACCCCAGGGGGAGAGCGATATGTATACGCCTCATATACAAGACGAGTAATATAACCCCAGTCATATAACCCACTTCCTCACTCACTGTCCACCACAAGCATCAAACGCCGACTCAACATCACGAGGTCCAGTAAAATACACATTTCGCTGACCCAGCAAACCCTAGCTTCGCGACAAACAGGCAACACACACACACACACACACACACACACACACACTAACGCACACTTATAAGTGCAGTCCACCGCCAGGCATGGCAATTACGAAAAGCAACATAACAACGAGTTTCTCCCCTTTGGATACACATATATAATAAGTTTAGAGATGTACCTATACGTAAACATAAGAATTAGGTTGTAAGAAACTGTAGGCTCCCGTTAATAATCATGTAAGCACCATCGTCGATAACCGACCGATTGTATGCGTCAGCGTATTTCTGAACAAAACCAGACGCACGGCCCGAGAGAGCGGGTCGGTGACGTACTTGAATACTGTTAGTGGTGATGCTAAGGTGTAATAAGACTGTTAAAATCAAGGAAATAAAGTGAAGAAAATGTGACATAGTGTTTGATGTGTCCGGCTACGCCCTGGGAGCCCTACGCACGGATACACCAGGGCCGAAATTATTTCGGTACCGCTGCGCTTCGGGTCGTTACTTTGACTCTCGTGGGCGGGGAGTTGGGTGTGTGTGTGTGCAAGGTCAT
>NC_134789.1:15055586-15058086 GCF_046742065.1 Oratosquilla oratoria | reverse complement strand
TCCACTTGGCCAGACTGCGATGCGGTCACCACCCAGCACTTCTAAGCTACCAGAAGAGGCTGGACGACCGTGTTGTGAACAGCTGCCCAGGATGTAACACTTCACCCCATACCATACAACACATAATGGAAGACTGCATTATACACAATCATGCACGCAAACAACACAACATACACTCTATAAAGGATTTGTGGGAAAACCCAGTTTCGGCTGTGGCCTTCCTTGGGGAGACGGGACTGCTCGGACAGACAGTCTAGGGAACGACAACAACAACAACAACAACAAAGAACGAAGTAGACTTCATATTAGGAGATGAGAGGAAGAGCGTTAGCAATGTTACGGTCATAAAGTCAACATAGGTAGTGACAATAGAATGGTAGGTTGCACAGCTAAATTCAATTTCAAAGCCGAGAGAAATAAACAAGTTTTAAAAAAGAAAATAAGCTTTGCAAAGGTTAAGGATAGTAAGAAGGAATTTCAGTTAGAAATAAAAAACAGATTCGAAGCTCTGAGAACTTACGAGGACACCGTCGAAGATATGAATTTAACTTTAGTGAATATCATTAGGGAATCGACAGAGAAAGTAGGAAGTACAAAAAGTATCAGAGAAAACAAATACTCCAAAGCTACAGATGACCCAATTAAAAGAAAAAGGACCATTCAGATTAAAAGTAGGAGAGACGAAATAGAAAGAGTAGAACTAAACAAGCTTATCAACAGAGGGCATAGATCAGAAAAAAGAAAGAGGAACATGGATGAAATAGAGGAAATTATTCGGAAAGGTAAAAGTATTAGAGGGACCGATCGCAGACATGCTTTAGAAAGACAGCAAATGATATGTTTGAAAGATAGAAATGGAGAATTCATTAAATGTAGGGACAGAATGGTATAAAGAGTAGAAGAATTTTACCAAAACCGTAGTTGAATCAGTAAATTCATCTTTAGACGTTAGTACTGTACCAGAGATTACAAAGGAAGAAGTAGAATTTGCTCTAAAAATATGAAACGAGGAAAAGCATCTGGGGAAGATGGTATATTGATAGACCTCTTGAAAGACGCAGGAAAATAATTTCATATTAAGATAGCTCAGTTGTACATTCAGTGCTTAGTCAGGAAAGCGTTCCTGAATCGTGGCGTAATGCTATAGTGATTTTGAAAAAAAAAAAACAAAAAAAAAAAAAAAAAAAAAAAAAAAAAAAAAAAAAAAAAAAAAGGACCTTAGTAATTTCGACCGATTACCTTGCTACCAAATGTATATAAAATATTCTCCAAGATCCTTACAAATAGCCTTAGTCAAGTTTTAGATGAAAACCAACCGAGAGAATAGGCAGGCTTTGGGAGCGGATACTCGACTCCAGACAATTTGCAGGCGATGAACCAACTAATTGAGAAAACGACAGAATACAATATACATCTCTGTTTAGCTTTTGTAGATTACGAGAAGGCCCTTGACTCGGTAGAACAAATAGCAATACTAAACTCGTTACGCAATCAGGGTACAAACGAACAGATCATAGGGTTTTAGAAAAATTTACGCAAAAGGTAAGCTAAAATTCGACTACATAAAGATATATAAAAGATCAAGATCGAGAAAGGAGCACGGCAAGGTGATAAAATTTTACCCAAGTTATTTACAGCTTGCTTGGAAGAGATTTTCAGAATGTTGATATGGGAAAAGAAAGATCTGAAGATTAATGTCAAATATTTGAACCTCCTAAGATTTGCGGCTGACATTATTCTTATTTCAGAAAGAGCAGAAGACTAGCAAGATACGTTGAGTGATCTGAAAAAGGAAAATATCAAAGTAGGTTTAAAAATGAATAAGACCAAAACTAAAGTGATTTTCAACACGAAATTCAAAGTAAAGAGATTGTAATTGATGGTGAGAGTCTTGAAGAATTTGAAGAGTAAAATTATTTAGGCTAGATGGTGAAAGTGACAAAAGATTATGATAATGAAATAAAAAGACGTATTACAATTGTTGGGAAGTGTTTGCTAAGTATAATGAAATCCTGAGAGGCTCTCTACCTTTATGTTTGAAACGTAAAGTTTACAATCAATGCATTCTGCCAGCAATAATCTACGGGTGTGAGACTTGGAAACTGACGAAGGCGATGGAAACAAAACTAAGGACTGCACGAAGGAGAATAGAGAGATCAATGATGGGAATAACGTTGAGACACTGAAAGAGAGCAAGTTGGATGAGGGAGCAGACTAGAGTGAAAGATATTGTGGAGGCGATGAAAGACAGGAAGTGGAATTGGGCAGGTAAGTTAGTGCGAACGACTGATGAGCGATGGAGCAAGTGTGTTACTGAGTGGACGCCGCGAGATGGGAAGCGTGGAAGAGGGAGACCAGACAGGAGGTGGAGAGACGAGATTGAGAAGTTTGCAGGAATGACGTGGCAGAGGTTGGCACGGTCGTATGAATCATGGAATGCTATAAAGAAAGCCTTTGTTCAGCAGTGGACTCAGGACGGCTGATTTGTATATATATATAT
>NC_134789.1:15035586-15050586 GCF_046742065.1 Oratosquilla oratoria | reverse complement strand
TTATTGCCACACAAATGCGCACTACACAACCTCACGCCAACACTTCAAACACATTAATGCCAAACGTATAACAATCTCACGCAGTGTTGCCAAACTCAGTGTTGCCAACCGCTTGATTGAAATTTATCCCACGTAACACACGTAACGTAACATATTGTGGAACAAAAACTGTGGGTAATGGAAACAATTGGATATTATCTTTTTTATTTTGCATGCAAATTGTGACAAATTCTTTGTTGACCAGTGGAACTATTATAACTGCCGCCAGACGACTTGATTAAACTTGGTGGCTCATAACTACGGTAAAACATATGGGTCACGGAGGGTAATATGCATACCTCGGGTCAGGTCACTTGGGGGCGGGGACTCAATAGACAGTTCAGAAATTTGGATGAAATGCATAGCAATCTAACTGATCAAATTAATTATTAATGCACAAAATGAATTTATCCCCCTGAAGTCAATACGGAAAATAGTAATACTCCCAAATGGATGACGGACAAATTGAAACATGAAATCAGAATGAAATGAGGACTTTACGCAAAAATAAAACACGGGGAATCACATCTTAGACCAAGATATAACGAAATGGCAAAGCTGGTTAAAAAGAATACAGGCACAGCGAAACGTAATTATGAAATTAAGGTTGCTAGTCAAGCAAGATCCAACCCAAAGGGTTTCTTTCATCTCTATAGAACAAAAGATAAAGAAAGAATAGGACCAATTAAAAACGATGAAAACGTCATGATAGAATCGAAGGAAAAAAATGAGTGAGGAGTTTAACAGTTATTTTCTATCGGTGTTTACTAATGAGAGGTTAGATAAAGTACCTGACTGCGATCCAATTTTCAGAGGGGATGAAGAAAGTAGTCTATCTAACATCAGCATTAGTAAAGAAGAAGTAGTCAAGCAGATTGAAAGACTTAAAGCGACAAAATCCCCGGGTCCAGACGAAATTTTTCCGAGAATGCTAAAGGAGTGTAAATTTGAAATATGCGACCAGTTAACTGAAATATTTAATAAATCAGTAGACACTGATTTTGTGCCTACTGCTTGGAGGCAAGCAAACGTTGTTCCTGTTTTCAAAAAGGGAGATAGATCGTCTATATCCAACTACAGGCCAATCAGTTTGACATCGGTTATAGGAAAAATGCTTGAGTCAGTAATAGTAAATAGACTTAGAGAACACATTGAAAAACAATTTAATTCATGATTCACAGCATGGTTTCTCCAAGGGTAAGTCATGTGTAACTAATCTTCTATTCTTTTACACTAAAGTATATAAGGCGTCAGATAACAATGAAAATTGCGATGTTATTTACCTTGACTTTAGCAGACCGTTCGGCAAGGTGCCACACCAGAGACTACTAAATAAAATCAAAGCCCAATGCATAGGAGGAAAAGTGTTAGAATGGATTAGTAACAGAAAACAGCGGGTTACCATAAATGGAGTAAAATCTAGGCGGGGCAATGTTACTAGTGGGGTCCCCCAGGGCTCGGTTTTGGGTCCCTTGTTGCTCATTATTTACATAAAAGACTTGGACGATGGGATAAATAGTGATGTTAGTAAGTTTGCAGACGACACAAAATAGGACGCCTAATTAGGTCAAGAGACGACGTAGAGATTCTGCAGGATGATCTCAACAAA
Organism: Oratosquilla oratoria; assembly: GCF_046742065.1. Classification (NCBI taxonomy): domain Eukaryota; kingdom Metazoa; phylum Arthropoda; class Malacostraca; order Stomatopoda; family Squillidae; genus Oratosquilla; species Oratosquilla oratoria. Next base: position 15,048,938 of record NC_134789.1, on the reverse strand, counting down.
TTGTTCACATGATCGGTGAAATGGCAAATGAACTTCAATATCTCTTAAGTGTAGCGTGTTAAACGTAGGACCACACAACCCCGAAAATAGATACAGCTTAGATAACAGGCTTTCAGAGAAAACTGAGTGCGAGAGAGACTTGGGAGTTCTAGTGAGTCCGGACCTTAAAACCAGGAAACAGTGCATTAGCGCCAGGAATAAAGCTAACAGAGCATTAGGTTTCATTGCTAGGACGGTAACGAATAGAAGTGCAGAGGTAATTATTAAACTCTATCTAGCGATAGTTAGACCCATCCTTGACTACAGTTTTGGTCTCCGTCCTACAGAATGGACATCAATTCACTAGAATCAGTACAGAGAAGAATGACCAAAATGATACATGGACCAGAAATTTACCTTACGAAGACAGGCTTAGGCACCTTAACTTACACTCTCTGGAAAGACGCAGAGTGCGGGGTGATCTGATTGAGGTGTTTAAAAGGATCAAAGGCTTTAATAAGGGTGATGCAAACAAGGTCATCATATTAAAACAACAGGGCAGGACAGGACTCGCAGTAATGGTTATAAACTGGACAAATTTAGATTTAAGAAGGAAATAGGCAAGAATTGGTTTACTAATAGGGTAGTCGACGAATAGAATAAACTTAGTAACCATGTAGTAAGCGCTGAAACTATCAGTTGTTTTAAGAAACGATTAGACAACTTTATGGATGGGGATGACAGGTGGTGATGGATACGGAGCTGCCTAGTGTAGGCCTTACGGTCTCTTGCAGTCTCCTTCATTCTTATGTTCTTATGTTCTTCTTCGCTACAATGACACGCACCTTCAAGGTTTTATTTTGACTAACGCCACACGATTTCGTTCACTTTTAAGAAAATGTTCATCTAATGAAGAAGTCCAGAGCTCTCCCAACAAAGATCGTGGCATCGTAACCTCCCACCTGAAGAACGGGAAGAGAAAGGAAATAAAAAACAATCTAATGATCATTTCCGTATTGAATGGGTGAAATGATGGAGGAAATACAGCGGGCGTTTGAGTGAAAGGGGTTGAGAGGGAGTGAGATGTACTAAGAGAGAATGTCAGTGTGTGAGGAGTAAGAGGAAATGAGAGGCAGAGAGAGGGAGTGTAAGGGCGTGTAAGGGAGTATAAAGGAGTGAGAGGGATTGTGAGGGAGAGAGAGGGTGTACAGGTCGTGGGTCATGTGAGGAGGTACTCCTAACGCCACCGTCCATAATAAACACTTTCAAGAAGCGGTGGTGCCCAAGATGTAGCTCACGCGGGCACCACCGTGGCGTCCTCACAACTCTATGGCGCCCGCGAGGGTTTAACAGAGTGAGATTTTTATATTATTATTATTTTTTGTTTCTTTTTTATTCATTTTATATTTTATTTATTCTACATTTGTATTTCTATTATAATTTATAATTTCATTATATACATGTTTTTATCTATAGTTTTATTATATCTATTCTTATTACCTTTATCCATATTATTTACATTTTTATTCTTTGGCGCCTAACATTGTGTTTACAACTAGGGAAGTTGCCCACAGTTTAGAAAAGTTTGGGGACCACTACTGCTTTAAAGTCTAACATTGATTTGAAGCGTTGCTCTCAGCGGTATCTGCTGGATTTGAAGACGGTCCCATTTAGTGCGAATCACGACTGAAAACAACTCGCTATTGGACACATTAGCGAAATTGGGGATTTAGATAAAGTGAGGTGATGAAATGTCCAGCAAGTTTTTGTTTCTCTAAAGTAAAATGAAATACATAATCAAATACATAAATAGATTTTAATAACGATAAATAAGACTATAAATTACTTTATAAAAAGACTAGATAAAATAAAATGCATGAAGTGAAATAAAATTATAATAATATTAGTGATAATTCTGATTATGATAATGATAATGATACTACTATTGCTAATATTTCTTCTACTAATTTTTGTATATTTTTATTTTTTATTTATTTATCTATTTACTTTAAACGACCTCCATCCTCGTGGAACTGTGATGGAAACAGTCAGGATCTGTTTCCCACAGACACAATTCATTAGCCCCTATCTCACCAATGACTTTGGTCGACTACCCTTTTGTCTATAGTTTTAATGAGGCCTAATACAGAAGTTCATTTGTTCTAATGTCTACTACAGTCTGCTCAAAATCGAGGTTTTGTACATGTGCTGATTTAGGCGGTTGGGACCTGGTACCTCTCAGGCATTGGAGGGCTGATCTTAAGAATGAGAATGTACTCTGTCATCACCCCTGCCAGACGAGCGTAGAATGCCTTTGACCTAGGACCCATCCCACCTGAAGTCGTAAAGGTTATAGGAGTGAATGAGCCCTGGTCAACATTTTGTATACGCTTTTTGTACATCCTGATTTTCTCAGTCTCGTTCCAGGAGTGGAACGCCTCAATAGTTAGGTTATTGTAACAGAGGGGCCATTGGATCAAATATTCGTATGTCAAAGATAGCCAATTGTCCCCGTGTCCAGAAACCTCTTGCGCTGACATGCACTCGTGCTTCATCTGAGGTGTTGGACTTGCGGTGCCTGAAGTTCTTCCCTCCTAGTGGGAGTAATGTTCGTTCGATAGTCACATCCCTGGATACCTCCCGAAGCATTTGGGCAGTGAGATCCCTTACCTCGTCATGTCTCATGCAGAGGAATCCACCCTGCTTGCATATCATCGCATGGTTTGGACTAAACTGTACACCACAGGAACATCTGTTAGGCAGCCTTTCCAATGGCCATCCATACCTCAAGGCAATGGCATCCGTAAATTCTCTTTTGTTTAGGTTGAATCCCTTTGCCCTGATTGGTAATGATGTCAGCCAATTGGATGCCCAACTTCCTGTGCCATTGTTATCTTTTTTTCATACAATCCAATAGTCGAGTTAAAAGAGCGCGAAACTCTTCCTTCTGCCTCTCTTCTCTTTGATATGTTTCTTCTGATTTCTTTGATTCCCTCCACGTTGCTCTCCTTCTGTTGATCTTGTCACACGATGCTGTTTGTCAGAGAGGACGTGAGTTTTAGGGAGTTTCGGTGTTCTGTGTTTGCAAGGTTTAGCGGGTTGGAGATATCTAACCATCCTATTTTTAGTGGAAGCTCAATAATTTGTCTTTTCTCTTCGTTTATTATCCTTCCGTTTTTGATGGCCGAAATTAGCTCGTATCTGATGGTTTCTTCAAGTGGTTTTAATAGGTCGGTGATGCTTGGTACCGTCCTTAAGATATAGCTCCACTTATGTTTAACACCATATATGAATACGGCATATGCCTCCTGCGGTTCTATTCGATTGTCAAAGAAAGCCAATTTTTCCCGTGTCCAGAAACCTCTTGCGCTGACATCCACTTTTGTTTCATCTGATGTGTTGAACATGCGGTATCTGAAGTTCTCCCCTCCTAGTGGGAGTGATGTTGGTTCGATAGTCACATCCTTGCACACCTCCTGAAGCATTTGGGCAGTGAGATCTCTTACTTCATCATGTCGCATGAAAATGAATCCACCCTGCTTGCATATCATCGCATGGTCTGGAGTAAACTGTATACCACAGGAGCATCTATTAGGCAGCCATCCATACCTCAGGGTAATGGCATCCGTCAATTCTCTTTTGTTTAAGGTGAATCCCTTTGCCCTGATTGGTAGTGCTGTCAGTCAATTGGACGCCCCAACTTCCTGCGTCATTGTTATCTTTTTTATTTATACAATTCGATAGCCGAGCTAGAAGTGATTGAAGTTCCTCCTTCTGCCTCTCCTCCCTTCCCTTTGAAATGTTTCTTCTAATTTCTCTGATTTCCTACATGTTAGTCTCTTTCCGTTGATCTTGTGACACGATGTTGTTTGTCAAGGAGGATGTGACTTTCATGGAGTTTTGGTGTTCTATGTCGGTAAGGTTTAGCGGGTTGAAGATGCCTAACCCTCCCATTCTAGGTGGAAGTTCAATGAGTTTTCTTTCCTCTTCGTTTATTGTCCGTCCGTTGGTGATGACCGGTATTAGCTCGTTTCTGATGGTTTCTTCAAGGGGTCTTAGTAGGTCGGTGATGTTCGGTACCGTCCTTAATATGTAGTTCCACTTATGTTTAACACCATATATGAATGCGGCATATGCCGCCTGCGGTTCGGTCTTTGCAAAGTTGTCTAGATCCCTAACTTCCGCCACCCATTCGTTAACTTTCTTTTCAACATATTGCTTTTTAAAGGATTCTGAGCCGATCACTGCACCGAGATGTCTTTCACCCTCTTTTGTTAGCTTCACTTCACTGTTCTCAAAGAGAATTTTGGCATTGTCAAAGTACTTTGGCTTCACTATGAGGACAGACTTCTTTGCATTCGGAATGTAACCCAAGCCCGGGCCGTGTGCCAACATCAGATCCCACCACTTTTTTAAGTTAACTACTTTTCCTGCCCCCATGAGATCATTCGCATATGCTACCTGTTCGACCCTGGTGTCCTCATATTGTATCTTCTGCTGCAGGTACATAAGACCGAGCGCGTACATTGCCATGACCACCGGGTCTCCCTGAGTGGTGCCTTCCGCGGATTTGATGATCTCTTTCGTTTCTTTTTTTCTCAACCCTGTTGGTGACAAATAGGTTTGCAGGTTCTCTGTATGTGTTCTCCACATACCTGGCCAATACTAGGCATTTAATTTTGATGTTGTTTATAGTAGCCTCTCTATTTAAGTTGTTGAATGCGTTTGATGCATCGACTTATAGGACTGCTTCGCAGTCTGGTTCCTCGAATATCTTTCTCATGGCGTGGACTGCTGCCTCGGAACCCGCCTGTTGCCCCGCGCACACCTGCAGGTTGACAGCCGCTTCTCGCACCTCGTCTTTTGCGACTTCCATGATGGCTTTTCCTATTCTTCTTCTCAACACCTCGCCTATACCAATCGGACAGCAGCCAGGTTTCTTATCCAGCGGGATAAGCCTGCACGCTGTGTATGCCTCCAGGTGCTGACAGTCCTCAGTCGCCAGTTTTTTCGCCAAACCACCGTTGGCCTCCTGCAGCCCCCCCGCTGCTGTTCCAAGTAGGCTGTCAAAGACTACCTCGTGGGCTGGGATGTAGTCACCACTGATTTTAGAGTCCAGGTTTGCTGGTCTTGTTTTTGGATGTTTTTCTTTCTTTAGCGTTTCCTCGTTTAGGAATAGAACTCCAGGATCTTCATTCTCCCCTGCGAGCGACCTCATGGTAGCCGCAACCTTTCCCTGACTCATCTTGTCTGCAAAATTTCTGGCTTTGTCTTCTGGATTTTTCTTTCTGTTGATGCCCTTGTTGAGTCTATCTTGGATGGCCTCTGCTTCCATCAACAGTTGCTCCAATTCTCCCTTTTCCCAGTTTTCCATCCCCCGTTGCAATGCCTGGACATTTTCAGAGTGCTTAGATTTTCTGTGGGTCCTCTGACATGTAAGGTGTGGAAGGATAGCTAGCGTTTTGAATACCATCGGGGCGTAGGGAGATGAACTTATATATGCTCTTAATAGATGGGTCATTTCCCCTATTAGGTCTTTGGATGCATTGCATTTAGGGGTGGTGAAGAGGTTGCCTGGAGAGAAGGCAATATCTTGTTGTAAGCGTCGTTCAGCCACTCCTTAATCCTAGGCTGCTGCCATATCTGCCAGAACCCGCCCTCCTCTCTCCCACCCTGCTGCTCTTGATGAGGTGGGCTTTCGTCCTCCGGCCTCAAGTTCGTGGGATCACTTGCCTCTTCTACGTCTCCCTCACTCACAAGACCACTACCCACGTTCATCTTTATCGCATCGCTCCCATCCTCCACATTCTCCACATCTCCTAGTTGATCACTCCCCGTCCCCGGCGGTTGATGCTTCCCTTGATTTCTGCATTCCCCCCCCCCTCTTCTGCAGTTTATGCATTTCCTTCCACTTTTGATGCAAGCGCATTGCCTGCAATTTTGCTGTGTAGATGTACAAACGCAGCATGTTTTGCCGACCATCTTGGGTGGGACTCCTAGTCCTTGGGTGACTTAGATGGACAGTGCTAGACTCCCCAGTCCTCACCTGCGCCAGCCCCAGGGTACAGCCTCTGTGGTAATCTAATTACTTCAAATTGACATTCTCTGTTCGTCCACTGACTTGCCAGTATCCAGTTCTCACATGATAGATCACAATTTCCCCTCATGTTTGTCCGAGAGAACACATGCAGGTCTGAGAGAGAGCGTGGGATATATATATATATATATATATATATATATATATATATATATATATGTATATGTATAAACACACATATATATATATATATATACATACATATATATATATGTATATATATACATATATACATACACACAAACACACACACACACACACACACACACACACACAGACACACACACACACACACACACACACACACACACACACACACACACACACACACACACACACATATATATATATATATATATATATATATATATATATATATATATATATATATATATATATGCATATATAAATCACTTGGAAAAGAAGGGTGAGAGAGGTTGGGGTGCCATCGAATGCAATTGCGCATATATAATGCGAGGGGTAGCTATGGAAAGAAAGCCAGGACGTGAGATTCGATGGTAGTTACGCATGATGGATATAGATTCAGGGGAAGCAGGAGGAGAGTAACGCTAAGGGAAGTGAAGCGACAGGAAGGAGGGGGAGGATGGCTAAGACAGGAGAGGGAGATGGGAGAGGGGGATCATAAGGGGAGTAGAAGGAGGTGGGTAATAGGAAGGGATGAGAGAGTAAGGGGAGTAGGAGGAGGTGGGTAATAGGAGGGGATGAGAAAGTAGGAGACAGCGTGAAGGAGAGAGAAAGGGATATATATATATATATATATATATATATATATATATATATATATATATACATATATATATATATATATATATATATATATATATATATATATATATATATATATATATATATATAGATAGATAGATAGATAGATAGATAGATAGATAGATAAATAGATAGATAGATAGATAGATAGATAGATAGATAGATAGATAGATAGATAGAGAGAGAGAGAGAGAGAGAGAGAGAGAGAGAGAGAGAGAGAGAGAGAGAGAGAGAGAGAGAGAGAGAAAGATTGGGGAGTGGACCGTGAGGGAGCAAGAGAAATATGATGAGGGAGATATAGACAGAGCTAGATAGATACAAATTATAATTTATAGTTTTTGAAGCGATGCATCCAGGCTTGTGGTGGTGTGGAGAGGATGTCGAGCATAACTGTGTGAATTCCTGCTTTATGCTTTGATATTTCAAAGAGGAAAAAAAGACCAAAGAACGGTAATAAATGAATAAATAAGTAAATGAATGAATAAATAAAAAAGATAATTAGAAAAATAAAGAATAATTTAGTTGAATGGATATACTAGCAGTAATAATAATAAATAAATAAGAAGTAGCATGAGTGACGAAAACCATACACACCGTTATGCTCACACACCCAAGTGGCATATCTCAGTGCTTCGAGGAGGTCACTCTCGGGGGATGGGGGAAGGGGGGATTCTTACCAATGCCCCTGACCTTACCAATGTCCCTGACCTTATTACCTCTGGCCTGTTGGCATCTCTGGTACTGTTCTCGTCTGTTCATTGTATTTTCAATTTTTCACTACTTTCAGTGCACTTTTAGAGCACCCACACTTTTCACTTTCACATGAGGCCCAGATACGGCCGACCTCAACACACTATATCAGTTTCGTCCATTTCTAACACTCCCCGCCACCATAAATATACTATCATCGAGAGAGAGAGAGCAGTCATCTCCGCACGACGCCACTACTACTACTACTATTTTTTTTTATACGACCATCCTCGTGGAACTGTGTGGTGGAAGCAGCAGGATCTGTCTCCCACAGACACAGTTCATTGGCCCCTCTCCTACTACTACTACTACTACTACTACTACTACTACTACTACTACTACTACTACTACTACTACTACTACTACTACTACTATTACTACTACTACTACTACTACTACTACTACTACTACTACTACTACTACTACTACTACTACTACTACTACTATTACTACTACTGCTACTACCACCACTACTACTAATGATAATGATAAAACAAATGATACTGAAAAAGGCAAATAAATAGATAAATAAATCTCATCATATATACAATCGAACATTTCACCTATCCAGTTGGTATGAGGGGATCTTAATAAAATCACCAATAACACACGGGTTAACTGAGACAAGTTTGAACCAATTCAATTAGCAAATCTTCTTCCTCTTCAACTGAATATAGTCGCCTGGTTGGCCAAGATTACCATTTCAACATTGTTCAGATTTAACTTCCAAATAAGACTGAAAGTGTTTAATACCATTTTAAACTACTTTAGTTCTTGGGTAAAAACACAGAACGAAAAGAAAACGGGTGGATGGGTGAATTTATGCAAAACTATTGCTTTCCTTTCAATGTAATTCAATCTATATTCAGGTGACCCCATAGCAAAAAAGCACACACAGCTTCCTAATTCTGGTTGTATTCAGGATGTTAGTTATTAACCAAAAGCAGTATCCATTAAGCACATGCAAGAGGAGATCGGAACGACCACACAGTAGTATATAAAAAAAAAAAAAAAAGATATGCAAATACTTCAAACTTAATTTCACCCAAATCAGGGCGGACCTAGACAACACCCTGGCAAGAACCTGCACCATCTCCATTCAAGCCAGAGACGCCATTTTCTTTTCTTTTCTTTTTTTCGGGGGGGGGGGGGGCAGGGGAGATGACGCCTGGCAATTTCAATCAACCAAGGGCAGACCCGTAAGATCCGGGGAAAGGAGGAATAAGAACATTATTCGGAGAGTACGTCACAAAGTTTACGAGCTTAGTCTCTTCTTCAACCGTGTTAACTCATAACAACCCCGAACACACCGGTACCTAGACTCGCACAGGCACTCCTAATGAGCCCCGTTTCTTCATGTAGCCTTTCACGAAGCCTTTCCCAAATTTCTACTCTCCCCCACCCCCAAATATATATATATCCTTCCTACCACGGTGTAGGGTTTCGCACACACTTCTCATCCCTTTTGTTTGGCTTCTTATTTGCTGCTTACACACCTTCGTCTAGCCTCACACGGGGTCCTTCCGCTCTATTAAGCGTTGGTGCCAATGCTTCCTGTTAGCCTCTATACTGTTGGTTCTCCATTGTTGACGAATAGATACCTGCCTTTCTCTATTTTTTATAATCATAGCAACACCGCTGTATACACACACACACACACACACACACACACACACACACACACACACACACACACACACACACACACACACACACACACACACACACACACACACACACACACACACACACACACACACACACACACACACACACACACACTTATATATATATACATATATATATATGTATATATACACATACATACATACATACATGCATACATACATACATACATACATACATACATACATACATACATACATACATACATACATAAATATACCAAAGGCATTTTCCCCTTACATGGGGCGTAGCACAGAAACCACTCCAACCCATTCCATTTCATAGATATTCCACCCCCTTCCACCCTCCTCCCCCCCTCTTATCTTGGCACCTCCTGGATGACGGGTCATCCCTGCATCCTGTCCACTGCCCTGGGTCAGAAGCAGTGTCGCAAGACACAGCACATCCACAGCAAGGCTGCTTCATAAATTCGGCGACCCCCCTCTCCGTCCCCCCATGCAGAAAAGGAGAGGACGGGGAGAAATCCCTTCGGGTTGCGTCAATTTTTTTCTCATACATACTTCCTCACCCCCCATCCCCCACCCACTCCCCTCATGCATCACAGCATCATCTATACACAACCCTTCTCCATTCACGCCTATCTTCTGTCCTCTCCCGTCCTTCCTCAACAGACATTCCTCTCTTTTGTAATGTCCCTTTCACCCCATCCATCCATCTCATCCTAGGACACCCCATCATATTCACTCCTTCCACCTCTGCCTTCCACACTTCTTTTACTAATCTTTCTTCACTCGTTCTTTACATGTGTCCAAACCATCCTAATACTCTTTCATCAACTCTATCTCCCAGCTCCCTTTCCACCCTTGTTCTCCTCCTCACCTCCTCATTTCTCACTGTATGTAGCCTAACCCCTATCATACTTCTCAGACATTTCATCTCAAACACACTCAAACTCCTTCTCTCTTCCTCTCTTATGTTCCATGTTTCTGCCCCGTACAGTGCTGTTGGCACAATCACTCCTTCATATAACCTCCTCTTAGCATCCATTCCCAGATGTCTATTTCTCATTACACTTTTTAATCCACCAAGGCATTTACTCGCTTCTCTCAATCTACATTTTGCCTCCACCCCCACTCTCTTTCCTGCCACATTCGCACCTAAGTATCTAAAACTATCCACTTCCTCTAGTCTTTCACCCTTAATGCTCACTTCCAGCCTGCTGTCACTCTCTCCCCTTGTACATCTCATCACCTTACTTTTACCCACATTTATCTTCAACTTCCTTCTTTTACACACCTTCCCAAACTCTGTCATTAACTTCCTCAATCCTTCCTCTGATCCTGCTACAAGCGCAGTGTCGTCAGCAAACAACAGCTGGTTCACCTCCCACTTTTCTCCATTTTCTTTAATCATCTCCAACCCTTTACCCACTACCCTTGCATTCACCTCTCCCACCATGTAAAGATTGAACAGCCAGGGCGACATAACTCATCCCTGACGAAGTCCCACCTTTACCTCAAGCCATTCACTCACTCCATTCCTAATCCTAACACAAGCTCTACTACTCTCGTAAAAACTCTTGACTGCTCTAAACAGCTTTCCTCCTATCCCACATATTTGCAATACCTCCCACAGTGCCTTCCTGTCTACCTTGTCGTAAGCCTTTTCTAGATTCATAAAAGCCCAAAAAACATCCTTACCTTTTCCTATAGTTTTCTCACATATCTGTCTTACCACAAAAGTCTGATCTACACAACCCCTACCTGTCCTAAACCCACACTGTTCCTCACCAATTACTCCCTCTGTTCCTCTCCTAATCCTCTCAATCAAAACCCTCCCATAAGCCTTCTCAACTACACTCAACAAGCTGATCCCACTGAAACTACTACACTCACACATGTCCCCCTTTCCTTTGTAAAGCGGAACTATACAGGCACTCCTCCAGTCCTCCGGCACTCTACTCTCTCTCCAGCAAACATTAAATGACCTCACCAGCCAGTCCACTATCACTGTACCTCCTTTCTTCAGACATTCTGCATAGCATCCATCCAACCCAGGTGTCTTACCTGCTCTCATCATCTTAACGGCTGCTTTCCCTTCATCCTTCCCTATTTCTCCTCCATTTTCCTCACTCATCACTCTCATTTTGTTAGCGCTTCCCACTGCAACTACCTTTCCCTCCCTATCCTCCTTCACATTTAACTACGCCCTAAAATACTCTGCCCACCTTCCTCTCACTGACTTCTCTTCCATTATCATCTCTCCATCTCCACCTTTTACCTTTTCTTCTCTACTTGATTCGCCTTCTCTTCCTCTTTTAATTTCCTTCCAAAACATCTTTTTATTACTTTCAAAATTTTCTGTCATACTCTTAGCCCATTTCACATCTGCTCTCCTCTTTGCTTCCTTTATCTTATGCTTAACTTCCCTTCTCTTTACTTTGTACTTCTCATACAATTTCCTCGTCCTAATTTGTAGCCAATCTATGAATGCCTGCTTCTTCTCTTCTACACCTTTCATTGCTTCCTCATCCCACCACTCACTACCCTTCCTTCTATTTCCTTTTGCTCTCCTTGTTCCACACACCATTTTTGCACACCTTATGACTCCCTCCTTGAACTATCCCCATTCCTCCTCCACTTCTCTACTCTATCCTTTACTCCCTCCCACTCCTCTCCTAGCTTCTTATACTCATTCTCATTTTTTTCTCATTTAAGCAGTTCACTCTAAGTACCTCCCTACCTTTTGCCCTTTTCCTCTTTCCCCACCTATTCTTCACTTTCAATTTACTTTCCACCAGAAATTTATCTGATATTCCCCCACTCTCTCCTCTTAGAACATGTACATCCTTAACTCATCCTACCGTACTCCTGGTCACCACTATATAGTCGATTAACGATCTATCTGCCACCCTTTCATCCACCACCCTCTCCCATGTGTACTTATACTTACTTTCTTCTTAAACACTGTATTTGCTCTTTCAAGAGACACATCTCCACCATCAATTCTCCACTATGACTTTTACCTGGAACTCCATACTTCCTAATCACTCCGTCTATTGGTTCATTTCCTACCCTAGCATTAAGGTCTCCCAATACAACTACATTGACATTTCTCCCTAACCCCTCTATGCACTCATTTATATCTACCCAAAAAGCCTCCCTTTCCTCTACACTCTTCTCACTACCAGGCCTATACGCACTTACAAAAACCCACATCTCCCTTCCCAGCTTCACCTTCATCCACATCCACCTTGATGAAACCTCCTTCCACTTCACTACCCGCTTACTTATCTCTTCACTTACTAGTATAGCCACCCCTTCTCTGCCTCGTCCCCTCTTCACTCCTGAGTACCTCCCAGCTACACTCCCAAACTCACAGTTGCCCTTTCCTTTCATTTTAGTTTCACTCAAAGCAAGCACATCCATCTTTCTTCTCACAAACATACTGCCTATCTCTTCCCTTTTACTCTCATCTGTACCACATCCACACACATTAAAAGATCCAAACCTTAGCGTACTGGTTGGAAAACTCCCAGACCCTCTTATGCCTTTACTTTTTTTCTTTTTTCTTAATGTCCCCTTTTGGGGTTACAGGTAGTAGGACTCCTAATCCCATCCCCCGTCCCGTTTTTTTGTCGCCTTTTACGACTCAAGTGGAAAGACTTGGTAGCATTCTCTTCCCCCACCACATGGTAGGTGAAAAAGGAAATGAATATTCAGAGAAATGGTGCAGGACAGCAACAAGGGGTTGGGGAACAGCTTAACGGAGGGATAGTCGTAGTATAAAAGTGTCATAATTTCTCTATGAACAGAGTTTTCCTCTATCACAGACAAAATGATGTGTGGCTCTGGTCCGTAGGGGCGCCCCATATAGACCCTAAAGTATCAACTGCATGCTACTTTGCCACAATAACATGCAGCCAATACCCCAGTTAGTAAGACTTATTTCAAAGCAAATAAAAATAAATAAAGAAATGAACAATGTCTCCTATTCTGGACATCATTTCCATGTCAGGTTTGAGGCAAGCACGACGGTGACCTTTGTGATAGAAAGCACTGTCAGGTTGTAAAAGAACACAACGGTGGTCAAG
>NC_134789.1:15030586-15033086 GCF_046742065.1 Oratosquilla oratoria | reverse complement strand
TGCCAAAAAAGAATCCAAATAACTACAGGCCTATAAGTTTGACTTCAGTCGTAGAAAAAATTATGGAAACTAACATTAGAGATGCTATCGAACATCATTTAGAAAGTAACTGTTTGATAAATGATAGCCAGCATGGATTCTGACGGAAACGTTCTTGCGTGACTACAACACAGTTATCTCGAACTATGACAAAAGAAACAATATAGATTTAATATATCTAGACTTTGCAAAAGCTTTTGATACCGTCCCCCACGAAAGACTACTTATTAAATTAGCTTCACACGGAATAAGTGGTAGCCTATTAAGTTGGACTAGTAATTGGTCGAATGATCGAAAACAGAGAGTTGTTTTAAATGGAGAAAAACTTCTAGATGGAAAAATGTTACAAGTGGATTTCCTCAGGGTTCCGTTCTTGGGCCACTTCTATTCATAGTATATATAAATGATATAGACCACGGACTGGAATCTATTGTCTCCAAGTTTGCTGATCATACAAAACTGTGTGCAGAATGGCAAATGATCACTTACAACAATTAGGTATTCAAGAAGATTTAGATATATTACAGCAATGGTTTGAAAAGTGGCTAATGAAATCAAAAGTAAATGTAAGGTAATGCACATAGGTAAAAATAAAAGTAAGTACGATTACAAATTATTTGGAAAATCGTTAACAAAAGTGAATAGTGAAAAATATTTCGGCGTAATTATCAGTAACGATTTCAAATCATCAAAACAGTATATTTCAGCCTCTGAGAAAGCAAATAAGATTCTAGGACTGATAGCGCGATCTTTTGACTTCAAATCTCCATCACTCATTAATAAGCTATATAAATCGTTAGTTCGCCCACATGTGGAATATGGTGTTTCAATATGGCCTACGAATCTCATTTAAGACATTGAAAGATTGGAAAAAGTACAACGGTGAGCCACAAAACTGATTCCAAATATCAAAAATAAATCATACGAAAATCGACTAAAATATATGAATCTGTTTCCCTTTAAAGAAGATAGAGAAAAGTGGGAGATAAGCCAGTTGCTTTTTGCTGACGACACTGTGCTTGTGGCAGGATCAGAAGAGGGATTAAGGAAGTTAATGATAGAGTTTGGGAAAGTGTGCGAAAGAAGGAAGTTGAAGATAAATGTGGGTGAAAGTAAGGTGATGAAATGCATAAAGGAAGGATGTGGCAGCAAATTGGAAATGATTATAGGAAGGGAGACTGGAGGAAATTAATAACTTTGGATACTTGGGTGCGAGTGTGGCAGGGAAGGGAGGAGTGGCGGTGCAAGTAGAACGTAGATTGAGAGAAGCAAGTAAATGCTTTGGGGGATTAAAAAGTGTAATGAGAAATAGACATTTAGAAATGAATACTAAGAGGAGATTGTATGAAAGAGTGGTTGTGCCGACAGCATTGTATGCGGCAGAAACATGAAACAAGAGAAGACAGGAGGTGAGGTGAGGAGGAGAGCAGAGGGGGAATGGGAATTGGAAGATAGAGTTGATGAAAGGGTATTGGGATGATTTGGATACATGGAAAGAACAAGTGAAGAAAGATTAGTAAAAGAGGTGGAAAGAGTGAACATGAGGTGGCGATCAAGAATGAGATTGATGAATGGATGGATGGGGTAAAAGGGGCATTGGGAAGAAAGGAAGGGAGAAGACAGAAGGTACAAAGATTGCTCCCAGGGACTAGTCAGTTTAGTGAACGATTACAACATCAGAGAAATTTTTGATTAGGTAAGAGGAATTGCGTATAATCAAAGTAAAAAAAAAAAAATCTTATCTTTATTCTTTGCAACCAAATGTGTTTTATTCTTTGACTTAATAAGTAAAGTTTTAAATAAAATTAACTTTGTATTTTTTCTATTGTGAATGGGGGGAATTGACATCGAGGGGTAATTGTCCTAAGGGGCAAATGTCCTCCCGGGGAAACTGTCCTGGAACCCCCCCCATACATATATATATATATATATATATATATATGTATATGTAAATATCTATATATATATATATATATATATATATATATATATACACACATTTACACTGAATGGTTCCCAGTGATCAATTAATATCTTTTTCAATCACAAATCACTTTTAATTCCATGCCATCGCAGTCGAGACTGAAGAATCGCTCGATGGAGGCATTCGTTGGAAATTGAAACGTGGACGAGCCGAGGATTCGAACCCAGCTAACCCGTAACAAAGTTACAGTGACTTAAACCAATGCGCTAGCAAGAGATATAGCGCATTGGTTTAAGTCACTGTAACTTTGTTACGGGTTAGCTGGGTTCGAATCCTCGGCTCGTCCACGTTTCAATTTCCAACGAATGCCTCCATTGAGCGACTCTTCAGTCTCGACTGCGATGGCATGGAATTAAAAGTGATTTGTGGTTGAAAAAAAAAAAAAAATATATATATATATATATATATATATATATTTATATATATTGCAGTATTTCACAAATGACACGTGAATATAATTTGCAGAAAAAACCACTG
>NC_134789.1:15013086-15020586 GCF_046742065.1 Oratosquilla oratoria | reverse complement strand
GACAAGTACAAGACAGACAGACAGAGGGAGACAGACAGGCCTACAGTCAGCGAGAATGAGAAACGGAGACAGAGATAAAGGAGACAATAAAATCTGAGCAGGAGAGAGATGGAGCATTTGTCTTGGTTTCGTTTGGGCAGCGGAAGGTGGGGGGGAGGGGGAGGGGGAGACAGGAGTGCTTTGGGGACGACGACGACGAAGAAGACGACGAAGACAGACGACCACAAAGACAGACGACCGCGAAGACGACAGCAAAGATGACGACGAAGACGATGACGACCACCACGAAGACAACGACGACGAAGACAGCAAAGATGACGAAAATGACGACGAAGAGGACAACGCCCATGAAGACAAACGACCGCGAAGACGACAACAAAGATGACGACGAAGAGGACGACGACGACCACGAAGACGACAGCAAAGATGACGAAGACGACGACGAAGATGACGACAAAGATGGATGTAAAGAAGGAAAAGTAAAAAGAAGAAAGGGTAAGGTGGAGGAAGACGAAAGTGGAAGATGGAAACGGAGGAAAACCGTGAAGGAAAAAAGTGGAAATCAAGAGTGTGGTGAGGGGGGGGGAGAAAAGGGGGAGGGGGAGGAGGGGAGGAGGAGGAGAGGGGGAGAAGTGGAGGAGACTTCTCTTCATGAATGTACTTAAATCCAATTGTCCAGGACGAGGATCCTGGAAACTGGAAACCTGGAAATGCTGGACCGGAGATGAAGGTCCCCGGTCTCTCAAGTCCCCTCCAGTGACCAAAGGAATACGTCAAACCTGAATAAAATCGTCTGTCGCTGGGCAGAACAAAATATTCAAAGGAAGCCACTCAGTCATTAAGACCTTTTTTTTAACCTCCCGGCCATAAGGGAGATGCTTCAAAAATGAATAAAATCGTCTGGCTTTGTTCCAACATAACAATTTCGGGTCTTGGTCTGTCAATGTGGATCATGGACATTATCATCAATGACGAAAGTGAAGGTCAGGTGAGGAGCCTACTACGCCAGGAGGTGCTGAGTAGCTGCGGGCCGAGGCCGTCACCTTTGCCCTTTTATGCTCTTATGCCAGCGTCACAGATAGGCGACTCGAGTGAGTTCGTTTGAGTAAAACGACTTAGGATACGATCTTTTATTTTTCGAATCTACAAAGGTCAAATCACCTTTGCGTCGTATATCGAGAAGCTGAAGGATTAACTAAGAGAATTTAAACCAAGACGAATATTAGACATATTGTTGAATTGTCCTTAGGGAAGTCTGGAATACTGTAAGCAAAGTCGTCTTCTAGCTTTTCAAATTGACAACATTTGACGAGAATCTTGAATAAAGGACGGAGGGCTTTAGGGGATTGTTGGGGCATGTAACAAACAGTCATTGCTGGGAATAGGAATGGAGCGCAGGTCTCGAATCCATAACTAAGCGAATGCGAGGCCAGCACGCTTCCCATTACGCCACCAGCGATGACAAAGACGATGACAAATACGACAACGACGACGAAGACGACGACTTATTCCACCTCCTCTTCCTCTTCTTCTCTTCCTTCTTCTTTCCCCCTCTCTTTCCTCCTCTTCCGTATACTCTTTTTCTTCGATATCCTTCGCCTCTCTATCACATCTTCTCTTTTCTCTTCTTCCTCGTCCTCCTCCCTCTCTAGCATCCTCACCTTCTCTTTCCTTTACCTCTTCCTCTTCCTCCCCTCTAGCATCCTCCTCTTCTCTTTCCTTTTCCTCCTCCTCCTCTCTTGAATTTTCTTCTCTCTTCCTCCTCCTCCTCCTCTCTTGCATCCTCATCTTCTTTTTCCTCTTCCTCCTCCTCTCTTGTATCCTCTTCTCTCTTCCTCCTCCTCCTCCTCCTCTCTTGCATCTTCCTCTTCTCTTTCCTCTTCCTCCTCCGCCTCTCTAGCATCTTCCTCTTTTCTTTCCTTTTCCTCCTCCCCTCCTCCTTCCCTCTAACATCCTCCTTTTTTCTTTCCTCTTCCTCCTCCTCTTTCCCTCTATCATCATCCTCTTCTCTTTCTTTTTCATTCTCCCTCTCCTCCTTCTTTTCTCTAGTATCCTCCTCTTCTATTTCCTCTTCCTCCTCCCCCTAGCATCCTCCTCTTCTCTTTATTCTTCCTCCTCCCCTCTTCCTCCTTGTCTCTAGCATCCTTCTTTTCTCTTTTCTCTTTCCTCTTCCTCCTCCTCCTCCTCCTCCTCTCTAGCATCCTCTTCTTTTTTCTTTTTCCTCCCTCTTCCTCTCTAGCATCCTTCTCCTGCTCCTCCTCCTCCTCCTCCTCCTCTTCCTCTCTCGTGAAGGTATTTACGTGTGACTTGCCAATAGGACATTAGTGAAGCTGGAAACGCACCTCTCCATCATGCTACCCCCCACCTCTCCCATCTCTGTCTCCTCCCTCCTCTTCCTCCTAATGTCTTCTTTTTCCTCCCCTTCCTCCACCTCCTCCTCCCCTTCCTCCGACTCCCCCTCCCCATCCTTTTCTTCCTCCTCCCCTTCCTCTTTTTACCCCTCCTCTCCCACATCCCCATCCTCTTCCTCTTCCTCCTAACGTCTTCTTTTTCCTCCCCACCCTCTACCTTATCCTCCCCTTCTTCCTTTTTCTTCTCCTCTTCCCCATCCTCTTCCTCTACTCCTTCTCCCCTCCTCAATTCCTCCTTTTCCGTACCATCCTCCTCTTCCTCCTCCTCCCTATTCTCCTTTTTCTCCTCCTCACCATTTTTATCTTCCTCTCTCTTCACCATAGTTACTTGTTCTTCATCTGTTCTCTGTCTGTTCTTCATCTGTTCTTCGTCCCTTTCCAACACCATTCCTGTCACCAACGACGGCAGATTCCAACATTACCGACTGAATCACACCAACACTACTAACACCGCTGCCACCATTGCCAACAACCAGCTGCACCCACTAGATCCCTGCCACCACTTACACTACTACATATAGTGGTGACATTACCCCCCAGTCTTTGCCTCCCAGAAGCTTCGTAGGGAACAAAACCCAAATATGGATCGTTGAAACTTTTGTTGTGGTTAACACCATACCATTCTATTCAGCTTGGGGAGAGAGGGGAAGGCGGAAGGGGAGGGGGAAGGGAAGGGGTAAGAGGAAGGGGGGAAGGGAAGGGGGAAGAGGAAAGGGGGGAAGGGGGAGGGGAAGGGGGAGGGGAAGGGGAAGGGAAAGGGGATGTGGAGGCGAAGGGGAGGGGAAGGAGAAGGGAGGGGGAAGTTGGAGAAGGGGATGGAGAGGCGAAAGGGAGGGGAACGGGAGAGAGGAAGGGGAAGGGGAGGAAGGGGGAGGGGAAGAGGAAAGGAGGAAGGTGAAGGGGAGGGGGAAGGGGATGGGGAGGCGAAGGGGAGTGGAAGGAGAAAGGAAAGATGAAGGGGAGCGGAAGAGGGCAGCTTTGTCCCCTCCACCCCCACCCTTTCTGTGTCTGAAAGGAATCGTCCAACTTCATCCAGAATAGACTATGTATAGTGCGTCACCGAACTGAGGGGTTTCAAACACACGATTACAATGTTGTATTCACCTCTTCAACACAATGACGTCACACTTCGCATCGTTGTTATGCTAACGTTAGATAGGAGACATAAGGAATAACTAACAGTTCGTTGTTAGAGAATCTAACAACCGTGGTTTATTTATTTATTTATTTTATTCACATATTTTATTTATAACCCCTAGACCATATATTCCTCCTCTTCCCTTCTCCCTGCTTCCTCCTCCTTCTCCCTCCTCCTCTTCCTCCTCCTCTTCCTCCTCTTCTTCCTCCTCCCCGTCATCACCTTCCTTTCTACATACCTCCACTCCATCACGTCCTTACCCTAGCCTCCACATCTCGACCCCTCCACTTTAATAAACACCTCACTCCACTCCCTCCCTACCTCCCACAAAACTCCTATACTTAACTCCCCCCCCCACTGTAATCTTAGTCTAAAGCTTCTTTGCCAACTCCCCTCCCACCCTCACCTTCCCCTCCTTCTTGTACTCGAGGGGACACGTCCGTTTCGTCAATTAACCCATTCAACTCGATGACAAATGTCTTTGTCATTTGGACAAATAAAACAAAAAATCATCGTAAAACAACAAACTGTTTGATGATCAAACAGCACCAGAAAAATATGACGTCATCAGTCCTCCTCGAGGAGGAGGACTGACGACGTCATCTTTTTCTGGTGCTGTTTGATCATCAAACATTTTGTTGTTTTATTATGATTTGTTGTTGTATTTGACCAAATGACAAGACATCTTGTCATCGGAGTTACAATGGGTTAACCCTGCAGGGGAAAATGTAAATGTGTTTATAACGACGCCTCTCGGGCTGTTTTGTTGTCACATGCCCGAGCCGCCCTCATAGAAAACGGTACAAGGGGTGACCTTGAGGTTTTTTGTTGTTGATGTGGCTTCACTACGTATGTAGCATCCGAGCCAAACACGGCCTTTGCCTCTTTTCCGACAAGAAAAAATACATAAATTACTAAATAAACTAACAGAAAAAAATTAAAGTAAAATAAAAAGTAATAAGAAAATAATCGAAAATAAAATACAAAATATTAGAAATAGAATAAAATAAAATTAAATATAAGAATAAATAAATAAACAAAAATATAAGAAATATTGATAAATTTAATAAAGAAATAATAGAAAATAAAATAAGATAAGAAATATTAGAAATAGAATCAAATAAAATTAAAAGTAAGAATAAGTAAATAAACAAAAATATAAAAATATTAATAAATTGAATAAAATAAATAGATAATCAAATAGATAAAAAAATTATAAAGATGCAATATATAAGTAAATAGATAAATATAATGTAATTTTATGGATAAAGTTTGAGTGTCGAGTCTTCCCGCCAATTTTCGTGACAATATATTCATTGCTTTTCTTTTTCCTTTTTCCCAATTGCCAACGTTTAGAGACACACAGAAGGAAGGAGTCAAGAACGAAGAGAAAAGAAAAAGAGTGAAAAAAAAGAGACAGAAAGGAGGAAGGAGGAACGAAGAGAGACAAAAAAGAATGAAGAATAATGAGGCAAAGGAGATGAAGAGAGAGTAGGAGTAAGGAAGAGAGACAGAAAGAGAGAGGGAGAGAAAGAGAGAGAGGGGGAGAGAGAGAGAGAGATTAATGAGGAGAAATATAGAAAGAAAAAATAAAGATGTGAAAAAGAATGGAGATGAATAAAGGAAAAAAGACAAGGAGGAGAGGGAGGAGGAGGAGGACAATAAGACGAGGAAGAGAATAGGCAAAAACAGTTGAAGGGAGTGAAAGAATGGGAGGAGCAAAAGAAAAGAAAAAAAAAAGAGAAATTAAGAAACATGACAACGGAAAAGAAGTAAGTGAAAATGGAAGAGACAACAAAAAACGAAGTAAAAGATGTAAAAAAAGGAGGAGAAATACGACAACGAAAGAGAGAGAACGAATGCTGTGAGAAGAGAAGCAAGACGAAAAGAGAAAGAGAGGAGAGGAGAGAAGTAAGGAGACTGCGTGGGAACGGTGAGGGAAATTAAATATAAGAAAACGAAGAAAGAGAGGAAAAAGGAAAAGAAACGAAGAGAATGAAGAGAGGAGAATGCGACAAAGCATTGGAGGACGACGAATGGGGCGAAGAGGGAAATTAGACGAAAAAGGGAAAGAATGAAGAAAAGAATGAAGAAGGACAAGACAAGTGTCTCACACTCCTTCTCAGGTGTCTCCCCCCTTTCTCCTTCCTTCCTCCATACTTTCCTCCTCCTTTGCCTTCCTCCTTCCTTTCTTCCTACATGACTTCTTTCATCCCTCACTCCCTGCCTTCCTTCCCCCATACCTGCCTCCATCCTTCCTACATCACTTCTTTCATCACTCACTCCCTGCCCTCCTTCCTCCCTTCCTTCCTTCCTTCCTCCATACTTTCCTCCTTCCTTCCTCCATCCCTTCATCCTTTCTTCCTCCATCATTTCTTTCATCACTCACTCCCTGCCCTCCTTCCTCCCTTCCTTCCTTCCTTCCCCCATACTTTCCTCCTTCCTTCCTCCATTCCTTCTTCCTTTCTTCCTCCATCATTTCTTTCATCACTCACTCCTTGCCCTCCTCCCTTCCTCTCTTCCTTCCTTCCTTCCTTCCCAACATCATCCTTTTCATAACATTACTTTTCATTTTTTCCTTGCTTCTTTCCTTCTTTCCTTCCTTCCTTCCTTCCTCTCTTCTCTCAAACTTTCTTCCCTCTGTAACCTTTTTCTTTCCTTATTTTGCTTTCTTCCTTCCTTCCTTCCCTCATTCATTCATTCAGTCATACAATCAATTATTCATTCCTTTCCTCCTCTACCTCCTCTCCCTCCTCCTCTTCCTCCTCTCCCTCCTCCTCCTCTACCTCCTCCTCCTCCTCCTTCTCCTCCTCCTCCTCTTCCTCCCCCCTCTTCCTCTTCCATCCTGTGCCCCACAATTCTCTCCCAATCCACCCTGGCCTCTAGATGGACACTCTGGCCGTGCCGAGTTGGTCACTGCGAAAACAGAACAGCTAAGAAGAAGGGAACAGGAGGAAAAAGAGGGGAAATGAAATCAGGGAGAAAAGCTCAAGGAGTTTAGTGAAACGAAATAATGATGTAAGAAGTAAACGCGAAAATAGTGCAAATGATAAAGCCAATGGGGAAGAGAGAGAGAGAGAGAAACAGATGGAGAGAGAAAAAGAAAGAGAAAGAGAGAAAGAGAGAAACATAGGAAGAGAAAGAGAGAGAGAGAGAGGTAGAGAGAGAGAAAGAGAAAGAGAAACATAAGGAAAGAGAAAGAAAAAGAGACAGAGATAAACATAGGGAGAGAGAGACAGAGAAACATAGGAAGAGAAAGAGAGAAACATAGGGAGAGAGAGAAAGAGAGAGATAGAGAGAGAAAGAGAGAGAGAGAGTGAGAGAGAGAGAGTTGGGACAACACAGAAAAGAATAAGAGGAGGAAATACACAAGATATGAAGATTAATGGTGACGAGGCGAAAGACGAGAACAAAATATTTTTAAATTTTGGAGGAAAAGGGAAATGCAGAAGATAATGAGAAAAGATAAAATACACGAGGAGGAGTCGGAGGGGTGAGAAGCAAGAGGAAAAGGAGGATGAAGAAAGAGGAGAAAAAAGAGGAAGAAAAAGAGGGAGAGGAAGAGGGAGAGAAAGATAGAGAAAGAGGGAGAGAAAGATGGAGAGAAAGAGGGGGAGATAGAGGAAGAAAGGACAGAAAGAGGAATGAAAGAAGAAGGAACCAGGAGGAAGAACAAGGGGAGGTGGATCAGGGGAAAAGGAGGAGGAGAGGAGGAGCAGAGGAAGAAGTAGCATAAGCTGTGGCAGCATCAACAGGCTAAGAAGGAGAAGGTAGGGAGGAAGAGGAGCGAGGGGAAAAACGATGACGAGGATAAGGGAAGGAGGAGGGGAGGAGGAGGAGAAGGAGGAGGAGGAGAAGGAGGAGGGAGTTGAAAGCAAATGACTGGCGAGGAGAATCCGCGCACTCTGGGGGAAAAGTGAAAATTTATACAAGGAGGGGGAGGGAAGGAGA
>NC_134789.1:14990586-15003086 GCF_046742065.1 Oratosquilla oratoria | reverse complement strand
GGAGAAGGAAGAGACGTAAGAGGAATAGGAGTAGGAGTAGGAATAGGAGGAGGAAAAGAAGGAGAAGGAATAGGAAGAGGAGAAGGAGGAGGAGGAAGAGGAGAACAAAGAGGAGGAGGAGGAGGAGGAGACGAGGGAGGCATAGGAGTAGGAGGAGGAGGAGGAGGAGGAGTCGTGGAATGCGGGGGAACAAAGAAAGAAACGAAACGAAATCTATTTAGCGGAGGAAAAAATATTAATTTATGGAATTTGGGTAAGGTCAGAGGGAGACCGGGAGGGGAGGGAATGATAGCGAGAAAGGAAAGGGTAGGAGGAATAGACGGAGGAGGAGAGACAGAGTGGAAGAAGAGGAGGTGGAGGAGGAGCAAGAGGGAGAAGGGGAAAGAGGGAGGGATGGGGAGAGAGAGAAAGAGGGAAAGTGTGAGATTGAGAGAGGGAGGGGGAGGGGAGGGAGAGAGAAACAGGGGGAGGGGAGGTACAGGGTGAGGGAAAGGGAGAGGGAGGGGGAAGAAAAGAGAGTAGAGAGAGATCAAAGAGATTAGAGATGGAGATTAAAGGGCAAATTAGAGATGAAGATTACAGATGGAGATTAGAATGACCGATTAGAAAGATTAGGAAGAATCAGAGAAATTAGAGAATAAGATTAAGGACATCAATGCAAAAGGAGGCGAGGAAAAAATAAGGAAAATAAGGTTGAAAAAGAGTGAATGAACGAGAAAGTTAGTGAAAGAGAAGATGAGAAATAGAGGGAGAGAAAAAAGAAGAGAAAACGAGATGAAAAAGAAGAAAAAAGAGAGACAAAGAGTGAGATAAAATGTTAAAAAAAGAGAAAAAGAGCGGGAGAGAAAAAGAGAGAAAAAAGGAAGAGAGGAAAATGGAAAAAGCGAGGAAGAGAAAAAGAAAAAGAGGGAGAAAAAGAGGGAAAGGACAAGAGAGGAAGAGAAAAAGAGGCAGAGAAAATGAGAGGGAGAGAAAAGAAGATTTAGAGAAAAAGGATGAGAAAAAGATGGAGAAAAAAGTGAAAGGAAAAGAGGGAAAAGAGGGAGAGGAAAAGAGAAAGATATGGAGAGAAAAAAGAGAGAGAGAGCTGATGAGAAAAAGAGAGAGTAAAAAAATAGGAAGAGAAAAAGAGGGAGGGAAAAGAGAAAAAGAGTGAAAAAAGGGGGGAAAGGAGAAAAGGGTAGAGAAAAAGAGGAAGAGAAAAGGAAAACGAAAAAGAAAAAAGGGAGAGAAAATTGGAGAAAAAAAGGAGAGAAAGATTGAAAAAAGAAAAGAGAAGAAAAGAAAGAGAGGTGGG
Source organism: Oratosquilla oratoria (assembly GCF_046742065.1). Lineage (NCBI taxonomy): Eukaryota > Metazoa > Arthropoda > Malacostraca > Stomatopoda > Squillidae > Oratosquilla > Oratosquilla oratoria. The sequence goes on along the minus strand of NC_134789.1, from coordinate 15,001,789 downwards.
AAATAAGTACACATGGAGAGGGAGAAAATCTAGAAAAATTCAAAGTGAGAACTCAGGTCCTTTTCCCTTCCATAACCTTGAACCCCCCCCCCCTTTTTTTTTTTTTTTTTTTTTTTTTTTTTTTTTTGAGGCAGAGGGGAGTTTGAGTTAGCAGCAGCAGCAGCAGCAGTATCCTGTCGAACTCTAACGGAGGAATCTGTGAATAATTGTCTGAAAGGAATTCCCCGCCAGCAGGAGTAGGAGGAGGAGGAGAGGAGGGGAAGAGATGAGGAGGAGGAGAAGAGGGGATAAGGGAGGAGGAGGAGAGGAGGAGGAGGAGAGGATGGGAAGAGGAAGTGAGGAGGAGAGAAGTGGGCAAGAGAGGAGGAGGAGAGAAGGAGGAGGAAGAGCAGTTAGAGAAGAACAGCAACAAGAATAAGATGTGTGAGGAGGAGGAGGCGAAGCAAAGCAAGGAGAAGAGAAGCGAAGTGAGAAGAGGCAAAGCGTAGTGAGGAGAGGCGAAACAAAGAGAGGCAATGCGAAGAGAGGAGAGGCTAAGTGGGGAAAGGTGCAGTGAAGCGAGGAGAGGAAGATGGGGGAAAGGGGGGACAGGAATGAGAAGTAAGAATAGAGGAAAAAAGAGGAAAAGAAGGAGGAGGAGAGGAGGGGAGGAGGGAAGGAAGAGGAAAGGATGAGGAGATGAGGAGATGAAGAGGAGGAGTTAAGAAGGAGGGGAGGAGGAGAGGGGAAGGAGAAGAAAGGGGAGGAAGAGGAGGAGGAGGAGGGAGGTAGAAGGACGGGAGATGGAGGAGGAGAAAGGGGAGGAGGAGGTAATGGAGGTGGCGGTAAGGAGGGAGACAATGAAGGAGATAGGAATAGAGGAGAAAAGGGAGGAAAAAGAAAGAGGAAGAGGAGGAGAAGGAAAAAGTGGAGGAGGAGGAGGAGGAGGAGGAGGAGGAGGAGGAGGAGATCATGGAGATGGCGGTAAGGAGGGAGGGACTAAGTGAGACGCCCTGGACCCCAACAGATGCAAAACAAGGAGGTGCGAAGAGAGGCGAAGTGAAGCGAGGAGAGGCGAAGCAAGGCGAGGCGAAGCAAGGCGAGATGAAGCAAGAGGAGGCGAAGTGAGGAGAGGCGAAGGAAAGATATGAGAGGCGAAGCGAAGAAAGGAGAGGCAAAGCGAGGAGAGACAAAGTGCGGCGAGATGAAGCGATGCGAAGCGAAACGAGGAGAGGGGAAGCAAAGCGAAGAGAGGCGCAGAGAAGCAAGGAGAGGCAAAGGCCGCGCTTCGCTTTCATCATTTGCAGCTCGACGGCGAAGTCGGCCAGGGCAGGTTCTCTCCTCCTGGCTCAGCTCCCCCTCCTTGACGTCCTCTCCCCTCCACTTCCCCTCCTCTCCCCTCCACTTTCCCTCCTCTCCCCTCCACTTTCCCTCCTCTCCCCTCCACTTTCCCTCCTCTCCCCTCCACTTTCCCTCCTCTCCCCTCCACTTCCCATCCCCTCCCTTCTCTTCCCCTCCTCTCCCCTCCATTTTCCCTCCTCTCCCCTCTCTTCCCCTCATCTCCCCTCTCTTCCCCTCCTCTCCCCTCTCTTCTCTTCCTCTCCCCTCTCTTCCCCTCCTCTCCCCCTCTTCCCCTCCTCTCCATTTCCCCTCCTCTCCCCTCTCTTTCCATCCCCTCCCACTGCAGGTGATGAAGAATAACAATGGCGACGACGACGAAGTTAAAGATGAAAAGGATGAAGGCATAGTAGTGGTGCACAGGAAACGGACAAGAGCGGACAAGGAAGGAAGAAGATCAAGGACTGGAGCAATTGTTGTTGTTGTTGTTGTTGTTGTTGTTGTTGTTGTGGACTTGGTTTTCCGTCGATTCTGTCCTTGTGGACACACGCCATCGTGTTTATGGTGAACAAGTTTTTACTTATTTTATTTATTTTTTATTTATTTATTCTTTTTTTTTTTCTTTTTTTAAGTGTAAAAGTTATGAAAATATTTGTATTTTCTCGTTCACAACTTGGTGTAGCGTCACTGCTGTTTGAGGAAGTAGATGACGGAGTAAGTGGTTCTTATGGAACAATGTGTAAATCGGACATTGTAGACGTATATTACGAAAGTAACTCTGCATTACTAAAGGGGTCATCACACTGGGCTATTTTTCCTCCGACATCCTACCTCCCACCTCCATTTGAATAACTAGAACACGGCTTCGCTTACAGACTTCCAGACTTCTCTAAGAACATTTCAACAGTATATCTAACATTCGTCTAAGTTTACAATATCCTAGTTCATCATTCAGTTTTGCTATATATGACAAAGATAATTTGATATTTGGAGCTTTGAAAAATAGAATATTGTAACCGAAGTTGTTTTTCACTTAAATGAACTCTCAACTGTTGGCGCTGGTGAAGCCCGTGGAAGCCCAGTGTGATAACCCGTTAAGTGGGATGATCGTTTCCTGTTATAAGGTTGTCATATGTGATGCTGGAATGTCATGTTCTTGGACGTAATAGCGCCGTTTCTAAACGTCGGTTATGCGAAGACGACCATAAATCCTGTGAGGTTTCACTATTTTAGGCGATTTGTTTTGCGTTGGTGGCATCATCAGAGTCGTGCTTACTGGTTTCGCATTCGCTTAGTTGTAGGTTCAAGTCCCGCACTCCTCCGTGGTTCCCAGCAGTGGCTTGCCTGTCCCAACAGTCAAAGCGCATAATAGGGCAGAGGTGACTGCTTCGACCGCAGCTACGCGCCTCCTGGCGTAGGCTCCTTGTCTTTGTTAAATGTTGTTTCTTGCGTCTTTTCCATATGTTTAGTACTGTTTCTGGTAGTGGAGTGGAGGTGATGAAAGGGCCGAGTGCCGCCTTTCGACCAGCCTTGTCGGCTCGTTCGTTGTTGGGGATGCCAACATGACATGGTACCCAACAGAGGGACACAGATTCGAAATAGATCCCGATTTGGATGCTCCACGAATGAATTTTGTGGACCAGAAGGTGGAAATTGCCCGTAAGATATTTCATGAATCTGATATGATTATATACGATACGGGGGAGAACTGCGGATGATATATGGTATAGCGAGGACGGCGAAGGTTTCAGCGGTGAAGACCAAAGCGATGGGGTGAAGGGAATGATCCAGATTTTGTTGCACTTGGGGGAAACTGCTGCGTAACCTACTCCGTGGCTCGAGTAGGAGCCATGGGAGAAGGGGAAAAGGAAGAGGAATGGATTGGGAGGAAAGCTGGGAAAGGGACGAGGAATGGAAAGGAGAGAAAGAAGACTGGAATAGAGAAGAAAAGGTGTATAACAGAAAGGGAATGGAAAGGAGAGGTGAGTGGATGGATTTGTGGAATAGAGTAATGGATGGAAGAGGAAGAGAAAGAGAAAGAGGACTAAAAGGAGGAAAATGACTAAGAAGAGTAGGAGGAGGAGGAAGACAGGAGGAGGAGGAGAGGGATAGAGGGACGGAGTAAATACCTGATTCTATATTCAGACCAATGGCGCCGCCAAATTTTCAGAACTTGTAGCAAGATTTTAAGAGGAGAATTTCATGAGAGTGTGTGAAATGTGAGAGTGAGAGCAAGAGTGAAAAAGAGAGTGAGAGAGAAAAAGGAAGAGCAGGAGAAAAAATGAGAGAGAAGAGAAAGAAAGGATGAGTAAGAGAAATAGGAAGATAGAAAGAAGAAAGAAAATGTGAGAAAGAGAAAGAGAGGGAGAGGACGAGATGAAGAGTGAATTTAAGACTGGACTGAACAGAAAAGAAAACATCCACACTCGCATTAGACTCCCAGCAGGCGATTCTATTCACCTAAGCACCTTACACACTCAACTAACCCATAAAAGGAGAGGACGTGGGTGGTTCTCTCAACTGAATAAAATCGCCTGACGGCAGCCAAATATATAAGAACGACTCCAAACCCTTGTTTTTTTTTTTTTTTTTTTTTTACATAATGTTATCTCCGCCCCAGCCGGTATCAAACAATTTCATTCAGTAAAGAGGTAATCCTCCCTTTCCATCCCCCCCCCCCCGATACGCCCTCCCCCCTTCCTCCCCAGAAATGCAGTCGTTCAATGGGTTCCGGTTTTTTTTGCCAATTGAGCGCTCTGGTGCCACAGATTACTGTAAAAATCACAATTTATGTGTTTTGGGGGATTGGAGAAAGTCTACAGGAGGTGAGAGGAAGAGGAGGGTGGAAGGGAAGAAGAGGAGGAGGAGAATAAGGTGGAGGAGGACGGGGAAAGAGAAAGAGGAGGACGATAGAAGAGGAATAGGAGGACGGGGGGAGAGGAGTGGAGAATAGGAGGAGGAGGGAAGAGGAGGACGAGGGGAAGAGGAAGAGGAGGACAGAGGAAGAGGAGGAAGACGGGGGAAGAGGAAGAGGGGGAGGACGGTGGAAGGAGAAGAGGAATAAGAGAGAAGGGAAAAGGAGAAGAAGGATGGGGGAAGAGGAGGAGGACGATGGAAGAAGAGGAGGAATGGGGGAAGAGAGAAAGGAGGAAGAGGGCAATGAGAAAGAGGGGAAGAAAGAGGAGAAGGAGGAAGAGGGGGAAAGAAAAGGAGGAGGAAGAGAGGAAGAAGGATGAGAGGGAAGAAGGGAATAGGAAAGAAGGGAAGAGGGAAGAAGAGAAGGGAAATGAGGGGAAGTGTGAAGAGGAGAAGGGTGAAGAAGAGAAGGGTGAAGAGGAGAAGGGTGAAGAGGAGAAGGGTGAAGAGGGGAAGGGTGAAGAGGGGAAGGGTGAAGAGGAGAAGGGTGAAGAGGGGAAGGGTGAAGAGAGGAAAGGGGAAGGGGAAGAAGGGAAGGAGTGAAGAAGGGAAGGGGGAAGAGGGGAAGGAAGAAAAGGAGGAGGACGAAGAGGAGAAGGAAAATGAGAAAGAGGAAGAGGAGGAGGGGGAAAGAGAAAGAGGAGGAGGAAGAGGAGGAGGGGGAAAGAGAAAGAGGAGGAGGAAGAGGAGGAGGGGGAAAGAGAAAGAGGAGGAGGAAGAGAATGAAGAAGAGGAGGGGAAAGAAAATGAGGAAGAGGAGGAGAACCTTGCTGGTACTCCATTGTAAAATTGTATCGAGAACTGTGTCAGTGATGTGCGAGTTCAGAGGTAGAATGCGGGCTCTGTTTTCTTCTTTATGTGAAGTACATATGTGCATGCGTACCCCTGTGTATGTACACGTACGTGTGTGTGTGTGTGTGTGTGTGTGTGTGTGTGTGTGTGTGTGTGTGTGTGTGTGTGTGTGTGTGTGTGTGTGTGTGTGTGTGATATTCACCTTGGTCTTTGGATCACATGTTGGACTCGTGATCGACAGCTATTCCCCTCCCGGAAGAGAGCTCAGAGCTCGTATGACCGATCTATGGGTAATGCTTTGACCTTAAACGCACACACACCCCCAACTCCCCACCCACAAGAGTTGGAGTTGCGACTCGAAGCGCAGCGATACTGAAATCATTTTCAGCCCTGGGCAGGATTCGAACCCGGACCGCCGTAGTGACACTCTGGGACTCTACCAACCGCGCCACCGAGTCGTGTGCGTGTGTGTGCGTGTGTGTGTGTGTGTGTGTGTGCGTGTGTGCGCGCGCGCGCGCGTGTGTGTGTGTGTGTGTGTGTGTGTGTGTGTGTGTGTGTGTGTGTGTGTGTGTGTGTGTGTGTGTGTGTGTGTGTGTGTGTGTGTGTGCGTGTGTGTGCGTGTGTGTGTGTGTGTGCGTGTGTGCGCGTGTGTGTGTGTGCGTGTGTGCGCGCGCGTGTGTGTGTGTGTGTGTGTGTGTGTGTGTGTGTGTGTGTGTGTGTGTGTGTGTGTGTGTGTGTGTGCATATAGTGACCATGTGCAATTTACATACACTCATCAGAAAATTTTCTCACTTTCTATATATTTTCGACACTTGGCGAGTTTCATAGACAAGTAAAAAATATATATATATTTTTTAATCGTTTATCAGTCTTAGTTCTGATCAGATTATTTCAGAACAAAAGGGAAACGGCAGAGGAGGCATCGATAACAAGGACCCCGAGGGACCTCCGAAGGACCCCCGAGGGATCCCCAAAGAACCCACGAAGAACTCCCGAAAGACCCCCAAAAGACCCCCGAGGGACCTCCCAAGAACCCCCCCAAAGGACCCCCGAAGGACCCCCAAAGAACCCCCGAGGGACACTCGAGGGACCCCCGAACGATCACCAAAGAACTCCCGAAGAACCCCCGAAGAACCCCCCGAAGGACTCCCGAAGAACCCCCAAAGGACCCCCGAAGGACCCCGAAGGACTCCCGAAGAACCCCCAAAGGACCCCCGAAGGACCCCGAAGAACTCCCGAAGGGCCCAAAAGAACCCCCGAAAGATCCCCCCCCCGAGGGACCCCCCGAGGGACCCCCCGAAGGACCCCGCAAAGAACCCCGAAAGCTTTTGCAGGAAATTTTTGTGAGGAACCAGGGATTCTTACATATATTCTCCTGTCTGACGCCAAGCGATTCTATTCATTTCAGGGTTGAGAGTCGTCTCGATGAATCCGTGGAAGTCGAGGACCATTTTCGTAAATATTTCTCTGGCTGTCGTCAGACGATTTGATTTTTTTCATTTATTTCGTTTATATAGCTCATTCCCCCCTTCATTTCGTTCATTCAATCCATTTAATCCGTTTCATTTATTTAATTCACTTACTCCATCTAATTCGTTTCATTCATTCCATTATTTTCATCCATCTAATTCATTTCATTCATTTCATTCATTTCATTCATTTCATTCATTTCATTCATTTCATTCATTTCATTCATTTCATTCACCCACCCTATCCTACCCTACCCTACCCCGCCCCCCAGCCGTTTGAGAATCATTCCCAACAAGACACCACCTAAACGCTACAAACTCCTGGTGACGTCATCGGAAGCGTGCTAATCTCGCATTCACTTAGTTGTGGGTTCGATTCCCGCACTCCTTTCAGATTCCCTGTATTGACCGTCACCTTCTCTAACAGTCATTAAAGCTCCTAAAAGGGCAATGGTGACGGCTTCGGCCGCAGCTACTCAGCGCCTCCTGGCGTAAATCTCCTCAACTCTGATTCAGTTTGCTCAACACATAGGCCCTGTTTACCGCGCGGAAACCGCGGCGGTACCGCATGGTCAAGGAAAAACTGCGCGATTGTATGTGAACTCCTCCATTAACTGAAGCCCCGGTCACACTATCACGATTCTCGTCCAATGTTGTGATTTTGAAAAGCTGGAAGACGACTTCACCTACAGTATTCTAGACTTTCTCTAAGTCTACAATTCAACAATGTGTCTAACATTCGTATTCTAGGTTTAACTACTCTTAGTTCGTCATTCAGCCTCTTAATTGATGACGCAAAGGGGATTTGAGTTTTGGAAATTCGAAAAACAAAAGATTGTAACCTAAGTCGTTTCTACTCAAACGAACTCGCAAGTCGCGTAGGCGTGACGGGGGGCTTTGCATTGTAATTAATTCGCGGCGATTCAAACCGTTTATTGTCAATTCTTCTCCACCTTTTAGATAGAAAAACACATCTACGTCCAGAAACCGACTCTTCCTGACTGACACACTTTTCCAAAAAGAAAAAAAAATGTAGGAGAGAAAAAGAAATTAATCCGATGAAATATAGAGACTTTGATTGATATGGTTTAACGTCACAAACTCTTCCTTATCAGAAGGCTAGGACGGTGCCCCTTACAGAGGGCTTTGTAGCGTGGAATTTAATAAACCATGCCCTTGGTTCAACTTCGCCGGTCGCAGGATTCGAACCGCCATCCCCTCAACCTTCGCCGCAAGTAACGACGCCCTCATCCGCTCAGCCAACGATCTTTCTAAATAGAGACTTACGGACTGAAAATCTAGAGAAATAGAGTAGAAAGGTGATTGGCTCGTCTGAAGTGTAATTACGGCCACTTCTCGACGTAGTTAAGTCCGGGAAAGGCCGTTATCTCAAGACCTCTTCGACTGAGCGATTTTGCTGCTGAGGAGAAACGGGCGATACAGTGAAGAAGCTCCCAATTACTCATATCTTGAAAAATGTGGAGGGCGAGGGGGCGAGGGGTCGTGGGGGTGAAGGGGCGAGGGAGCGGGGAAACTTTTTTTTTATATATCCTATTTTTTTTTTCCTCCTTCCTTTCTTCCTTTTTTATTTTATTTTTTTTCCCCTAAGAGAACTCCATGGAATGAGAGAGGTACGAGAGAAAAGAAGAGGGAAAAAGAGAGGAAGAAAAGAGGAAGAAGTTAAAAGGATCGAGGGATATCAAGAGAGAAGAAAGAAGAGGAAAAAGAGAAAAGAGAGAGGCGGAAATAAAAGGGAGACAAAAGATGAGACAAGAGAAAAAAAGAAGATAACGAAGGGACAACAAAGAAGAGAAGGGAAAAGGAGAAAAAAGAAAAGAGAGAAGAGTCGAGGAGAGAAGAAAGGAGAAAGAAAAGACGAAAAGAGAGAAGAGGAGAAAAAAGAGGAGAGAGAATGAAGAGGGAAAAAAGACGAGAGAGAAAAAAGAGGATAGAGAATAGAGAGGAGAAAAAAGAGAAGAGAGAAAAGAGTTTGACCCAGACTTATCCAGAGGGATGAGAGAGAGAGAGAGAGAGAGAGAGAGAGAAAGAGAGAGAGAGAGAGAGAGAGAGAGAAAGGGAGAGAGAAAGGGAGAGAGACAGAGAGACAAAGAGACAGAGACAGACAGACAGACATAGAGAAAGAAAGACAGACAGACAGACAGAGGCATAGAAAGGCAGGCAGACAGACAGAGAGAGAGAAAGAGAGAGAGAGACAGAGAGAAAAAATGACAAAGAGAAAGAGAGAAGACGAAGGGAAAGCAGAATAATGAAGTCCAACCAATGAGAATAGGGAAAGTGTAGAAGGTGAAGGGGGCGGGAGGTGGGAGGGGAGGGGGAGAGGGATAGGGAGGAGGCGGGGGGGGGATGAGGGGGAGGGTCGGAGGACGACCTCAAATCAGCTTATGGAACGAAATAAGGCGATCGAGCCTTGAGGGGTACACGCCCCCCTTCCCCCCCCCCCAACTTAAGGTGCAAGCCACCGCCCACACACCCCACCCCCACCCCCACTCCTCCTTGGTCTGACTTTTAACACGGGAAGCAATCAATATATCAATTAAATGGATAATTACATAAAGAAGCAAGATAGATAAATAAATTAAATAGGGCTTGCCCAAGGATATAATACAATAAATAGATAAATAAATAAAGATTATTGAATTGTCAGGAATTAGGTTGGTCTACCGGATTCTAGAGTTGCGGGAGTAGTCGTAAAGATGCGTAATTTTTATAGACATTATAAATCACGATATTTTTTTTAAAGTGTATGAATTACAAAATTCATTAGACAACATATCCTCCCAATGGATGCGTGTAATTTTTTTCATTTTATTTATTATATTTATTATATATACATATACATACATATACATACATATATATATATATATATATATATATATATATATATATATATATATATATATACATACATATATATATATATATATATACATATATATATATATATATATATATATATATGTATACACATACATACATACATATATATATACATACATATATGCAAAGTAGACCACTTGGAAAAAGAAACTAACGAAGCAGAGCGCTTTCGTATATTACATCTTCAGTGCAACAAGTACATAGTGATAGGAATACATAGACATTATATACATGATACAAAGGGGACTAGGACAGTTTTGAATAAGCATACCGACCAATTACCCCCTAGAGAGCGGAAGGTCATTGTCAATTATCTTACGATGGTCGGGCGACATTAGGTCACAGTCGCCAAGGGGAGCTGAAGGTCATTGTCAATTATCTTACGATGGTCGGGCGACATCAGGTCACAGTCGCCAAAGAGAGCGAAAGGTCATTGTCAATTATCTTACGATGGTCACAGTCGCCAAGGGTCACTGTTTTCTACTACTTATATAGGGCGACATTAAGTCAATTTGTTGGATTACATTTTACATGATATTATCTTACTAATTTCTTGACACATATATATATATATACATACATACATACATATATATATACATACATATATATATATATATATATATATATATTTTTTTTTTTTTTTTTTTTTTTTTTTTTTTTTTTACGAAGAGGAATGTTGACACGCACTCGCCCTAGGAAATGTGGACGTCAATGGAGGCTGCTAGACTCAAACATTTTTTTTTTTTTTTAAATGAATTGAACTATTTGTTCTTCACGAAAAAACAGATTAGAGAGACTTCTGAGGAAATAAAAATATAATAAGAAATAAAACAAACATAATTAAATACAAATATTGATTAAACTCTCTCAATTAGATCCTATGCTGGCAATGTTAACAACACATTAAAATAGAAAAGTTCAATTCAACTTCTAGTCAGCTTAAAGGCTTTCACCAACACCGACAGTTGAGAGTTCGTTTGAGTGAAAAAACGACTTCGGTTACATTATTTTATTTTTCAAAACTCTAAATATCAAATTATCATTCCATCCTTTATAGCAGAGCTAAGTGATGAACTAGGATACTGTAAACCTATACACATGTTAGACATACTGTTGAAACGTTCTTACAGAAGTCTAGATTTTTGTAAGCGAAGCCATATTCGAGTTATTCAAATGGAGGCTGGAGGTAAGATGTTGGAAGGGAATAGCCCAGTGTGATGGCCCCTATGAAAGAATCGCTGTAGTCTTCCACCTAAAACAAAAACTCACATTTGTCTTTAAGGAAAGAAAAGCCATAATCATTCCTTATGTATAAAATACATACATTCTTCGTCATGGTAAGAATTTTGTATATTACACTTCATGGAAAAAACAACTTCGTACACTCTACTAGAGAAAAAAAATTCAAGAATTTTTCTTCACACACACACACACACACACACACACACACACACACACACACACACACACACACACACACATACACACACACATTTACACACACACATACATTTAAAAACACACATTTACACACACATACATTTACACATACACACAAACACATTTACACACACTCATGTATGAACTCTGAGCTCATATCCAGGAGGGTAATGACTATCGATCACGAGTCCAACACGTAGTCCAAGACCATGGTTAACACTTAACCCCGAAAGTTAAGTTAGATTCTAACTCTATACAATTCTAATCAACCTGGAAGAACCTTTGACCCGGGTTAATTATCTTATGCTGGGAGTGAGAACAGAACTGGCCTCAATTTAACCTCAATGCTGCCTCCATCTGTCCTC
>NC_134789.1:14970586-14983086 GCF_046742065.1 Oratosquilla oratoria | reverse complement strand
AGGGATTACGAGACCAGCACGCTTCTGTTTATTTCTTGAAAGACATTTATGAAAACTACTGTGTAGGATTGAATTCAAGATGGTTAAGAATGACAACAGAAGATGGACTAGAATTTCCAAAATTACTCAAAATAGAGAACAGAGATCAAATGATTGTCTTCAGAAATATGAAAGGATTAGATTTAATCCATGAAAGAACAGAAAACTAAAAGAAGGAATTTGTTTTAAGAATATCGAGAAATATTTTTCCGTGGAAATACGGTGATTTGGCAATTAAAAAATAAACAACTCAACCGGACAATTTTTATGAATTCAAAACCAAATTTGTTGGATGAAAAGAAAAGAAATATAATGGTTGTAACTCTTGTACTGTATATTACAATTAAGTTAATATAATTAGCTATACATACACATAGCCACGTAGGTACACATGTACACACACATACACATGCACATATACACACATACATCCACGAACATGAAAACATATATACACATGCTCACATACACACAAACATATACACATGCACATACACACACACACACACATGAACACACGAAAATATACACACATGCACAGAAACATATACACACCCACTCCCCACCCACTCTCTCTCTATCACTCCCTCCCACCCCCTCCCTCTATCATGGACATATATTTCAAACGTATCTCACAGTTCTGTATACTCACTAATTGTTGCCTTGAACATAATGTCAACAACACACAGACTATTACTTGAGATGTATCGATTTTCATCGTGACATATCTTTACAACTTCATTCAATCCGTCCAGGCAATTTTGTTCACCCAAGAGAAACGACCCCTCGCAACGAAAAATTTAAACAAGTGAACCGTTATTTTGAATATTTGAAACGGCGCAACGAACGCGCGAGCCCCTTTCAGAGAAATCCGTTTAGCTACACAAATCTCAGAGCTTAGAGTATGGTCTCGCCTAATAGCTAATTGAATATCAGGGGAGCTCCATTAGAGAACAGACAAACCCCACCCCCACCTTCTCCCCTCTTCTCTCTCTCTTCGCCCCTTTACCCTCTCCCTCTCTCCGCCCCCTCCCCACTACCATGCTCTCTCTCCGCCCCTCTCTTTCCTCTCCACCCCCTCCCCTCCCCTCCCTCCCTCTCCCTCTCCCTCTCCCTCTCTCTCTCTCTCTCTCTCTCTCTCTCTCTCTCTCTCTCTCCCTCTCCCTCTCCCTCTCCCTCTCTCTCTCTCTCTCTCCTCTCCGCCCCCTCCCCTTCTCAGAACCCTGACCCCTCACTGCCCATCCCCCATCTCAATGACCCCTCCCCCTCTCTACGTTCCCTCCCCTCTCTGCGTCCCTTCCCCTTCTCTACGTCCCTTCCCTACTATCTACGACCCCTCTCCCTCTCTACGTCCCCTCCCCCTCTCTACGTCCCCTCCCCCTCTCTACGTCCGCTCGCCTTCTCTACTTCCCCTCCCCCTCTCTACGTCCCTTCCCCCTCTCTACGTCCCTTCCCCACTATCTATGACCCCTCCTCCTCTCTACGTCCCTTACCCCTTCTCTACTTCCCCTCCCCCTCTCTACGTCCCCTCCCCCTCTCTACGTCCCCTCCCCCTCTCTACGTCCCCTCTCCCTCTCTACGTCCCCTCCCCCTCTCTACGTCCCCTCCCCCTCTCTACGCCCCCTCCCCCTCTCTACGCCCCCTCCCCCTCTCTACGTCCCCTCCCCCTCTCTACGTTCCCTCCTCCTCTCTACGTCCCTTACCCCCTCTCTACGCCCCCTCCCCCTGTCTACGCCCCCTCCCCCTCTCTACGTCCCCTCCCCCTCTCTACGTCCCCTCCCCCTCTCTACGTCCCCTCCCCCTCTCTACGTCCCTTCGCCCCTCTCTACGTCCCTTCGCCCCTCTCTACGACCCCTCCCACTTTCTCCGCCCCTCCTCCTGTCCCCTGTAGTCCCTACAACCTAGACCTGACTATAGCTGGGTTCTGAGGTCACAAAAAGAGTGAAAATAATAGACTAGCACTTTCTTCTTCTTCTTCGTCTTCTTCTTCTTCTTCGTCTTCTTCTTCTTCTCCTTTGTCTGCTTCTTCTTCTTCGTCTGGTTCTTCTTCGTCTTCTTCTTCTTCTTCTTTTTGTTTCTTTTTTTGAGTAAAAGCATCGACCATTCGAGTGAAGTACACTTTCCTATTGTATGTTTCATTCTTATGTTGTTGTTATGGACTGTACTTTACCAGCGCTTCTATCCTCGTGGACAATCTCGCGACTTTAGTTCATGTATGGCGAGTTACACGCCATCTCCGTGACCCGACCTGGCCTGTCGCCAGGTGATTTTATTCAGTGCCTATGTCTCCCATAGAGATGACACTCCCACTAACACCTCCACTAACACTCACTAACGCTAACACTAACACACGCCAACACTAACACGTGTTAACACTAGCACGCGTTAACACTAGCACACGCTAACACTAACGTTAATACTAACAGACGTTAACACTAATACACGCTAGCACTTACACACTTTAACATTAACACACCCTATCAATTACACACGCTAACACTAACACACAATATCACTAACAGATATTAACACTTACATTAACATTTACACACACTAACACTAACACACAATAACACAGGCTAACACTAACACACAGTATCACTACCAACGCAACACTTACATTAACATTCACACACACTAACACTAACACACAATAACAAAAGGTAACACTAACACAGTATCACTAGCACATATTAACACTTAAATTAACATTTACACACACTAACACTAACACACAATAACTCACACTAACATTAACACTGACACGTGCACGTGCCCCCTCCCCCTTAGTGTGATGACTTTCCCAAGTTCAGAAATTCTCTGGCTGCCAACGCTTTCCCTCCTTGTTTATTCTTCATTGTCCCTCTTCCATGTTCCATTCTCCCTCTCTTCTCTTTCCTCTTTCGGTTTCTTGTCGACATTTCCTCCTCCTCCCCCGTCCTTCCTCCTCCTCCTCCTCCACTTCCTTCTCCTCTCGACTTTGTTCTCCTTCTCGTCTTCCCCTCGTCTTTAGATTCAATTTTCTTCCACCCACCTCTCTCTCTCTCTCTCTCTCTCTCTCTCTCTCTCTCTCTTTCTCTCTCTCTCTATCTCTATCTCTATCTCTGCCTTCCTTCCTCCTTCTCCCCACCCCCACTTATTCCACCTCCCCATCTCCTACTCTCCCACCCTCCTTCCCCCTCTCTCTCTCTCTCTCTCTCTCTTTCTCTCTCACCTCCCTTTCTCTCCTACCTTCTCCCTCTCTCCCTTTCTCCTTTCCCCCCTTCCCTTACTTTCTTTTTCCCTGCCAGTTCTTCCCTTCCCATCCCTTTCCCTCCCTCTCTCCCTCTTTCTCCATCACTCCCCCTTTCTGTCTCCCTCCTTTCCCTCCCCCCCTCACATTCCAAATTTGCCAACTCCAACTCCAACTCCTCCTCCTCCTCCTCCTCCTCCTCCTGGAAGCAACAGAAATGGAAATTCGAAAAGACAACGAGACTTCCGAATTCGGCCTCAAACCCTGACTAAAAAAAAAAAAGAAAAAATAGATAAAAAATAAATTAATAAATAAAAAATAATAAAAAATAAAATAATAATAATGATGATAATAACAATAATAATAATGATAATAACAATAATAACAATAACAATAACAATAATAATAATAACAATAACAATAATAATAATAATAATATTGATAATAATAATAATGATAATGATAAATCATCTGGCGACAGCTAAACAAAAGCAAGACAAGACTACAATCGCAGCAAAAACACGGCTCTCTCTCTTGCAGTACTCTTCCTACTCTCACAGGGACTCACCTTCAGCCTATCACTCTCTCACCTCCTTTCGTCATTTCTTCCTAATGCTGCAACGACCTAAACGTGACGTCACCAGAAGTATATTGACGTCACCAAGAATAGTGACGTCGCAAAAATATAGTAACGTCACCAACATTATAGTGACGTCATCAACAGTAGTGACGTCACCAATAGTATAATGACGTCACCAATAGTATAGTGACGTAATCATAAATAGTTACGTCACCAATAGCATAATGATGTCACCAAAAGTATAATGACGTCTCCAAAATATAGTGACGTCAACAAAAGTATAATGACAAAATAATTCTACTGACGTAAACATCAACACTGACTTTATTTGCTGTTCTACGTAGACAATGACATCAACATCATGCTGTTATTACCAACATATCGTTGACATCAGTAAGGTTACTGATTTCACGAACAATATGACATCAGCACCATAGTGAGGTCAACAATTTACTAAGGCCATCAACGTACTGACATCAATACTATACTAACGTGGTCAATATAATTACGTCAATTACATGACGCCAGTTGTATAGAGACGTCAACAATATACTGACGTCATCAATATTAGCTTCGATTTTTTTCCTCTGCAAGAAAAAAATGTATAAGAAAACCCAGAGACTCGTGGAAAAATTACAAAGAGAAGAAGAGGAAGAGGGACAATAGGTGGAGGAAGAGGAGGAATAGGAGAAGGAATGATAAGACGAAGAGAAGAAGGGCAAGAGATAGAGTAAGAGGAACAGGAGGAATAAGAGAAGGAAGAGAAAGAGGAAGAGGAGCAAGAGGAGGAATAAGAGGAGAAGGAAGAGAAAGAGGAAGAGGAGTAAGAGGAGGAGGAAGAGAAGAAATAAGGGGAGGAGGAAGGAAAAGAGGAAGAGTAAGAGAAAGCGGAAGAGGAAGAGAAAGAGGATGAAGAGAAACAAGAGTATGAGAGTAGAAAAAGAATACAAAAAAGAAAAAAAAGATAAACTGTAAAGGGGGAATCCAAATTGACCAGAGGGAAGAAAACGGGGAAGAGGATTGTTGCAAGAAAGTGGGGAGGAAGGGGGGAGGGGGGAGGAAAGGGAGGGGGCGAAAGGAAGGAGGGGAAAAGGAACGGGGTAGGGGGAAAGTGGCACAGAATAACAAGGACGAAAGAGGCGAATAGCAAATGGATAGCAATGCAGAGAACCGACGAAAGAAGAAAAGTAAAGAGAAAGGAGGGAAGAAGGGAGGAAGGAAGGGAGGGAGGAAAGAGGAAACAAGGGAGGGGGGAAGGGAGGGAAGAAGGGAGAGCGGGAGGGAGGGAGGGAAGAAGGGAGGGAGGAGGGAGGGAGGAGGGAGGGAAGAAGGGAGGGAGGAAGGAGGGGAGGGAGGGAGCGAGAGAGCGAGGGAGGGAGGGAGGGAGGGAGAGAGGGAGGTAAGGAGTGAGAGAGGGAGTGAGGGAGGGAGGGAGGAAGAGCGGGAAGAACGTAGGGAGGAAGAGAGGGAAGGAGGGAAGAGAGGGAGGAAGGATGGGAGGGAAGAAAGGATGGAGGAAGGGAGAGAGGAAGTGAGAGAGGGAGGGAAGGAGGGGAGAAAGGAGGTAGGGAGAGCGGGAAGAACGGAGGGAGGAAGAGAGGGAAGGAGGGAAGAGAGGGAGGAAGGATGGGAGGGAAGAAAGGATGGAGGAAGGGAAAGAGGGAGTGAGAGAGGGAGGAAGGAGGGGAGAAAGGAGGTAGGAAGAGCGGGAATAAGGGAGGAAGGAAGAGCGGGAAGAAGGGAGGGAGAAAGGAAGGGAGGGAGGGATTGAGAGAGCGAGGGAAGGAGGGAGAGAGGGAGGTAAGGAGGGAGAGAGGGAGGTAAGGAGGAAGAGAGGAAGGTAAGGAGTGAGAGAGGGAGCGAGGGAGGAAGAGCAGGAAGAAGGGAGGGAGGAAGAGCAGGAAGAAGGGAGGAAGGAAGAGCGGGAAGAAGGGAGGGAGGAAGAGAGGGAAGGAGGGAAGGGATGGAGGGAGGATGGGAGGGAAGAAAGGAGGGAGGAAGGGAGGGAGGGAGGGAGGAAGGGAGGGAGGGAGGGAGGAAGGGAGGGAGGGAGGAAGGGAGGGAGGGAGGGAGGAAGAGAGGGAAGGAGGGAAGGGAGGGAAGAAAGGAGAGAAGGAGGGAGGGATGAAGGGCACTAATAAAGGAGCAGAATTTGGTGGCAAATAATGAATATCTAAAACAAAACACAATAACATTTTATGAATAGAATAGAGTTTCATCAACAACAAAAAATGATATAAACTCGTACATAAATCTAATAAACATTCATAAATAAAACAGGAGAACATGGCTAATGAAATAGTTTAGAAATAAATAAATTAGAATAAAAATTGATTAAACAAATAGCCTCACAAATCAAATAAAACAAATAGTTTTGACCAACAAGTTCATAGATGAAGTAGAGGGGGCATACACGGCCATAATTGAACAGAACAAAATTGAACAAAACAAAACTAAACAGAACAACACTGAGCAGAACAAGACTGAATAGAACAAGACTGAACAGGACAAAAATGAGCAGAACAGGACTGAATAGAACAAAAGTGAACAGAACAAAAGTGAACAGAACAAGACTGAATAGAACAAAACTGAACAGAACAAGACTGAACAGAACAAGACTGAACAGAATAAAACTGAACAGAATAAAACTGAACAGAACAAAACTGAGCAGAACAAGACTGAATAGAACAAAACTGAGCAGAACAAGACTGAATAGAACAAAACTGAGCAGAACAAGACTGAATAGAACAATAATTAACAGAACAAAACTGAGCAGAACAGGACTGAATAGAACAAAACTGAACAGAACAAAACTGAGCAGAACATAACTGAGCAGAACAAAACTGGGTGTAACAAAAATAAACAGAAAAAACTGAACAGATCAAAGCTGAACAGAACAGAAGTGAACAGAACAAAATTGAACATAAAACTAAACAGAACAAAACTGAGAACAAAAATGAACGTAACAAAAATAAACAGAAAAAACTGAACAGAACAAAACTGAACAGAGCAAAGCTGAACATAAGAAAACTAAACAGAGCAAAAGTGAACAGAACAAAATTGAACGGAGCAAAACTTAAAAGAACAAAACTGAACAGAAAACTGAACCGAATAAAACTGAACCGTACGAAACTAAACAGGATAACAAAATTGAACAGAACAAAGCTGAACAGAACAAAACTGAACAGAACAAGACTGTACAGGAGAAGACTAAACAGAACAAAAATTAACAGAAACTCAGTAATAACAAGGGAGTAGAAATTGATGAGAGAAGCAGAGCAGAGATGAAGATGCTGAGGCGCGTAATACGCCAGGAGGCGCTGAGTAGCTGCGGCCGAAGCCGTCACCTTTGCCCTATGTGCTTCAGGAACTGTTGGGACAGGTAAAAAACAGTCACTGCTGGGAATCGGAGACGAGTGCAGGACTCGAACCCGCGACTTGGAGGATACGAGACCCGGACGATTACGCCAATGCAAAGAATGTTATTAGCTAACTCATCAGACCAGAAAATCTAGGAGCAAATTTTGATGAATATGAAATAGACGACAAAATGATACGTGTTGTCATACAAAGCAAAACGATCTCAACAAATTACAAATTAATAAATTAGATAAATAAATTAGATGAATTAGATAAATAAATCAGACGAATAAATAAATTAGATAAATAAATGAATTAGATAAATAAATTAGATAAAAAATACACTTTTTGAGTCTGTCGTTCTCCTCTTCCCACGGAGCAGTCGTGAGCTTAAAATTTAAGTTTCGAGACCAGTAACAAGAGAAAAAAAAGTCATTAAGGAATAATATGAAAATATATAAGTAAGGATTTAAGACAAAGTAAATTTGGATACAAAATCAAATGAAAAGATAATGAGAATAAACTATAAAGAAAAATCTCTGCTCTCCTCAATTTGGGCACGTCTCTCTTCCCATTTCGCAGAGTTTTGTCAACAAGACACACACACACACACACACATTATATATATATATATATATATATATATATATATATATGTATATACACTCATACATATACACATATAAACATATACATATACACAAACATATATACAGTACACACACACACACATTATATTATATATATATATATATATATATACATACATAAACATAAACGAATTCAAATTTCTTTAGAAGCCAAAGAAAGCCTCACAATATATAAGAAATACAAACAAAAAAATAAATCAAAGTTCAAGCTAATCCTCTAAATATAGCTGGTTTTCTCGAACTAAATAAAAATTGCCTGCAGAGACCAGAAATAGGTGACCTCTTCAGTGTTGACCTTCAAACACCGTCCACCCTAACCCCCGCCCACTCACCTTGCCCCAAGCTTAAGAAAATCTTTTACCATCTGGCGAAACATAATACACCAAGTTCCTTAAAGTTTCAACACAAAATGTTTCTTGCGGAGATCGACGCTTTACCAAAACCCAGGAGAATTCATTCAGGGGTACGCAAGACCCAGAGGCTACTTCTGGGGAGGTTTCAGCCCCACCTGAATCCCCAGAGGAAACCTCCCAACATCAGACGAATCCATTCAGCCCAGAGAGAGACCTCCCCTCCACGAAGAAACATATATCCGTTTCCTGGAGGACAAAGGATTTTATTCAGCTGAGACGAGGACCCTACGAACGGAGATCTGAAGAAGATGGATAAAGAGGGTAGGAAGAAGCGAGGGGGGAAGAAAACGGAGGACACGAAAACCAAAGAGAATAAATCAAGATAAAGAAAACGAAGGAGACTGGGAGGAACCTGAATTATGGGCCCCAAATCAAGGACGTGTGGTGGTGGGGGGGGCCTATGGTCGCCGAGTGGGTTCTCTGTGAACAAGAGCGCTGGGAAAGGAAGAGAGCGCTGAGAAAGAGAGCGCCGGAGAAGAAAGAGAGCGCCGGGAAAGAAAGAGCGCTGGGAAAGAAAGCGCCGGGAAAGAAAGAGAACGCTGGGAAAGAAAGAGAGCGCTGAGAAAGAGCGCTGGGCAAGAGTTGGCATGAGGGGAAGAGTGGGCGTGGAAGAGTGGGCGTCGGGGAAAGAGTGGGTGTGGGGGGAAGAGTGGGTGTGGGGGGAAGAGTGGACGTGGGGGGAAGAGTGGACGTGGGGGGAAGAGTGGGCGTGGGGGGAAGAGTGGGCGTGGAGGAAAGAGTGGGCATGGGGAGAAGAGTGGACGTGGGGGGAAGAGTGGACGTGGGGGGAAGAGTGGGCGTGGAGGAAAGTGGGCATGGGGAGAAGAGTGGGCGTGGGGGAAAGAGTGGGCGTGGGGGAAGAGAGGGCATGGAGAAAACGTGGGCGTGGGGAGAAGAGTGGGCGTGGCCGGAAGAATGGGTGTGGAGGGAAGAGTGGGGGCAAGAATAGGCGTGGGGAGGAGCATGGATGTGGAGGAAGAGTGGCCGTGGAGGGAAGAGTGGCTGTGGAGGGAAGAGTGGACGTGGAGGGAAGAGTGGGCAGTGGGCGGAAGAGTGGGCGTGGGGGAAGAGTGGGCAGTGGGCGGAAGAGTGGGCAGTGGGCGGAAGAGTGGGCAGTGGGCGGAAGAGTGGGCAGTGGGCGGAAGAGTGGGCGTGGGGGAAGAGTGGGCGTGGGGAAAGAGTGACCATAATATAAGAATGAAGGAGACTGCAAGAGACCATAATTCCTAATTAGGCAGTTCCATGCCCATAACCACCTGTCATCTCCATCCATAAAGTTATCTAACCTTCTCTTAAAACAACCAATTGTTTCAGCGCTCATTACATGGTTACCAAGTCTATCCATTTCGTTAACCATCCTATTGGTAAACCAGTTCTTGCCTAATTCCTTCTTAAACCTAAATCCATTTCTACGAGTCCTCCCCTGCTCTTGATATGATGACCTTGCCTGCATCAACCTTGTTATAGCCCTTGACCTAGTTGAATACCTCTATTAGATCGTTCCGTACTCTTAGTCTTTCCGGAGTGTACTGATTCAAGTGCATTAATATCCATCCAGTATGGAGACCAAAACTGTACCGCATAGTCAAGGATGGGTTTAACAATCGCCAGATAGAGTTTAATGATCACTTCTGTACCTTTGTAACCATCCTAGCAATAAATCCTAGTATTATCTCAGCCCTATTCCTGCCACTAATGCACGGTTTCCTGGATTTAAGGTCAGGATTTACTAACACTCGTAAGTCTTTTTTACATTCTGTTTTCTCTGGTATGGCGTTATCCAAGCTATAATCTGTTGGCTGGGTTGTGTAATCATACGTTTAACACACTGGACCTTGAGATATTGAAGTCCATTTGCCATTTCTCCAACCGTGCAAACATTTTATTAAGATCTTCCTGCCGTATCCTTAAATCGTCCCCCGACCTAATATGGCGTACTATTATAGTGTCATCCGCAAACTTACTAACGTCACTCTTAATCCTAGTTTCTAAATTGCTTATATACATAATGAGCAATAAGAGACTCAAAACCGAGCACTGGGATACTCCACTAATAACACTACCCTATTTGGATTTTACACGGTTAATGGTGACCCGCTGTTTTATGTCACTAATCCAAGCTCTAATCCATTTAAACATTTTTCTTCCTATGCCATGCTCACAGATTTCGAATTTACACTCTTAGCCTTCTCGATTTTTTCTTTCTTTTATTATTTTTTTTGTCAGGACTCAGGTACTTTGTAGCTTTAAATCCATCTATCTGTTTGACTACAGCTTTGCTAACGCTGATGCCAGCTTCCTCATGCCCACTGAAGATTGGGTCACAGTCAGGTACTATATCTATCCTCTTGTAAATATTTATTTTCATCAAACACCTCAATCGTATTTTCCTCTGAATCAGTGCGACATCCTCGTCGGATTTAATTGGGCTAATCTTTTCCTTATTTCTAGATCTCTAGAGATGAAAGAAACCCATGGGGTTAGAGCCCGCTTGTCTGGCATCCTTAATTTCGTAGCTACGTTTTGCTCTCCACGTGTCCTTTTCAACCAGTCTAGCGATTTCATTATACCTAGTCCAAAGGTGTGTTTCTCCTCTTCTCATTCTAACGTAATGCCTTCTTTTCATTCCAGTCTTATCCTCAACCTACCCTTTCATTCCATAACGAGGTCGGAAAAAAATAAGATAAAAAAAATAGACGCTGTTGGTGAAAAAATATCTAGTTACTTCTGGATTAGAACTACTTCCTGCTATTTGAGGCCATTATCGTTCGCTCCATCAGTATTTAGTGTGAAAAAGTTTTGAGTGCTGGTGGTATCTACTATTCCCTTTAGAATATTGTCGGCTTGCATTGAATCCCCCGAGTCAATCAGTCTCTCTACACCTCTCTCTCTCTCTCTCTCTCTCTCTCTCTCTCTCTCTCTCTCTCTCTCTCTCTCTCTCTTTCCTTTTTTTTTAAGAATAAGTTTTAAGTTTTTTTTCTTATATCTTGTACGAGTTTTCTGGCTTGCCGCTGTACTCTCCAAACCATCAATGTTGGTTCCCCTTTGCTATTTGAGGAGGATGAAAAACGAAGTTGTTACGAGCAGTTGAAAAGGTGGGGCTATTCATATGAACCGTGTGATCTAGTAAATGGAGTACCACAAAAGCTGATGGGAGCAGTTTTCATTTGAAGAAAGGGCACCTGCTAACCTCCCTGAGCAGAGTGGATCCTAAAAAGGGCTTCTCTGGGAGCACAAGCCGATGTTCACGCTTCACATTCACCCTGTCACTGTAGACAGCGACCTCTGGACCTACACCGCCCATGTGTGAGTTGTAACTTGAGAATTCCAAGGATAACCTTCTCTTGCTCCTCCAGCCACCCCACCCCACACGGTCACGCGGTGAAGGGGGGAGGGGTATTGGCTTAGTGAAAGAGAGCAAAGTGTCGAGATGACGAGGTAGAAGCTAGCTTCTCCAGGAGTGGAGGAGAGTCTGATCCTTAAGGCTGAGAAGACGAAGACAAAGACGAAGAAGAAACAGACGAAACAAAGAAAATATAAAAGACAAGGACGACGAGGAGAACACATCAAAGAAAGCTAAGAAATCAACAAAAGAGAAGAAATCAAAGAAGGCGAGAAAATAGAAAAAGGCGAAGAAATCGAAGAATGCGAGAAAACCAAAGAAGGCGAAGTAATCAAAGGAGGCAAAGAAATCAAAGAAGGCAAAGAAATCGAAGAAGGCGAAGAAATCAAAGAAGGGGAAGAAATCAAAGAAGGCAAAGAAATCAAAGAACTTTAAGGAATTAAGGAATGTAAAGAATGCAAAGAATGAAAAATCAAACACTGAGGTGGTGATGGTGATGGTGATAGGGACGACCACCACGGGGATGACAAGGACCACTACCACTACCACCACTACTTTGTCCACCAACACCACTACTTTGTCCACCACCACCAACACCACTACTTTGTCCACCACCACCAACACCACTACTTTGTCCACCACCACCAACACCACTACTTTGTCCACCACCACCAACACCACTACTTTGTCCACCACCACCAACACCACTACTTTGTCCACCACCACCAACACCACTACTTTGTCCACCAACACCAACACCACTACTTTGTCCACCAACACCACTACTTTGTCCACCACCACCAACACCACTACTTTGTCCACCAACACCACTACTTTGTCCACCACCGCCAACACCACAACTTTGTCCACCAACACCAACACC
>NC_134789.1:14958086-14965586 GCF_046742065.1 Oratosquilla oratoria | reverse complement strand
AATCTCTTTCTTGTTCGCGATAAAGAATAGAGGATTGTGTTTCCAGTTTTTGTCTAGTGAGATTTTTATGAGTGTTATTGGTGTGGCGAACGATAGTCCCATTCTGCAAATGTGCGGTCATCCTTTTAGACAAAGTAGTAGTAGAGGAATCTATACACCGGGAATTAAGGCGACTGCAGTCACCAAAGTTAAAGGAATATTGATACATGAGGTTTGCCTTTGTAAGAGCCTTGTCTGTGGAAGGCAGCTATTCTTCATAACGAGGCTGGACGTCCTTTATTTTTTGTAAAAAAAAAAAAAAAAAAAAAAAATGTTTTTAGGATGACGTTTGGGTCTGTAGGGGTCACATTGTTGCTGTTGATCTTTTTTATTGCCTTTTCGCATTCTTTGTAAGCGGAGGACATGAAGTTCTTGTGGTAGAGGAGAATGTTACCAGGTTTTTCTTTTGGTGAGGGATGAGGCTATTTCTCGCCACACCAACAACACCCATGGAAATCTCCTAACCAAACAAAAATTGGAAATACAAACATCTATTCTTTACCGCGAACAAGATAGAAAGAGGTTAAGGATGACTATCAATTTTTTATTCGTTTGGATAAACCTTCTATCAACATACAACTACGACCAGAAGTTTCCCTTCCATCTATGAAGAAATCTTCCCACCAACCTATGACCAATTCGGTGGAACTCCGTGGGAAGCTACGACCGACATCCTCTCCCAGGAATTCTTCATGGGAACAAAATCCCACGCGTCACGCTCTACATTATATTCCTGTTTTTGTATTCACGTTTTTGTACCTATTGTAATTCCTGAAGATGACTCCTAATTGGGTCGGAAGACGTCTCGCGTAAAGAAACATGTACCTAGGAGAATCTATCAACCTTCGCTCTCTTTTTATTTCATACAAATTGAATAATGCTACCACTGCTGTAGACTTCAACAAAGCCTGCACTCAAAATGGCCTCCTCCCAATATTATATTATATATATATATATATATATATACGTATATAAACGCACACATACACACAATACATATTTATATATATATATACATATATATATACATACATACACACATACACACATACATATATACATATATATGAAATGACGATTTCACTGGACCCTAGGTGGTAAAAATAAAAAAAAATGGGAGGGGAACAGCGTGTGGACTGCGTCCAACATAGAAAAGCGGGGACAAAATGGAGCGTGCGGTAAAAAGTGGAAATGGAAGTGGAAAAGGAAGAAGAATAAAGGGAAGAGATAAGAGAGATAAAGAACAAAACGGAAAAACGAAGACTAAAGAAAAAAAGACGAAGAAAAAATGAAGAGGACACTAAAGATCAAAATAAAGGTGAAAAGGATGATTTCTGTCTCTTCTTTCCTCCCCCCCCCCCGTCCTTCTTTCTCTCTTTCCTCTTCCTCTCCTTCTTCTTTAAACCCTTCTAACTGATTTTCCTAATCTTCCTCTTCCTATTTTTTCTTCTTCCTCTTCAACGCTGTTATTTCTTTTTTCATTTCTTCCTTTTTCTTTCTTCCCCGCTTCCTCCTCCTCCTCCTCTTCCTGTACCCAGAGACCCGACCGACGTGACCTCAGAGACAAAGCAGCTGACGCGTTTTCGGAAGACGTGTGGCGGGAGCGGCGGCGTCGTCTGAAGCACCTCGGCCATCTCTCTTGGAGACGCAAGTTTCGACACATTTCTGACAGAGAGAGAGAGAGAGAGAGAGAATCTGACTCTCATCCATTGTGCAACTTCAGCGGGCAACTTTGATTCCCGGCCGCGCCTTCCCGGCCGCGCCTTCCCGGACGCGCCTTCCCGGCCGCGCCTTCCCGGCCGCTGCTCATTATCGCCCGGGCCCCTTTTCTTCCAAACTCTTCGTCTTCTTCCATCACCATCAGTCGCATTTTTCTTCTATTTCTTTTACATTCGTGGGTATGCGTGTATATGTACGTGTACGTGTACGTGTATATGTGCGTGTACGTGTATATGTACATGTATATGTGCAAGTACGTGTACGTTTATACGTCCATATACGTCTACGTGCAAATGTGGGTGTACGTATACGTGTACATATGGATGTACGTCTACGTACACATGTGGATGTACGTATACGTGTACATGTGGATGCACGTCTAAGTGTACATCTGGATGTACGTATACGTGTACATGTGGATGTACTGTATGTCTACGTGTACATGTGGATGCACATTACGTGTACATATGGATGTACGTATATGTATACATGTACGTGTATACGTACATGGACCGTATGTTTGCGTATGCACGTGCGTTGTATTTACCTAGTTATATATACAATACACACATGCACGCGTGCACGCACAAGTACATGTACACTACACGTGCACACATACAAACACAGAAAAGAAATAAATACGTACGTGTGTGTGTGTGTGTGTGTGTGTGTGTGTGTGTGTGTGTGTGTGTGTGTGTGTGTGTGTGTGTGTGTGTGTGTGTGTGTGTGTGTGTGTGTGTGTGTGTGTGTGTGTGCGTGCGCCCGCGTGCGTGTTTTCTCGTTTTCTAAACCCTCCCTTCTCACCTCAAGTGTGACAAATTAGTCGTCGCCAAAGCTGACAGACAATAAAAAAATCAATACCGAGACAGCTGTTGTCTGACGAACTGACACCTCTTGCTGACAAAAACCCTAAAATGGTGATACGAACCCTTACACAGGGCATCGACCTTAGCACGACCATAGCAAACCTAACACGGTGATATGATGACGTGATGCAAATTCTCTTACATTGGCAAGATCCATAACACAGTTAGAGATTCCTTAACACGGTGATAAAATCTTTAACACGATGACAGAAACCCTAACGCAACGACAAGACCCCCTTCACCCTTCTAGCACCTCCGACCTTTCTCAAAAAATCGGAGGTTCTTTAAGAAATTTTAAGAAATCTTTCCCATGGAACATGAGACCCGGACACTTGGTAACAAGTCGAGGTCTTTCGTTTGCCTTCAAAGGAGGTTTGCAAAAGACCAAAGACCAGAAGGTCCGGTCCGTCAGTGGCCGCCCAGACTTTGGAAGGCGAAGTAGAAGAGGTAAAAGTAGAAGTAGAAGTAAAAACAAAGATAGAAGAAGTAGTAGTAGAAGTGTAAACGTAGAAGCTGTAGACGTAGTAGAAGTAGAAGAACTACAAACAGAAGTACAACACGTAGAAGTAAAACTAGTAGCAGTAGTAATAGCAGTAGTTTATTATCATTATTATTAACAGTATGTATGTGTATATATGTATATACATTATATATATATATATATTACATATATATATTACATATATATATTACATATATATATTACATATATAATATACATATATATATATATATATTATACATATATTATACATATATTATACATATATATATATACATATGTATATACATATACATATATATATATACATATATAATATATATATATATATACATAAATAATATATACTGTATATAATATATACTGTGTATATATATATATATATATATATATATATATATATATATATATATATATATATATAACTGAACGGGTCATCAGAGAGAAGATAGGAATCATCTTGTAGAGATGTCCCTTCACACACGTGTGTGGGCCAAGTAGCAGATTTTTTTCGATCACAATGTGATCATAACTGATTGTGACCGTGATTGATTGCCACGGTGACAATGATGGCGGCCGCGGTTATATTTTGCGCTTCGTCGGCATGAACCAGCGCTTCTATCCTTGGGAATAATACCGCGAAGTCGTGGAGGTGGTGATAAAGGAGAGATGTAAGAGGGATAGCAGGAAGGTGGAATGTCAGGGTTTTTTTCTTTTTTCTCTCTTTTTTTTTTGAGAAGTGGGGAGGAGGATCTCTAGTCATATAAGAATGGTGCGTGACACTGGTCCGTAAGGATATCACTAAAGTCTCTAAGATATTGATTACCTACACAGGACAAAAGTGAGGATGAGGGTGTAGTAATGAATAAAAAAAAATAATAACAAATAAAAATAAATATATGAAATAAAATAAAATAAATAAATAAATAAAAATTGCGTTGCTGCTGCCGATGTTGACAGTGATGATACTGACGACGACGACGACGACGACGATGCCAAAACCGAAAACAACGACAATCAACAATATCTCACATATCGATACTACAGCAACGCCAATGACGATGACAGCATCGCCGACGACGAAGACGACGACGAAGACGACGACGAAGACAACAATGATCCTCTTACCGTCTTCCAGAGTCCAGAGCCCCTGAAAGGGAACCGACGAGACTTTTGTCCCGCCAGTGAAAGTCGACCAAGAGCGAAAAGGACTTGAGCAGCCCCTTTGAGGACGAGATGACTCCTCCAGCTCACCCTCAAAGGAAAAGAAAAAGGGGGGGAGGAGCTTACCCCGAGAGGCGCTGAACCAAAGGTGTCACTTTCACTGCGGAACCGTTTAGCCTGGGTAAATTGGAAGAACTCGTTACGAGGTGGGACCCAAACCCGTTGTGCCACAACCGGTCACATTATTGAGGAGGAATGAGAGGAGGGAGGGGCAAGGGGAGGGGGAAGGGAGGAGGAGGGGGAAGGGAGTAGGAGGAGGGAAAGGAAGAAGAGAGGAGGGGGGAGGAGGAGGAGGAGGAGTAGGGGAGGGGAAGGAGTTGGGGAGGAGGAGAAGTACTCCCTTGCTCAATAAGTAATGAGAAAATGTTAGGCAAGAAATTAAATATGGTTTGATCAAAATACTACTTTATGGTGAAGTACACATACATATATTCTATAAAATTACTAACTGGCAACTATCTATATTTTTAGGTCTGAGGGCAGCGGTGAACGTGGTGGAACCAGTCTGATTCGGATTGCCGATCTGTGAACACTTGTCAAGATTCAGAGAAACATGGAGCAACGTTACGCCATTAAATTTTGTGTTAAACTTAAGAAAACAAAACAAGAAGCTTATGGAATGTTAAAGGAGGCCTATGGGGATGAACAGATGAGCCAAGCAAGTTTCCATCGGTGGTTTAACAGATTTTCTGGAGGAAAACATTGAGGAAGTGCAAAGGTTAGTGATGCAAGACCGTCGAATATCTGTGAGGATGATATCTGAAGCTGCACAGTAGAGACAGTTCTGACCGAATATCTGAAGCTCCACAAAGTCTGTGCCAAGTTCGTGCCAAAGATCCTCTCCGACGACCAGAGGCAGTTTCATGTGGAATGTTGCACTGACATTCTCGAAATGATAGAGGCTCATTCGGGTTTCCTGAATAAGGTAGTGACTTGCGACGAGGGTTGGGTGCTCACCTACGACCCTGAGAGCAAACGTCAGAGTGCTCAGTGGAAGCACGCGACCTCCCCCAGACCCAAAAAGGCAAAGGTGAGCAGGTCGCAAGAGAAGGCCATGGTCATTCCTTTCTTTGACTCCCAGGGGCTCATTCACGTTGAATGGGTTCCTCATGGTCAAACCGTCAATAAGGAATATTACCTTACTGTTTTGAAAAGGTTCAGGGAGAAGATGAGGAAGAAGAGGCCTCAGCAGTGGAGGAGTGGTCAGTGGTGGTTCCACCAGGACAATGCCCCATGCCACAAGTCAACGCTGGTGACCACCTGGATGGCCAACAGGGGAATGAAAGTGGTACAGCACCCACCCTAGAGCCCTGCCCTAGCCCCTTGCGACTTCTTCCTGTTCCCACGCATGAAAGACAGCCTCAGGGGAACCAGATTCCAGTCAACAGAGGAGCTGAAAGAAGCATCGGAAAGTTACCTGAAGGGACTACTGAAAAAGGACTTTGAGGAGGTCTTCCAGGATTGGGAGAGACACATGCAGAAGTGTGTAGATGCGAGAGGCAATTATTTTGAAGGAGACAAAGTTTTGTAAGCTTATGAAAATAAATAGTGTCTCTCCTGACATTTTCTCATTACTTATTGAGCAAGGGAGTAGGGGAGGAGGAGGAGAAGTAGGAGAGGAGGAGTAAGAGGGGGAGGAGGAGGAGTACGAGAGGAAGGAGTAGGAGGAGGAGTAGGGGAGCAGGAGGAGAAGCAA
This sequence comes from Oratosquilla oratoria, assembly GCF_046742065.1. Taxonomy (NCBI): domain Eukaryota; kingdom Metazoa; phylum Arthropoda; class Malacostraca; order Stomatopoda; family Squillidae; genus Oratosquilla; species Oratosquilla oratoria. Next base: position 14,959,540 of record NC_134789.1, on the reverse strand, counting down.
TGGAGAAGAAGGAATAGGACCAGAACGAGGAAGAGGAGGGGAAGGAGCAGGAGGAGGAGAAGCAGAAGGAGGAGAAGCAGGAGGAGGAAGAGGAAGAGGAGGAGGAGGCTCTGGTCTGTAGGGATGTCACGGAAATCTAAAATATCGGCTGCCTACAACATGGAGTCAGCAGTTCATACGTGGACATGCTTTCTCTAGATAAGGACTTCCTAACCCGCTTTCTTCGTGTACCCCATATCTTATATATTTCTGTTCTTCGGCCTCCTGAAGAACTCTTCAACAGAAAACAAGATCACTAAGCATCCACTAATTGCCACTAGATTTCAGCTTCTGGACCTTGTGAATTTCTGTGGACCACTAGATCAATCTTAGTGTCAGTTATGTAACCCCTCCAGTTTCCCATAAGTGAAAAAATACATTATGTTGTATATATTTGTAATGAGTAAAGTGAATTAGTACATAAGCATAGCCAATGTAGTAAATTCAAACATGCGAAAAGTACTAAATGATAATGAAATATATATATATATATATATATATATATATATATATATATATATATGTATATATATCTTGATAGGGCAATCGGTTAAGTCACTGTCACTTGTTACGTGCTAGCAGAGGTTAGAGTCCAATTTCTGTACTCTCTCCGATTCCCAGCAGTGACTGTTACCTGCCTCAACAGTCCCTTTAGCGCATAGCAGGGCAACGGTGACGACTTCGGCCGCAGCTACTCAGCGCCTCCTGGCGTAGGCTCCTCACTTTCTTATCCGTTCATTGCCTACGCATAGAAACCCCAGGGGTACTAGTAGCCCAGGTTGAAAGCCCCTGTTCTAGATAAGCCCGTACTCTAAGATAAACCCCATCCGTACCCAGTAGCCCTCCCCCTTCCCGCCCGGCCAATCCTCCATCCCCCGCCAATCCCCCCAATCTCCCCAATCTCCCCAATCTCTCTTTTCGGCTCCTCTTCTCGTCTCCATGACGCCCGCCCTCGGCACCGCGGGGCTTAATTTTCGAAGACCTTTTGTTGTGTGGTAGAGAGTAAACACATCGGCGGGTTTATTGGCGTGTTTACCGCCCCTTTGTCGCCCCGTGCCGACGACGTGACGCGGGGTAGGGGGCGCCTCGCCCAGTAACAAAGGGTGCTCAGCGGATTACAACGGTTGCAACGGAGGCCTGAGTAAACATGGAAAAAGGCCATAACGGCCACATACAAAGACCCCTTCCTTTTCAAGTAGATAAAGTTCTCCCAAGCTCATACAAACAGGGATTTAGCTTCCTAAACTTGGATTATGGAATGTTTGGGTAGAAAGGGGAAGAGGGGATAGGAGGAGGAGGAGGAATGAGAAAGGAGGAGAAGGAAGGGGAAGGGGAAGCAGAACTAAACGGAGGAAAACGAAAGAGAAGAGGAGGTGGGAGGAGGAGGAAAGAGGGAGGAGGAAGGTGAAGGAGGG
>NC_134789.1:14938086-14953086 GCF_046742065.1 Oratosquilla oratoria | reverse complement strand
CATCGAGAGAAACAGCGACACCAGACGACTAAGAATGACAGAAGCGGTGCTCATTTTCAACCAAAAACCCGCTATCAACATCCAGCAACAGCCCGAAATGTCTTTACCAACCAGAAGGCAGAGAATGATTCCCGTGCGCTGTTTGGCTGACGCCACCGCCCCGGGCGCTGCCCGGTGATCCACTCCCCACCGCTATATACTGTCCCACAGCCACTTCGATTCATTCTCCGTCATCAATTTGACCAGCCCACACCTCCTGAAGATGGCCAGTTAAGACCGAAAGACGTCTCGAGAGATATACACCATGGACTTCAGCAATCTGCTTAAGAACCTGCTTCCAGACGACCGCACGTTGGTGCGCAACTTAGAAAAGCATTTCTACAAGCATAATAATGCTATCGCAGCTGTTGACTTCAACAACGCATGCATCATAAATGGCCTCCTTCCAAAATATATACATATGTATATATGTATTTGTATATATATATATATATATATATATATATATATATATATATATATGTACATACATACATATACCAAGGCTTTTCCCCCTTACAAGGGAGGTAGCCAAAAAGGGAAAGGCATAAAATCATCTCCACCCATTCCATCCCTGATATTCCCTGTGGTGGGGGAAAAGAATACTGCCACCAAGTATTCCCACTTGGATCGTAAGAGACGAGAAGAAAGGGACGGGATTGGGACTAGGCATCCTTCTCCTTGTAGCCCCACAGGGGACATTCCTAAACAAAAAAGAGAAGGCATATATATATGTGTATATATATATATATATATATATATATATATATATATATATATATATGTATATATGTATTTATATATATGTATATGTATGTATATATGTATGTATGTATGTATATATGTGTATGTATATATATGTATGTATATATATGTATATATATGTATATATATGTATATGTATATATATATATATATATGTATGTATATATATGTATATATATATATATATATATACGTATATGTGCAAAGAAAATATTTCTTTTACCTGGAGGCAGGACCCTAGTGCTGAAGAGGACAAGTATCTATTTCCTCCTTCCTCAGGTCTGAGAAAAGAGAGACTCCCTTTATAGCAACGTCGGCAGTTGATTGGCTGGAGCTGTTGTCATAGACTTTTTTTTTTTTTTTTTTTTTTTTAACTCTTGCCACTCCCTTCCGGAACGTTGGTATTTCCTTCCGGAGGTTTTTGTCCCATCCTTCCGTCCTTCCTTCCGGGACCTCGCCAACTTTCCCTGCAGGAGCTTGACCGCAAGATCGAGCTTTGATATGGGAAGAGGCTCCTCCGGCAATTTGTTCAACTTTAGTTCTCGAGTTTGCGGGTTTGACTTCTTCAATTCGTCGCCCCCCTCCCTCCCTCCCTCACTCCCTACCCCCCTCTCTCTCTCTCTCTCTCTTCCTCCTCCTCTTCCTCTTCCTCCTCCTCTCCCTCGTCCTCCTCCTCTTCCTTCTCCTCTTCCTCCTCCTCCCACTCCTCCTCCTCCTCTTCCTCCTCCTCCCACTCCTCCTCCTTCTCTTCCTCCTCCTCCTCCTCTTCCTCCTCCTCCTCGGCCATTTCCCCCTCCTCCTCTCCTTTTGGTCTAGATGGAAAAAACGAGACAATAGGCATTAGGAACATTTGTCGTTCCCTCTTTCTTTCCTTCTTCTTCCCTTCTTTTCCTTCCTCCCCACCCCATCTCATTCCCGCTCTTCCTTCCCCCTCCTCCCCTCTCTCTTTCCTTCCTCTTCCCTTCTTTTCTTCCCTCCCATCTCATCACTGCTCTCCCTTCCCCATCCTTCCCTCCTACTTTCCTTCCTCTTTCCTACTTCTTATTCCCTTCCCTCCCATCTCATCTCTACTCTTCTTTCCCCTCCTCTCTCTCTTTCCCTCCTCTTCCTTACTTCTTCCCTTCCTCCCTCCCATCCCATCCCTACCCTTCTTTCCCCTCCTTACCTTTGTCTTCCCTTCCCTTTCACTCCCTCCCCTCCTTGTTGCCTTTCTTCACCCCCATCAATTCTCTCAACTTCTTCACCATTTCTCAACTTCTTCATTATTTCTCAACTTTCTCTCACGTCTTTTCCTTCACAAACTTCCTCTTTTTCCCCTCCCCTCCACCACTCCCCTTTCCTCTTCCCTCCCATCGTCTTCCCCTCTCTCCTCCCCTCGCCTTCTCTTCCCAAGTGCCTCTTCTCCCCTCCTCTCCCCAAACCTCCTCTCCTTTCCCTTTCCCTCTCCTCTCTCCTTTTCCTCCCAGCTGTTTGCGTACGCCTATTTGCCCCCCTCCCCCCTTCCATGAATTCCAATACCCTCTCCCCTTCCACGAAGGGAAAATGAGGAACACTATTGAACGTCCACTTCACTTCGGAGGGGAGTGGGGGAGGAAGACACAACTCTCCTTAATAAAATCCTCCAAAATTGAACAAATATCTTCCGGCGTTAGCCAGAATAAAGAGTCTTACAGGAGTTGATTGTAAATGCTCAACTCTTTCACTGGGAAAGAGGAGGTAGAGTCTCTCCGACGAATGGAATCGCCTGTCGTGAATAAAAACAGAACTAAATGGACGTCTTCCAACTGAAGAGATAAAGTTTGTTTTGCCTTATATGGTCATAAACCTCCAGAAATCAGTTCTGAATCGTGCGCAGCATTTGATCCACTCCTGCCCGATGAATATCTTCCAGATCAATGGGATAACTTTCTGTTTTGCCTTATATGGTCATAAACCTCCAGAAATCAGATTGAAACTGCGCCCAGCATTTGACTCACTCCTGCCCGATGAGCATGTCTTCCAACTCAAAGGAAAACTGTTTGTTTTGCCTTATATGGTCATAAACCTCCAGAAATAAGATTGAAATTGCGCGCAACATTTTACCCACTCCTGTCCGATGAGCGTGTCTTCCAACTCAAAGGAAAAAAGGTTTGTTTTGCCTTATATGGTCAAAAGCTTCCAGAAATCCTATCCTTTCCGTTCCACCCGTATCCTTTTATTTCGGCTATGCTAGATAATATAATTTACCTGGGGACCAAAAATGGGATTAAGCCAGGTCACCCATTTTGACCACACCTTCCTACTCTAACAAGAATCTTTCATTTCCAAACAACGTTACTAAATTTCATCCTTTCTACACTTTGAAATAAACAATACCACCAATTAAGGATCTCTTTACAGTTTTAAAAAAACAAGACCCTTCCCACATTTTTTTTTAAACATTCTTGTCTACAGCATTCCTTCTGTAGTACAAACACTACATCAAGAAGAACACCATACAGTAAGGTAACCACAAAAGTAGGGCATAATAGGCGGTTGAGTACTGTGGGTACTACAGGTGGTTGAGTACTATACACACTATAGAAGTGTATAAAACACAAAAGACTCTACAAAACAAAACATTTAACTTTTTCCAGGGGCAAAAGCGCCCGTCCTCTCTCCCTCCCCCTCTCACTCACTCCCCCCTCTCTCCCTCACTCACTCCCCATCTCTCCCTCCCTTCCTCCCCCTCTCTCTCTTCCTCCCTCCCCCACTCCACCCCAGGAGCCGAGTAGTTGCGGCCGAAGCCGCCACCTTTGCCCTATGCGTTTCTTGGACTGCTAGGACAGGTAACCGTCATTAATGTGAATCGGGGAGGAGTGCGGGATTCGAACCCATAACTAAACGAACGCGAGACCAATGCACATGAAATATAAATTCAGGCAGAGATAAACACAAAGAACGGATATGGAGCAAAAGAGTAAAATAAAGAGAAAAAGGAAAAGGAATAGAAAGAAGGGAAAGAAAAAAGAAAAAATGAGAAAGAAAACTAAAGAGAAAATGAGAAAAGGGAGAGAAAGACATAAAACTAGAAAAAGATAAAATATGAAAATAAGGAATGACAGAAAGCAAAATAAAAAAGAGGAGACGAGAGAGAGCAAAAGAGAGTACATGAGAAACCGTAAAAAAGAGAAGAACAAAGAGAGGGAAAGGACAAAGGAAGAAGAGAAACAGGAGAAAGATAAAGAGGGAAATGGACAGAAATGTGTGAAGTGGTAAAGAAAGAGAAAGAAGAAAATAGAGCCAGAGAGAGAGAAAGAAAAAAAGATAAGAGAAAAATGATAAAAGAAAGAAGGAAAGAGAGAAAGGAAGGTACAATGGGAGAGAGGAAAAAAGAGAAAAAAATGAAAAAAATGGAGAAAGAAAAAAGGGAAAAAAGAAAAATTATAAAAACTACAAAATAAAAGAAATGGAAAGAAAAAGAAGAAAAAGAGGAAAAATTAACATAGAAAAAAAAAAGAAAAATTATGAAAGAGGATAAAAAAAGAAATAAAAGCAGAGGAGAAACATGAAGAGTGAGATAGAAAAAAAGAGGAAGGGATAGAATGAGAAAATGAGATAGTAAGAGAAAAAATAAGAAAACGAAAGAAAAAAGTGAGAATGATGGAGAGTAAAAGTATGCGAGAAAAAACAAAATATTAAGGAAAGAGAAAAGAGAGAGAGAGGAAGAGAGAGAAAGAGGGAGAGAGGGAGAGAGAGAGAGAGAGAGAGAGAGAGAGAGAGAGAGAGAGAGAGAGAGAGAGAGAGGGAGAAGGAGAGAGGGAGAGGGAGAAGGAGAGAGGGAGAGGGAGAAGGAGAGAGAGATAGAGAGAGAGAGGGGGGGGAGGGAGGGACAAAGAGAGAGAAGGGAGAGAGAGAGAGAGAGAACAAGAGAACACGAGAACTAAAGGCCTTCGGAGTATAACTGTTACATGTTGTTATTGCGTCACATGATTGAAGTGAGGGTCACGTCAAGAATATTCTTATTCTTTATTCCGGGGGAGATGGTCACGTCACCTGACCTGACCTGACCCGACCTCGACAGGCTATATAAAGAAACAATAAGTGTTAAAAAATATATTGCATAACCAGTGGTAAGCCTCAACGCGTGTCTGTACAAGTCTGGGCGCGCAGTCTGTACCTCAACCATCTCGCTACAGAAATAGACAACAGGAGAATCAACTTCAACTTCAATCGGGGTAGATTCACAATGCATAAAGGATTAAAGGAGGTCTTGCTACAAGCAGCACTCGGCCGAACAAACTTTGAGGGATGGAGTGTGTACTCTCACTAGTTACAACAACAAAAGGAGATCAAACAAAGAGAGAGAAAAAGACGAGAGGAAGAGAAAGAGGAGACGAGAGAAAGAGAAAGAGGAGACGAGAGGAAGAAAGAGAGGAAGCGAGGAACTAACAGTGATAGTAATGATAACAATGACAGCGAGAGACAGACAGGCAGACAGAGAGAATCTGTCAATCCCGTGTGTCTTAGCGGTCCCAGAGTGACTCAGTGACACAGTGACTCACTGACTCACTGACTCACTAACTCGTTAACTCGTTGTCGATTCGCTCCCAGGGCTCACGTGGCGTCCGACCACCGGAGGCAAGTCGACGTCATTTACCGGAAAGTGATCAGGATGAAAGCGCGAGGAGGAGGAAGATGAGGAGGAGGAGGAGGAAAGGGAGGAAGAAGAGGAAGAGGAGGAAAGGGAGAGGAGGGAGGAAAGGGAGGAAGAGGAAGGGAAGGAGGAAGAGGAAGGGAAGGAGGAAGAAGGGGAGGAGGAAGAGGGTGAGGAGGAAGAAGGTGAGGAGGAAGAGGGTGAGGAGGAAGAGGGTGAGGAGGAAGAAGGTGAGGAGGAAGAAGGCGAGGAGGAAGAAGGCGAGGAGGAAGAAGGCGAGGAAGACGAAGGCGAGGAGGAAGGTGAGGAGGAGGAACAGGAGGCGGAGGAGGAGGAAGGAAAAAAGGAGGAAGGGGAAGAGGAAGAAGGCGAGGAGGAAAAGGAGGAGGAAGGAAAAAAGGAGGAAGGGGAAGAGGAAGAAGGCGAGGAGGAAAAGGAGGAGGAAGGTGAGGAGTAGGAACAGGAGGCGGAAGAGGAGGAACGGGAGGCGGAGGAGGAAGGGAGGAGGAGGAGGAGTAGGAGGGTGAGGAGCAGCAAGGGTAGGAGTAGGAAGGTGAGGAGGAGGAGGAGGAGGAGGAGTAGGAGGAGGAAGATGAGGAGTAGGAGGAAGATGAGGAGGAAGAGGAGGAAGGTGAGGAGAAACAGAAAGGAGAGGACGAGGAGGAGGAAGGGGAAGAAGGAGGAGGAATGGAAGGAGGAGGAAGAAGGCGAGGAGGACGAAGGCGAGGAGGACGAAGACGAGGAGGAAGGTGAGGAGGAGAAACAGGAGGCGGAGGAGGAGGAAGAAAAAAAGGAGGAAGGGGAAGAGGAAGAAGGCGAGGAGGAGGAAAACGAGGAGGAAGATGAGTAGGAACAGGAGGCGGAAGAGGAGGAACGGGAGGCGGAGGAGGAAGGGAGGAGTAGGAGGGTGAGGAGCAGCAAGGGTAGGAGTAGGAAGGTGAGGAGGAGGAGTAGGAGGAGGAAGATGAGGAGTAGGAGGAGGAAGATGAGGAGTAGGAGGAGGAAGATGAGGAGAAACAGAAAAGAGAGGAGGAGGAGGAAGGGGAAGAAGGAGGAGGAATGGAAGGAGGAGGACGGGAAGGAGAAGGGGAAGTGAAATGAGGAGGATAGTTAGAAGAATGGGTAGAAGGGGAAGGAGGAGGATATGAAGGAAAAGGGGAAGGAGGAGGATAGGAAGGAAAAGGGGTAGAAGAGGAAGGAGTAGAAAGAGAAGGAGAGGAAGGAGAGAGAGGAGGAGGAGAAGGAGAGAAAGGAGGAGGAGAAGAAGGAGGAGAGGAAGACGGAATAGAGGAGGGAGGAGGAAAGGAAGGAGTAGGAAAGGAAGTAGGAAATAAAGAAGAAGGAAAGAAAGGAGAAAGAAAGGAAGGAGGAGGAAAGGAAATAAGAAAGGGAGGAGGGGGACGATGGCGAGGAGGATGAGAAAGACGAGGAAGACGAGGAGGACGGGGAGGACGAGGAGGACGGGGAGGATGAGGAGGACGGGGAGGATGAGGAGGACGGGGAGGATGAAGAGGACGGGGAGGACGAGGAGGACAGAGAGAACGGGAAGGACGAGGACAACAGAGAGAACGGGAAGGACGATGAGGATAAGGAGGACGGGAAGAACGAGGAGGACGGGGAGAACGGGGAGAACGGGGAGAACGGGGAGGACGGGGAGAACGGGGAGGACGAGGACGAGGAGGATGAGCAGGACGAGGAAAACGAGGCGAACAAGGTGAACGAGGTGAACGAGGCGGACGAGGAGGACGAGGAGGACGAGGCGGACGAAGAGAAAGAGGACGTGGCGGACGAAGAGAAGGAGGATATAGAGGAGGACGAGGAGAAGGAGGACGAAGAGGAGGTCTGTATCCCTTCTAGTCAACCCCTCCCCGCTGGTCAAATGCAAGTGCGTTGGGAGACATCGAGCTAATATGGCTGACCAGAAGACCAGCTGTACCGTCACCAGCTGACCAGATGGTCTTAGGTGGCGCCAGTGAACGCAAACAACACTCTCCATCCATCCATCCATCAATCAATCTTGGCACCACAACGTGACTGAAGACAAGTTTACGTCATCAGAACTCTTGGCGCGAAGTCCGCCGAAGATCACGAGGCTCGACTTATGTCCAAGAACGGAAACCGTCCCCGTCGGGTCCTTCAGGTGTTGACAGGAAGTTCTTCGCTAGATGAGTCCCGTGCACCGACTCGAGTGGATTCTTCGCGAGTTCGATCAAACGTCGAGGCGCCTCCTCGAACAGGATATAGAGCCTCTTGTAACCAATAATTTCTTTTTGCCTTCTCCACCATACAGTATCACAGGGTACAAGCCGAAGGTGAGAGTGAGGGCGAGGGTAGGGGGAGGGCGAGAGCAGGGGGGGGGAGGGCGAGGGTAGGGGGGAAGGGCGAGGGTAGGGGGAAGGGTGAGGGTAGGGGGGAAGGGTGAGGGTAGGGGGGAAGGGTGAGGGTAGGGGGGAAGGGTGAGGGTAGGGGGAAGGTAGGGGGAAGGGCGATGGCAGGGCGACGCCAGGGGGACGACAGGGATAGGGCTGCGGGAGGGCGAGGGCAGTGCAAGGGCAGGGGGGGGGGGGTGAGGGCGAGGGTGAGGGCGAGGGTTGAGGGTGAGGGCGCGGGTGAAGGTGAAAGCGAAGGCAGGGAGAGGGCGAGGGCAGGGCGAGGGCGAGGGCAGGGCGAGGGCAAGGGCAGGGGGAAGAGCGAGGAGAAAGGGCGAAGGCCAAGTGGGAAGGGTGAGGAGGAATGGTGAGGGGGAAGGATGAAGGGGAAGGATGAAGGGCAAGGAGGAAGGGGGAAGGGGAAAGGGCGAAGGGGAAGGGGGAAGGGGAAAGGGCGAAGGGGAAAGGGCGAAGGGGAAGGGGGAAGGGGAAAGGGCGAAGGGGAAGGGGAAAGGGCGAAGGGGAAGGGGAAGGGGGAAGGGGAAAGGGCAAAGGGGAAGGGGGAAGGGCGAAGGGGAAGGATGAAGAGCGAGGGAGAAGGGTAAGGAGGAAGGAGGAAGGGAGAGGGGGAAGGATGAAAGGCGAGGGGGAAGGAGGAAGGGAGAGGGGGAAGGAGGAAGGGCGAGGGGGAAGGAGGAAATGCGAGGAGGAAGGGCGAGAGGGGAGGAGGAAGGGCGAGGGGGGAGGAAGGGCGAGGGGGGAGGAAGGGCGAGGGGGGAGGAAGGGCGAGGGGGAAGGAGGAAGGGCGAGGGGGAAGGAGGAAGGGCGAGGAGGAAGGGCGAGGGGGAAGGAGGAAGGGCGAGGGGGAAGGATGAAGGATGAAGGGCGAAAAGGAAGGATGAAGGATGAAGGGCGAGGGGGAAGGGCGAAGGGTAAGGGAAAAGGGTGAGGGGGAAGGGTGAGGGGGAAGGGGGAAGGGTGAGGGGGAAGGGGAGGGTTAGGGGGAAGGGTGAAGGGGAAAGGGGAAGGGGGAAGGGTGAAGGGGAAGGGTGAGCGGGAAGGGGGAAAGGTGAGGGGGAAGGGGGAAGGGTGAGGGGAACGGGGAGGGTTAGGGGGAACGGGGAGAGTTAGGGGGAATGGTGATGGGGAAGAGCGAAGGCTAAGGGGGAAGGGCGAAGGCCAAGGGGGAGGGGGAAGGATGAAGGGCGAGGGGGAAGGATGAAGGGCGAGGGGGAAGGATGAATGGCGAGGGGGAAAGATGAATGGCGAGGGGGAAAGATGAATCGCGAGGGGGAAGGAGGAAGGGCGAGGGGGAAGGATGAAGGGCGAGGGAGAAGGGCGAGGGAGAAGGGCGAGGGAGAAGGGCGAGGGGGAAGGGCGAGGGAGAAGGGCGAGGGGGAAGGGCGAGGGGGAAGGGCGAGGGAGAAGGGCGAGGGGGAAGGGTGAGAGGGAAGGGCGAGGAGGAAGGATGAAGGGCGAGGGGGAAGGGCGAGGAGGAAGGAAGAAGGGTGAAGGGCGAGGGGGAAGGGCGAAGGGGAAGGAGGAAGGATGAAGGGCGAGGGGGAAGGGCGAAGGGGAAGGGTAAGGGGGAAGGGCGAAGGGGAAGGGGAAGGGCGAAGGGGAAGGGGAAGGGTAAGGAGGAAGGAGGAAGGGTGAGGGGGAAGAATGAAAGGCGAGGGGGAAGGATGAAGGGCGAGGGGGAAGAATGAAAGGCGAGGGGGAAGGATGAAGGGCGAGGGGGAAGGATGAAGGACGAGGGGGAAGGATGAAGGGCGAGGGGAAAGGATGAAGGGCAAGGGGGAAGGATGAAGGGCGAGGGGGAAGGATGAAGGGCGAGGGGGAAGGATGAAGGGCGAGGGGGAAGCATGAAGGGCGAGGGGGAAGGATGAAGGGCGAGGGGGAAGCATGAAGGGCGAGGGGGAAGGATGAAGGGCGAGGGGGAAGCATGAAGGGCGAGGGGGAAAGATGAAGGACGAGGGGGAAGGATGAAGGGGTAAGCGCAAGGGGTAAGTGCAAGGGGAAGTGCAAGGGGGAAGGGCAAGGGGGAAGTGCAATGGGTAAGTACAAGGGGTAAGTGCATGGGGTAAGTGCAAGGGGGAAGTGCAAGGGGGAAGTGCAAGGGGGAAGTGCAAGGGGGAAGTGCAAGGGGGAAGTGCAAGGGGGAAGTGCAAGGGGTAAAATGCAAGGGGGAAGTGCAAGGGGGAAGTGCAAGTGGGAAGTGCAATGGGGAAGTGCAATGGGGAAGTGCAAGGGGGAAGTGCAAGGGGGAAGTGCAAGGGGGAAGTGCAAGGGGTGCAAGGGGGAAGTGCAAGGGGTAAAATGCAAGGGGGAAGTGCAAGGGGTAAGTGCAATGGGGAAGTGCAATGGGGAAGTGCAAGGGGGAAGTGCAAGGGGAAAGTACAAGGGGGAAGTGCAAGGGGTAAGTGCAAGGGGTAAGTGCAAGGGGTAAGTGCAAGGGGTAAGTGCAAGGGGTAAAATGCAAAGGGGAAGTGCAATGGGGAAGTGCAAGGGGGAAGTGCAAGGGGGAAGGGCAAGGGGGAAGTGCAAGGGGGAAGGGCAAGGGGGAAGGGCAGGGGGGAAGGGCAGGGGGGAAGGGCAAGTGGTAAGTGTAAGGGGTAAGTGTAAGGGGGAAGGGCAAGGGGTAAGTGTAAGGGGGAAGGGCAAGGGGTAAGTGTAAGGGGTAAGCGCAAGGGGGAAGGGCAAGGGGGAAATGCAAGGGGGAAATGCAAGGGGGAAGGGCAAGGGGGAAGTGCAAGGGGTAAGTGCAAGGGGGAAGTGCAAGGGGGAAGGGCAAGGGGGAAGGGCAAGGGGGAAGGGCAAGGGGGAAGGGCAAGGGTAAGTGCATGGGGTAAGTGCAAGGGGGAAGTGCAAGGGGGAAGTGCAAAGGGGAAGGGCAAGGGGGAAGGGCAAGGGGGAAGGGCAAGGGGGAAGGGCAAAGGGGAAGGACAAAGGGCAAAGGGAGGGGGGAAAGAAAGGGCTGTATCAGCTTTAGAGCCCCTCCTATTCTCACTGTCTCTCGCTCTCCCGCTCTGTCTAGCAGTATATCCGCGTGCATGCGTGCGTGTGTGTGCATGTGTGCGTGTGTGCGTGTGTGCGTGTGTGCATGTGTGCGTGTGTGCGTGTGTGTGTGTGTGTGTGTGTGCGCGTGTGTGTGTGTGCGTGAGAGAGAGAGAGAGAGAGAGAGAGAGAGAGAGAGAGAGAGACTGTGAGAAACCACAACGCGAAAGGCCGATGGCCTTTTGATTTCCCGGACGAAGAACACCACCCGAAGCCAACCAGAACAAATTCCGCGGGGCGCTCTCTCTCTTCATCAATGGATTAATAAATAAATAACAACAACAACAACAACAACAACCATCGTGTATGGCAACATGGTGCACATGGAAAACACTGGAAAAATAATCCTGGATTTGGAAAAAAAAAAAAAATGGCGCCGGATACCAGCGCTATTTTGTCGGAAATAAAAAATAAGAGAATTCCGCTGTTTGTTCACAACGGCTATTTTCTATTCTCTTTTCACAGAAAATTGAACATTATGGATAAGAGACTATGGGGTGTTGGCGGGGGAAGGGGTTATATCAGGTTAACTGGATCTAGAGCTGACGGCAGAGGATAGTGTCGGAATTAATACAAAAAATATATATATATATATATATAAAAATAGATAAAAAAAAAATAAAAAAAAATAAAAAGGATCAACGGTGTAGCCTTTACAATGACATGACATGATATGACCTGAATTGGCCTACCCTCTCCGGCCTGGGTTGACCTGGCCTTACCTGACCTGGTATGACTTGGTTTGACCTGATCTGACCCAATCTGCCCTGTTCTGGCGTAGATGACATAAGCTGAACCTCAAACGTAAGAGGCGCCTATATGAGAGCGAGGTCACCACCTTTGCCTCTAGTGCTACGACTTTTAGTAATGGTCTCGCATTCGCTTAGTTGTGGGTTCGAATCCCGCACTCCTCTCCGATTCCCAGCAGTGACTGTTTGCTACCTGCCCCAACGGTCCCTAAAGCGCATAAAAGGGCAAAGGTGTTGGCTTCGGCCGCAGCTACTCAGCGCCTCACCACTAGAAGCTGCTGAAGTTGAACGCAAGGCCTCGTTTGACCTCCGATGCACACCAACCATCCACTCAGCAGCAACGACAACAATAGTAACGACGACAACAACAGCAACGACAACAACAGCAACGACCACAACAACAGCAACGACAACAGCAACGACAACAGCAACGTCAACAACAGCAACGACAACAACAGCAACAACAATAGCAACGACGACAACAACAGCAACGACCACAACAACAGCAATGACGACAACAACAGCAACGACAACAATAACAGCAACGACCACAACAACAGCAACGACGAGAACAGCATTAACGACCACAACAACAGCAACGACAACAACTGTAACGACGACAACAACTGTAACGACAACTGCAACGACAACAGCAGCGACGACAGCAGCAACGACAACAACAGCAACGACGACAACAGCAGCAACGACGACAACAACAACAAGAGCAACGACAACAACAGCAGCAACGACCACAACAACAGCAACGACCACAACAACAGCAACGACCACAACAACAGCAACGACCACAACAACAGCAACGACCACAACAACAGCAACGACCACAACAACAGCAACGACTACAACAACAGCAACGACCACAACAACAGCAACGACGATAACAACAGCAACGACCACAACAACAGCAACGACAACAGCAACAACAACAGCAACAGCAACAACAGCAACAACATCAACAACAGTAACAGCAACAATAAGAGCAATAACAGCAACAACAACAGCAGCAACAACAACAGCAACAATGACAGCAACAATAACAGCAGCAACAATAACAGCAGCAACAATAACAGCAGCAACAATAACAACACCAATAGTAGCAACAATGATAATAATGATAGTATTAAAGCCTGTACCATTGTGTTGCAATGAAGGATTGACCACAATGCTGACCTATCTGAACATCTACAATGACCAAAGCTATCTGGTTTGAGCACAAAATTTCACATTTTTTTCCTTTCATATTTCTGTGCTCTGGGGACGTCGGATTTTTAAAAACCGCAGTCAAACAAAAGATAATTCTATATATATGTATATATATATATTTTTTCCGCAGTTATAAATCACGCGTTTTATATTGACAGAGGTCCAAAATATTCTTACTTGTAAAATATCGACTTTTTTCCCACTGTACATCTTTTTCTTTTACATTATATAAAAACATTGTTTTATTTTTTTGGCAAACTCCATTGTTATTTATGAACAAATACAAAAAAGTATGAACATATACAATTAGAAAGTACATCCATAAGAATATAAGGTACATATATGTACAAATTTGCATATATAGAAATATATAGGCAAATGAATATATAAGCACGTGCATAAATGTAAATATATGAACGAGTACACACACACTATATATATATATATATATATATATATATACATATATATATACATATATATGAATGTATGTATATATATATATATATACATATATATATATTATATATATATATATACACATATATATATACATATATATATACACACACATATATATATATATTATACATATATATATATATACGCAGAAGAAATCACTTGAACGCGTGATACTAGTATGCAGACAAACCACTGGGAAAATGAAAGAGATGAGACCGAGCGCTTTCGTCTATTCAGACATTTTCAAGGTATAGATACATAAAAGAGACAAGTATATATACTCAGAAGGTTAAGGTGGATCTCTCCCAGTGCCATATTGGCTCAAGTGTCCGGACATTTGGTTTACAATTTTTGTTATGATAAATTCATCCAATTTGTATCATCCTTGACTTAAATTTAAATTATTAACTAATGTATTCTTGATCAGACTGGATTCTATGATGTTTCTATTCAAATAAGAATTACTTTTGACAATTACTTTAGCTTCATTCCAATTGATACAATTATTGATTTAATTAAATTGTGTGTTTTGGAATCTCATTTTGTGTTTAACGGTAACTATTATTTACAGAATTTCGGTATGGCAATGGGTAATCCGATTTCTCCAATTCTTAGCAATCTTTATATGGAATTTTTTGAAACAAAGTTGTTACCCAATATTCTCCCCCAAAATGTTACTTGGTTTAGGTACATTGATGATATTTTGTGCATTTGGCCTGTTAATGCTGACCCGTCAACTTTCTTGTCACAACTTAACGCCTTCGTCCCTTCAATCAATTTTACCATGGAAATAGAACAAAATAATCAATTACCTTTCCTTGATGTATTGATATACAGAAACGAAAGGTCTTTCAAATTTGATGTTTATAGGAAACCCACCAATGTTCTTTCATATGTTCATTTTTACTCTTATCATCATTACAGGACCAAAGCATCTGTGTTATCTTCAATGTACCTTCGTGCTTATCGGATTTGTAGTCCGGAGTTTTTGGATGATGAATTCTCAAGAATAAATGACATAGCTTTAAAATTAAAGTATCCAAATCATCTAATTGAAATTTCTCAAAAAATGGCTAGAAAGTCTTATTTTGATGACAAAACTAAAGAAAAATTTAATTCTAAAAATCTTCTCGTTCTTCCTTATCATGACAACTTCATTAAATTGCCGCATATTCTTAAGAATTTCAACATCCAAACCATTTTTAGGAACTCCAACACAGTCAAAAGTCTTTTGATTAAAAATTCCCCTGAAAATAAGGAAGGCTGTGTATATAAAATTCCATGTAAAGATTGCAACAAATGCTATATTGGTCAGACTGGAAAGGAATTAAATGTTAGAATAAAGCAACACAAATATAGCGTTAGAAGTGGTCAAACGTCCAACGCGTTATTTGTCCATCTTAGGGATTTTAACCATTGTATCAATTTGAATGAAGCTAAAGTAATTGTCAAAAGTAATTCTTATTTGAATAGAAACATCATAGAATCCAGTCTGATCAAGAATACATTAGTTGATAATTTAAATTTAAGTCAAGGATTATACAAATTGGATGAATTTATCATAACAAAAATTGTAAACCAAATGTCCGGACACTTGAGCCAATATGGCACTGGGAGAGATCCACCTTAACCTTCTGAGTATATATACTTGTCTCTTTTATGTATCTATACCTTGAAAATGTCTGAATAGACGAAAGCGCTCGGTCTCATCTCTTTCATTTTC
>NC_134789.1:14923086-14925586 GCF_046742065.1 Oratosquilla oratoria | reverse complement strand
GCAGCATCTTCGGGGCGTCCTTCTGGAGATGTGTGTGTGTGTGTGTGTGTGTGTGTGTGTGTGTGTGTGTGTGTGTGTGTGTGTGTGTGTGTGTGTGTGTGTGTGTGTGTGTGTGTGTGTGTGTGTGTGTGTGTGTGTGTGTGTGTGTTTGTGTGTGTGTGCATGCATGCATGTGTGTGGGGGGTGCATGCATGCATGTGTGTGTGTGTGTGTGTGTGTGTGTGTGTGTGTGTGTGTGTGTGTGTGTGTGTGTGTGTGTGTGTGTGTGTGTGTGTGCGTGTGTATGTGTGATTTACCATGGTCTTGGATCACGTGTTGAACTCGTGATCGACAACTATTTCCCTCACGGAAGAGAGCTCAGAGCTCATATATGACCGATCTATAGGTAATGCTGTGACCTTACACGAGCACACACACACCCAACTACCCGCCCACGAGAGTTGGAGTAACAACCCGCAGCGCAGCGACACTGAAATTATTTCAGACCTAGGTGAGATTCGATCCCGTACCGCTGTAGTGGCAGGTGGGAACTCTACCAACAGCGCCATGAGTTGTATTTACCTAGTTGTATTATACGGGAAGGGAGCTATGCTCGTGGTAACCCGTATTTGTATCTCTGAGCATCAATTTTTTTCTTAAAATCTTGAATAGTGTTTGTACACACAGTTTCTTTGTCCAGTTTGTTCCAATTATCTATCACTCTGTGTGGGAAGCTATTTTTTTCAGATCTCTTCTTTAATTATCTTTTTTTAATTTCTTTTCGTGTCCTCTTGTTTTTCCATTGTCATTCTTATCTAGGATTTCCATTCCCTTCATAATTCTATAGATATTTAGTAGTCTCCCCTTTAACCCTCTTTGTTCCAGGGTTGATCATTCTAATTTGGACAGTCTTTGTTCATATTTCATTTTGGAAAGAGTTGGTGCCAGTTTTTTTATTATTTGGTATATTCAACAATATTAGATACAATTAGACATACATATTTTTTTTTTTTTTTTTTTTTTTTACAAAATTGGTAGTTGAAAAGGGAGAGCGAGAAGCAAAGCTTATGGGGAGTTGATCTCCAATAAGGAAAAAACTTATTTTATTTATTTATTTTTGTTACATGTCAGTATGGTACATACACATTACACACATATATACACACATACATGCATACACATATATACACACACACAATGACATGCGTCACGACGTTAACTTCGACCTCACGTAGAAATCGGGGGCACGAGCGATCATCGCAACTTTTGGTGGTCAGGTGAGAGGTGAGAGGTCAGTTCGATTGTTGACGTGAAGATAATTGCTTAATGCTCAGATCTTGTTCACCGTGACCTGATTGAATAGAAAAAAAAGAGTTTTGTTGTTGCTCTTTGTATTCTTTCTAACTTCTTTATATTCTTTTTGGTACTGGGTGTCCATAGTGTTGCTGCGTACTCGAGTTTTGGTCTTATTAGTGTAGCTAATTTTTTTCTCATTTCCTCGTCCAAATAGGCAAATGCCACTTTTATTGACCTCAATAAATTATAGGTTTCTCCAACTATTTTATCAATATGTTTATCCGGTGTCATGTCTTTGCTGATCATCACTCCAAGGTCTTTTTCAGAGTTTACTTTTTTGACCTCTTCTTCACCAATTCTATAATCTCTCGATATTCTGTTTTTACTTTTTCCAAATTCCATTATACTACATTTCTTGATATTGAATTTCACTTCCCACTTTTGAGTCCGTTTCCAGATCTTGTCCAAGTCTTGTTGTAACGAGTTGCAATCCTCCTCCGTTTTTACTTTCTTTAGTATTTTTGCGTCGTCTGCAAAGAAATTCATATAACACTCTACTCCTTCGTCCATGTCATTTATGTATATAGCAAACATGATCGGGGCCAGTACTGATCCCTGCGGGACACCACTTATCATTTCTTCCCAATTTGAAAATTTGTCTCTGATTACTACTCTCATTTTCCTCCTAGTCAGGAAGTCTTTCATACATTCCAATAATTATCCTCTGATGCCACCTATTGATTCTATCTTCCTTATTAGTTTATTGTGTGGTACCTTATCAAATGCCTTTTGTAGGTCCAGAAAGGCAGTCTGCCCAACCATCCCTCTCTTGTATTATGTCTATTAATCTTGAGTAGAAGCATATCAAGTTTGTTGTACATTATCTTCTTCGTCTGAATCCAAATTGATTTAGATTCAGTATAGTTTTTTCTTCCAAATGTTTAACCCATCTATTTTTGACGTCCTTTTCGCAAATTTTTGCTACTGAGCTTGTCAAGGAGACCGGTCTGTGTGTGTGTGTGTGTGTGTGTGTGTGTGTGTGTGTGTGTGTGTGTGTGTGTGTGTGTGTGTGTGTGTGTGTGTGTGTGTGTGTGTGTGTGTGTGTGTGTGTTCGTGTGTGTGTGTGTATTTGTGTGTGTGTGTGTGTGTGTGTGTGTGTGTGTGTGTGTGTGTGTGTGTTTTTGCGTGTGTGTGTATGCGTGCTTGTATGCGTGTGCGCGTGTAT
>NC_134789.1:14908086-14915586 GCF_046742065.1 Oratosquilla oratoria | reverse complement strand
TTTTTCCTCCGACCGTTGGAGCAGATCTGCAGTCCGGAGCTTTCGGGAAGGAATCTGATATGCTGGAGGAAAATAATTTTCCTCCAGCATATCAAATGACATTCGATATAAATTGTAATTTGACGGCGGAAAAAATTCTGGAGATGGGCGGTACCGCCAATTAATTGGAGGTTGGAGGAAAAATAGCCCAGTGTGATTCACCACCATGATTCACCATGGTCTTGGATCACGTGTTGGACTCGTGATCGATAGCTACTACCCTCCCAGAAGAGAGCTCAAAGCTCATATATGACCGATCTATAGGTAATGCTGTGACTTTACACGCACATACACACCCAACTCCCCGCCATGAGAGTTGGAGTAACGACTAGCCCTGGACAGGATTCAAACCCGGTCCGCCGTAGTGGCGGCCGGGAACTCTAACCACTGCGCCACGAGTCGTGTGATAACGTACTGAAGCACGTTATGCTACATCGAGCTATAACTACTTAGATTCAATATCACAAAGTCCGGTATGACCGTTTATTAACCGTTGAAATTTACAAAATTCAAAAATGAAAAGTAACACCGAAGTATACCTTTGAATCTGAATCCTGTGCGCAACCGTTAACGGATCCTGTCCGCAACCGTTAACGGACAAAACCGTCCGTTAACCGCCGAGAAGCCTGGCGGGCTCAGCTCATGTTGCATAACAGCTTGAAAGCAACTGCGAAGAGCTCAAGCGGGCTCCGAATGACTGTACTTGAGCCGTGGAAGCAGTCTTGCTTTATGGCAATCACAGACTCAGACAGATACAGACAGACAGGCAGACAGACAGACGCAGTCGATCAGACAGAGAAAGACATGAAGGCGCAACGAGAAGAAAAATAAGCAAAAATAAAAAACAAGCACGCACATACACACACATACATACATACATACACACAAACACAGCAAGAGAAAGGAGGAAGGAAGGAGGCAAGGATGAAGTAATGAGAGGGAGGAAGAGATAAGAAGAGCGAGAAATATATAACCAGCGTTTCTATCCCCGAGGACGATCGCGCCAAAGAGAAGGAGTCAAAGGTGATAGAGATTTAACGAGAACAGCAAACGGAAGAAACAGGTTTCTGAAACACCTAGATTTTTACCGGTACATTTGCACAAAAACATATACACAAGAGTTCGAATATGTGGATCCGCCAGGGGGACAAGACGACTCGTCGGTGGACCGAGGGACCGAGACCCCGTTGTTATGGTGTACGTGTATAACACCGTACA
Organism: Oratosquilla oratoria; assembly: GCF_046742065.1. Classification (NCBI taxonomy): domain Eukaryota; kingdom Metazoa; phylum Arthropoda; class Malacostraca; order Stomatopoda; family Squillidae; genus Oratosquilla; species Oratosquilla oratoria. Next base: position 14,914,329 of record NC_134789.1, on the reverse strand, counting down.
TTTGTGATTATCGTGCTTATGTATTAATAGACCGGGAGATGCATGTTTTCTCCCCTTATATATTTGCCACATGTTATATAATTATTCTGTACTTGTTACTGTAATATCTGGTTGCGATTCGTGCATATTTTTCCCGCCAAGTCTGAGCTTGGTGGCGTGGCTTGGCGTCGGGGGCAGTCTGGGTTCTGCCTCCTAAGCGACCGCACGCTTTTTTATGTAGTGCTTTACAATTATTAATTCATTCATATTCAGTGTTTCATTGGCCACCCCAATACACCGTGATAAAGACGAAGACTGAAACAGAGACTGAGACGGAGACTAAGCTGGAGAAGAAAAGAGTCCAAAGACCTGAAGGGAAGAAGGATGAGGAGCAGAGGTGAGGAGGGAGAGATCATAATTACCTCTGTAGCACCAACGAAGAGAACCAGAGAGCAGCTCCTCGCACATGGCAGCCTATCCGATATGACAGGACGAAACCAAGAAGTGTAAAATTACACGTTCGGATAAAGTAAAAGTGTATACCATCAGTACAGGCTAGCCATCTAAAAAAAGAAAAGAAAAAAAATAGGAGGTAAAAAATTGAGCACACATCCTTCCCTTTCCCTTCGTTTCTCTTTCATTTCTTTTTCCTTTTTTTCTTTTTTCCTTTCCCTTTCCTTTTTTCTTTCCCTTCCCTTTCTTTTCCTTCCCTTCCCTTCCTTTTCCTATCCTTCCCCCTCCCTTCCCTTTTTCCTTTATTTTCCTTCCCTTCCCTTTATTTTCCTTTCCCTCCCTTCCTTTTCCTTTCCTTCCCTTTCTTTTCCTTACCTTTCATTCCCTTCCCTTTCCCTCCCTTCCCTTCATTTCCTTTCCCTTCCCTTTCTGTCTCTCCCCTTTCCTTCTCTTCCCTTTCTTTCCCTCCCCCTCTTTTTTCTCTTAATTTCCTTCCTTTCCCTTTACTTCCTTTCCTTTACTGCTGATATTCACCCCCTTTGTGGGGGTAGCCGTAATTACCTGCATAACTGTAGAGAAAACACTCAAATCCTCCAAGGGAAAGGGAGGATGAGGAACCAATATCCTCGCCGTATCAACAGTCTTCAGGTGAGTATGTGCAAGGTTCGAAACCGAGAGTTTCAAACTCGAGAGAGCGTTTCCAATCCGAGAGTTTCCAACCTGAGAGAGTTTCCAACGTTAAAGATAGTTTCCAACGCAAAAGTTTCCAACGCGAGAGATAGTTTCCAACCAGAGAGAGTTTCTCACCCGAGAGTTTCTAACCCGAGAGTTTCTAACCAGGGAGTTTCCAACCCGGGAGAGAGTTTTCAACCCGAGAGAGAGTTTCAAACCCAAGAGTATCCAATTTGAGAAAGTTTCCAACCAGAGAGAGTTTCCAACCCGAGAGAGTTCCCAACCCGAGAGTTTCCAACCAGAGAGCTTTTCCAACCAAAGACAGTTTCCAACCCGACAGAGAGTTTCCAACCAGAGAGAGATTCCAGCCCGAGAGAGATTCCAACCCGAGAGAGTTTCCAACCCGAGAGAGTTTCCAACCCGAGAGAGTTTCCAACCCGAGAGAGTTTCCAACCCGAGAGAGTTTCCAACCCGAGAGAGTTCCCAACGTTAGAGGATTCCCAACCCGAGAGTTTCCAACCAGAAAGTTTCCAACCAGTGTCTCCTACCTGGGAGAGGGTTCCTAACTCGAGAGTTTCCAGCCCAGGAGAGGGTTTTCAACCCGAGAGAGAGTTTCCAATCCGGGAGAGAGTTTCCAACCATCCGAAAGAGTTTTACAACCCGGGAGAGAGTTTCCAACCAGAGAGTTTCCAACCACCCGAAAAAGTTTCCAAACCAGGAGAGAGTTTCCAACCCGACAGAGAGTTTACCCGAGAGTTTCTAACCTGAGAAAGTTTCTAACCTGAGAGAGTTTCCAACCTGAAAGAGTTTCCAACCGAGGAGAGAATTTCCAACCCGAGAGTTTCCAACCTGAAAGAGTTTCCAACCCAGGAGAGAGTTTCCAACCAGAGAGTTTCCAACCAGAGAGAGTTTTCAACCCGGGAAAGTTTCCAATCAGGGATAGAGTTTCTAACCCGAGAGAGTTTCCAACCAGAGAGTTTCCAACCAAAGAGTTTCCATTTAGAGAGTTTCCAACCCGGAAGAGAGTTTCCAACCCGGGAGAGTTTTCAACCCGGGAGAGTTTTCAACCCGAGAGAGTTTTCAGCCTGGAAGTTTCCAACACGGGAGTTTCCAACCCGAGAGAGTTTTCAACACGGGAGTTTCCAACCCGGGAGTTTCCAACCCGGGAGTTTCCAACCCGAGAGAGTTCCCAACCCGAGAGAGAATTTCTAACCTGAGAGAGTTTCGAACCCGAGACAGAGAGACAGAAATTCGAACCCATACCTCGACATCCTGTGAACTCCCGTTTATGTCTATACAACAGAAAAATAACCAATAGAAATGAGCGTTTCTCGTATTCTGTTAACGTTATATTTCATTGTAGCTGAATCATTAGAACAAACACAGGCGTCTTTGGAAACGTAAAACATTTATTCTTACACGAACGCGTTTAGATAATGAAGACGATGAGTTCTTTCCTTGTCCTTTTTTTTCTGATATTATGTCGAGTACGATCGTCTCAGAGGACGGAGGTGGGGATGGGGCTCAATCCTTTCTTCATCCGCGTTTACCTCTCGATCCATCCACCGGGCTATTGAACAAGTCCATCTCTCTCTCTCTCTCTCTCTCTCTCTCTCTCTCTCTCTCTCTCTTTTTTTTTCACACACACACACACACACACACACACACACACACACACACACACACACACACACACACCTTCCTTCTCTTCTCTCAAACGACGTTCGACCAGGGTGTTGTTAAGATACAGGAGTTTGACATTAATATGACATTTAGTACACTGCACTGTTTATATCGTCATTCTTGTTCACTTCGTACAGCAGAGATTCTCCCCTCCTCTTGTCCACTTTGATCTTCCTTGCTCTCCTCCTCTTTCATCGAGGCTTCCCCCCTTCTCTCCCCTGCTCCCCCAAATTCTATCTTTGGCTCCGGTTTTAGACTATCGCAATCACTGAACATTTCTTGCAAGTCTTCTGCTGTTTCTGAAATGAGGAAAAACTCTATCTGCACATCTCAAGTGATTTAAATGTTCGCCATTAATATGCAAACCTTTCCTCCCCTCCTCCTCCCCCCCCCCGCCACCCACAAATGAGCTTCTTGAAGAAATTTCTTCAAGAGAGGCTGCAAATAATACCAAAAACTGCAGAGACTTCTTGATTTATCTCCCAACATCACGTCGTTGGATTTTAAAGTCATAACGTTCGTCAACACGTGCAGCAGAACCCTGACTGTGTATCAAGTCGTAAAATCTCGTTTACACGGGGAAAGTTGAGAGGCAAGTCAAGTGTGCAAGTTACTTGAACTAGAGAGGAAATAGAGCTAGTGCATGTTCACACAGGCCAAGTCAAAGACGGCCTGTGTGAATATGTACTTGCTCGCTTTCCGCTCCAGTTTAAGTAACTTGCACACTTGACTTGCCTCTCAACCTGCCCCATGTAAACGAGGTTTTACCTTTTGATCTACCGAGTCAAAGACGTTTTTGAAGTCTAAGAAGCCTAAAGCCTCATTTACATGGGGAAAATTTTTGAAAGGTAAGTCTAGTGTGCAAGTTACTTGAACTAGAAAGGAAAGCAACCATGAACATGTTCATACAGGCCACTTCCCTCTGACTTGGCCTGTGTGAACATGTACTTGCTCTACTTGCTCGCTTTCCTCTCCAATTAAAGTAACTTGCACACTTGACTTGCCTCTCAACTTACCCAGTGTAAACGAAGCCTAACCATCGAGGCTTCTCTTTCAAGATTTTCATTTTATTCTCTAGATTTGTTACAACAGAATATTCACTTCTAGGTCCTGTTATCCTAGTTAGCTTCTACTTTCAAGTCAATATGTTCATAAACCTCTTTTAAAATGATTGTACATCCGATAAACTAATGGAACTATGCATTTATTTTATTTATTATTATTTAAATTATCATATCTTTTTATTTATCACTATTATATGTATTTTTTTCGAATCCGACCTAGTTATGGACCAAAAGGTCTCCTGTCGGCATGCTCTACCTTTGTAATTCTTTGTAAACCTTTTTCATTTGAAAATTCAAGTGAATACTAAAAACGAGCGTTATACTATTAGGACTAGTTTTCAAAACTTCAGTCACGACTGAGAAAATGATAATCAGTAGACACTACTTCTATACTGAAAAATGTGATCAAAGATAAATTAATTCAATGAAATGGTAAATTTGTAAATGAATAAATATATAGCTAAATGAATAAACGAATTCATAAATGATTAGATAAAATATAAAGAAAAAAGACTTATAAAAGCCTACCTCCAATTTTGGGAAAACAGTAGAATTGTAATAGATGCCATCAATCACCACTAAGACAGCAACTGTCTAATAAACGATAGGCAGCACTATTTTAGATTTAAACACTCTTGTATAACCAATCCCCAAAATTTCTCTAGTCATCTCAAACCACAGAAGAAACATCGTCCAAAAAATTATATTATATATATATATATATATATATATATATATATATATATATATATATATATATATATATATATATTTCTACAACACTGAATGGGTCCCAGTGAACTCATTTACATTTATCAACCACAATTCATGTTGATTTTAAGTCATCAACATCGAGAAACTCTAAAAGGTCAACTATGGTGGTGGCATAGAATTAAAGCGAATTGTGGTTCAGATATATATATATATATATATATATATATATATATATATATACATATATATATATATATATATATATATACATATATATATACATATATATTATATATATTATATATATACATATATATATATATATATATATATGTATATATATATATACAAAGGATTACAAAGGCGGAGCATGCCGACAGGAGACCTTTTGATCCATATCTAGGTCGGATGCAAAAAAAAAAATATTATATATATATATATATATATATACACATATATATACATATATATACATATACACACATACATACATATACATATATACACACATACACACACACACATACATATACATACTAATAAAATAATAAATAAAAACTATAATAATGTAAATAACAAATAAAATACATAAATAAATGCATAGGTATAGTTAAAATAATCAACAAACAGGTAAATAGTAAATAATAAATTGACATATAACTAATGATAAATGAAAATCAGACAGACAAATGATAACAAAACAAAAACAAATAATATAAGATAAATTATAATCATTACAGCATCTTACTTAAGTATTTATCTAAATGATTCTTAAAGCTTCGAACTGAACTACATTGCACTACCTGTGCAGGAAGTTTATTCCATTCATTAACTACACGGTTGGCAAAGTTGTTTCTACCTACTTCCAAATTGAATCTATTTCCAGACAGTTTGAGACCATTGTTTCTTGTCTGATTCTCATTCAATGTGAAAATTTTGTCACTTTGGATGTTGTCAATTGCCTTTAAAATCTTAAAGACCTGTATCAAGTCACCTCTGAGTCTACGCTTTTTTAGGGAAAACAGATTCATGTGCTTTAGTCGATTTTCGTATGATTTATTTTTGATATTTGGAATCAGTTTTGTGGCTCGCCGTTGTACTTTTTCCAGTCTGTCAATGTCTTTAATGAGATTCGGTGACCATACGGAAACAGCATATTCTAAATGTGGACGAACTAACGATTTATATAGCTTGTTAATGAGTGATGGACTTTTGAAATCAAAAGATCGCGCAATCAGTCCCAGAATCTTATTTGCTTTCTCAGAGGCTGAAATACATTGCTTGGATAATTTGAGGTCGTTACTGATAATTACGCCGAGATCTTTTTCACTATCCACTTTTGTTAACGAATTTCCAAATAACTTGTAATCGTACTTACTGTTATTTTTACCTGTGTGCATTACCTTGCATTTACTTGTGTTAAATTTCATTAGCCACTTTTCAGACCATTGCTGTAATTGATCTAAATCTTCTTGAATATCTAATTGGTTTGAGTGATCATTTGCTACTCCGCACAGTTTTGTATCATCAGCAAATTTGGAAACAGTAGATTTTAGTCCATGGTCTATATCATTTATATATACTATGAATAGAAGTGGCCCAAGAACGGAACCCTGAGGAACTCCACTTGCAACACTTTTCCATCCAGAAGTTTTTCCATTTAAAACAACTCTCTGTT
>NC_134789.1:14885586-14890586 GCF_046742065.1 Oratosquilla oratoria | reverse complement strand
GGAAGGAAGGAGAGGAAGGACGGGAGTGAGGGAAGGAGGAGGAACCGGCTCCGATATTTTCAGAGAGGATGGCGGGAAGGCGAGAAGAGAAGGAGCGGAAATGAAAAACGAAATTAAATCATTCTTGTTGAGTCCCCGCTGGATCCCGTGCAGATCTACGGTATGGGCATCGAGAATAGAGTGATGTATGGGCAAATGACGAAGAAAAGAGACAGAGAGGAATTAAGGAAGAGAGGGAGGGAGGAAGATAGAGAGCTAAGGAAGAAATGTGGGAGAGAGGAAAAAAAGGAATGAGGGAGGGAGGAAGGAAAGGAAGAAATGAGGGAGGGAGGGAAGAGAGAGAGAGAGAGCGAAGGAAGAAATGAGGGAGGGAGGATGGAAAGGAAGAAATGAGGGAGGGAGGATGGAAAGGAAGAAATGAGGGAGGGAGGGAAGGAAGGAAGGAATGAGGAAGAGAAGGAGGGAGGAAGGTGAGGGGAAGGGGATAGGGGACGGGTGAGGGGAAGGGGATAGGGGACGGGTGAGGGGGAGGGGAGGGAGAGGGGAGAGAGAGAGAGTAAGAGAAAGTAAGAAAGAGAAAGAGAGAAAGAAAAGTAAAAGAGAGAAAGATAAAGGAAGAGAGAAAGGAAGAGTGAGAAAGAAAGAGTGAGAAAGAGAAAGAAATAAACACAGTAAGTGAGCGAGAGCAATTGTGGACTTCCTTTTTATTCTTTTTACGCCATATTTTGTCCGAAATTTCGCCACTCAAAGCAAATTTTCACCAAAACAAAATAGCAGATTAATATATACATTTCTTTTACACCTTCACCATAAACAGCATCAACTGATTCTGCAACTTTTGGTACCACATACACAACAACATAATAACATAAGAATGAAAGAGACTGCAAGAGACCATGTGGCCTACACTAGACAGTTCCATGTCCATTTCCACCTATTATCCCCATCTATAAAGTTATCTAACCTTTTCTTTAAACAATCGATAATTTCAACTCTCATTACATGGTTACTAAGTCCATTCCATTCGTTAACCATTCTATTGGTAAACCAGTTCTTGCCTATTTCCTTCTTAAATCCAATTTAAATCCATTACTGCGAGTCCTGCCCTATTGTCTTAATAGGATGACCTTGTTTGCATCACCCTTGTTGAAGCCCTTGACCCATTTACACACCTCTATTAGATCACCCCGCACTACAAATTTTCCATTGTGTAAGTTAACGTGCCTGAGCTTACACTTTTGTTTGTAACCTCCCTAGCAATAAATCCTAATGCCCTGTTAGCTCTGTTCCTGGTGTTAATGCCATTTCCTGGATTTAAGGTCAGGACTCACTAGCACTCCCAAGTCTTTCTCACATTCGGTTCTCTCTAAAAAGGTAGTGCCTAAGATAGACCTGTTTTCTGGGTTGTGTAAACCTACGTTTGATACGCTGTATTTTGAGATATTGAAGTTCATTTGCTGTTTCACCGACCATACAAACAATTTCTTTAGATCTTCCTGCAGAATCCCGGCGTCTTCCCCTGACTTAACACGGCGTCTTATTTTAGTGTGATAATCCCTAAGGTGGACGGGGCAAAGAAAACGGGCTGTCTTCCCACTGAATCCATGGGTTGTTTTTCCTCTCAAATCCAAATAAAAAAAATAAAAAACGGCAGTTTTCTTCCGCCCGGCCAGAATTCGAAATTAGCGCGTTTCCGCTATTGTCCAGGTTTCCCAAATTAGCGGTTTTTTCCCTCCCCGCGGAAGCCGCAGCTAAAAAGTGCTGTTTTCCTCTTATGCAAAGTGGCACCGCGAGCAATTTTCCTCCTCCTCCTCCTCTTCCTCCTCCTCCTTCTCCTCCTCCTCCTCCTCCTCCTCCTCTCCCTCAATTGGAAACGTATCATAGCCCACCATGATTTAACCCTGGACGCAGCCGCCAGGAACGGGGTGGGGGGAAGGGTGAGGGGGAAAGGGTGAGAGTGAGGGGAAGAGGTTGAGGGTGAGGGGAAAAGGATGAGGGTGAGGAGAAAAGGTTGAGAGTGAGGGGAAGAGGTTTAGGGTGAGGGGAAAAGGATGAGGGTGAGGGAAAAAGATAAGGGAAAGGAGGAAAGGTGTTGATGGGTGGATATATATATATATACATATAGGTTGAGGGGTTTGAGGGGAAAGGAAAGAGGTGAGAGTGAGGGGAAAAGGTTGAAGGTGAGAGGAAAAGGGTGAAGGTGAGGGGAAAAGGCTAAGGGTGAAGGGAAGGGGTGAGTGTGAGGGGAAAAGGGTGAACGTGAGGGGGTGGGGGAAAGGGGCGCTTCCATGTGAATATCTACAACTCCAAACTCCTCCTTTCTCTCTTTCAATTATCTCTCTTTTTCTTTCTCTCCTCTCCCTTTCATTTTATTTCCCTCTATCTCTCTCTTCCTTTCTCTCTCCCTTTCTCTCTCTTTATTTCTCTCTATCTTTCTCTCTCTCTCTATCTCACTCTCTCTCTCCCTATCTCTTTCACCCTCTTTGTTGATTCTCTCGATCCCTCTCCATCTCCCTTTCCTCGATCCCTCTCCATCTTCCTTACCTCGCTCCCTCTCCTTCTCCCTCTCCCTCGCTCCCTCTCCCTCTCCTTCTTCCTATTTCTCTCTCTCTCATTTTCACGCCCCAAGATTACTACTGCCGAGGTGGAAGTTAAGGTGCAGGTGGTGGGGAAGGAAGAGGAGGAGGAGGAGACGAGGAGGAAGAGGAGGTGTCCACGTTGGTGGTGATGGCTGGTGAGGAGAGGGGGGGAAGGAGAAGGGAAGAGGGAGAGGGTAAAAGGAGAAGGTGAGAAGAAAGTGAGAGGGAGAGGGGAAAAGGAGAGGGGGAGAGGAGAGAGGGAGGGGTAAGTGGGGAGGAGAGGAGGAGGGGGATGGGGAGAGGGGAGGGGGAGAAGGGAGAGAAGAGGAGGGGGATGGGGGACGAGGGAGGCGAGGGGGAGGGGATAAGGGGATAGGGGAGGGGGGAAGTGGAGGGGGAGAGGGAAGGAGGGAGAGGAGATGGGGAAGTTGAGGGGGTCAGGGAAGGGGGGAGAGGAGATGGGGAAAAGTGGAGTGGGAGAGTGACAGCATCCTCTGGGTGATACGAAATTGCATTTGGCCATTACCTTATTTACTGCTAATCTTGCTCTGATGATAATTATTTACTTTGACGCTGCTCGCGTTGCAATGCGCCGAATTGGATATTTCAAATAATCAAATGCAACGAAAAAGAATTTTTTTTTCATCTTGTCCCAAAACTAGTTACGAATAATTTTGTTCCATTTTTTTTTTTTTTTTTTTTTTTTGTATTCTGAGTATTATATCATATTATACCACGAAAAAAATCGTACGTATCCTTTGTATACTTATTAACATGGGATAATAAAAGATAAACAAACAAGTAAATAAAGTAATAATTAGAATATGATTTCTACATCGTAGATAACCTAGTTCCTTTACTGTAAGGAGTTACGAAAAAAAAAATAATGTATTACATTTTTTTTCGTAATTTGCTTTAGTATTCTGGCACACAACTACGTAAAATTGATTTTAATCATAGATAACCTTTCTCTTAGAGTAGACTCAGGATGAAGTACGAAAAGTAACGATACATGACGTGCTTTTTTATCGTAGTTAACCTGTATCAATCTGGTAGAAAGTAAAAAAAAAGAATTGGTGGACATACTATTTATTCCAATATTAAGATGTTTGTCTTATATATAGACTATAGTATATAATATTATATATAGTATATCATAATATATATCTATATATATATTATATAATATACTTACATTTCTTTGTCAGCGCTTATTTATTATCACTGCAAATAAAAAAAAATTTCCCTATACCAACTTAGTCCGGCAAGTAGATGGAGGGTCCAAGTCAAAATGTATTACGTTATAAAGCATTTTTCTCTTTCTCTCTTGATCTATTGTGTGTATAAGGTCTCTGTGAATAATTAATTCCTAGGTGAGATGGTGAAGTTGTCGCTCTTGAGAGCAATTTGAAATAATCACAAGAATAGGTGGATCAGCAGAGGTCAATTTCCGGAAGGTTGTGCGATTCGAATTTTGTCTCATAACTTTACTTCAAAAGGCACCTAGAGAACGCAAAATATAAGTGTCTATAATAAAACCCCATGTTTTTTAGAGTTATTCAAAGCAATATGAATGGTGGTAATCAAAAAAGTATCGCCCCTACCTAGCTTTGTCCGGCATCTTGGAATAAAAAATGGCCGCCAATATGCACTCATGACAATAATAATTTCAAGTTTGTAGTTTAGATGGTAGCTTAGTAATGTGTTGGTTTTCTATTTTCAGACACCTGGACAATGGAGGACGACAAGTGTGTCTTCAACTTCAAGTACGAGTGTAAATAGAATGAATATGAAATTCATTCTTTGAAGTTATCCCTTGTCGATCACTTACTTCCTGATGACTACGAAAAAAAAATTAAACCATACTCCATCCCATTTATTTTACAATATGTAGTTTACATTACCCCAAAGATATTCCTACATGACTGATGGTTTAAGAAAATAGAAAGCCCATCCCATTTTTTTTAATTGTAGTTACCCCAAAGATTTCCTTAGTGTGTGTTACGAAAAATAGAAGCCCACCCCACCCCCATTTCTCTTCGCAGCCCGTGTCTTCTATCTGACGGAGCTAGTTATGAAAAATAACCATAAATCCTACTCTTTTGTACCGTAGTTATCCCTGGCATATTCAGGTAGATTGAGGGATTGTGAGCAGCCTTCTAGGGGGGAAGAGCTGGCAAATTGAGGGATTTGGAGCAAGTTCCTAAGGGAGAGAAGTGAGGGACTTTGTTGGCAACGAGGGGAATTACTGGGGATTTCATGGGCCTTTCGGGGGCCTTCCAAGGGCCTTCCGGGGACCTTCCAAGAGCTTTCTAGGGCCCCTCCAAGAGTCCTCTGGGAGCCTTCCTGAGGGCATTCCTATTTGCAGTAATTTTTGGAGCCTTCCAAAGTCTTTCAGGGACCGTCCAGTGTCCTTCCAGG
>NC_134789.1:14866044-14885086 GCF_046742065.1 Oratosquilla oratoria | reverse complement strand
CATACTGTATCCAACAATGTTAAACTGCACTAATTTTAACCTTTTGATCATTTCCCTATTTGTAGAGGATTGATCCAGAAAAGCAGCAGTGATATCACTATGTGGTTGTGTACATCTGCTTAGCTTGTATAGCTGTGCTGTAGTTACCATTTGTGCTTAATTTATCTTCCTTTAATTTTATTGTAATTATCTAGATGTAAGTCTCTAAACAAATATAACACAGATATATTTTTTTATTTATATATCCTCTTGAGGGAAGACCAAGAATGAGGGGGATGGATGGGGTAAAGGGAACACTTGGTACAAGAGAAATGTATGTCAAGCAAGGAAGGGAGAGGGCAAAATGGCTACCAATGGATAGTGGTTTTAAATGGATAAGGAAATGACAACCTTTAGGGATTTCTTCTGTCTGCTCTGTATATTTCTCAGGTGGATGAGGGGGAGGGTCATCATGCAATGAAGCTGCGGGAGTTAACCAGCTTTGGTTGTCAGGTCCTGCTGCAAAGCTGCCATTTTGATGCATTCTGACCTTGGCAGTGTAGCAGGGGACAAGGACAGCATTTCATCAGAGGAGCTACAATAACAGAACAAGTGGATCTTTGAATGGGTGTAGGACAATTTTATGCGTTCACTTGACCCCCATTTTTATGGAAGAAAGGACCCTTTGGTATATGTATACTCTACTTTGATTTCTTAGTTTTCAGTTGCAGCTGTTAAAATGGTAAAGCAGGATTGTGAAAAATATTTAGTTTAGAAGGAAATTTTTATTCTACATCATATTTCACCTTTTTATCAATCTTTCATTCAGACTTGGAGGTGTATTACTGTTACAGGAAACTGAGTGAGGTGACTGGGAAGTCCCATTCTGAATGTTTCTCTTATGATGAATCAAAACATGTGTTAACTGTCATGCCTCTTAAAGGTAGGAAAATGTGAAAATGTCATTAATACATATTTATTATCCCTACAACAGGGATGTGTCAAGTTGCCATGGCTGTTCAACATGGATGGGATGGTGCGGGAGGTAAAGACAAGGGTAATGGGTAGGGGACTGGAGATGGTTGAAGAAAATGGAGAAAAGTGGGAGGTAAGCCAATTGTTGTTTGCTGGCAACAGTGCACTTGTGGCAGGGTCAAAGGTGGATTAAGGGAGTTAGTGACTGAGTTTGGGAAGGTATGCAATAGGAAAGTTGAAGGTAAATGTGGGTAAGTGATGAGATGAACAAGGGGAGAGAATGGTAGAAAGTTGGAAGCAAGTCTTAAAGGAGAGGTTAAGAGTGGATAGCTTTAGGTATATGGGGTCATGTGGCAGGACAGGGAGTGAAGGTGGAAATAAATTGTACCGAGAGAAGTGAATGCCTTAGGGGATTAAAAAGTGTTATGAGAAATAGGCATTTGGCAATGGATGCAAAGAGAATATGAAGAAATGATTGTGCTGATAACACTTATGGGGCAGAGATTTTGAATTTAAGAGAGGCAGAGAGGAAAAGTTTAAACGTGTTCGAGATGAAATATCTGAAGTTTGGTAGGGGTTACAAGGTTGGACAGAGCAAGAAATGAGGAGGTGAGCTGGGTGTAGTATAGTGTATTGGCCATGGGACTAACACGAACTAGTGCAGGGGTGGAGCGCTGCGTGCCCCACCCCCAGATGCTCCCAACTACAAGGACCCCATTCATAGACCTATCAAAGGTCCTATTCATGTATGTGTTCTTACAGCACCTAGCACCTTCGCCCATGGGCAGTTGCTCTGTAGGCCTCTTAGGTACTTCACGTGCCCCCTGTACACATAACCTACCGATTAATAAACCCACGAACCATACAACCTGTTTCACTGTTGCCCCCTTACAACATGCTTGCAATCACTGGGGTGGAAAAGGTGATGGCAGATAGGGCCAATGAAAGAGTATTGGGATGGTTTGGACACATGGAAAGAACGAGTGAAGAGAGATTGGTAAAAGAGGTGGGGGGGTGAGTTAAACTGAGGGGACAACCAAGGATGAGATGGTTGGGATGAGGTGAAAGGGATGTTGAGCAAGGAAGGGCAAAGACAGAAGATAGGGGTGAGTGGAGATTGGCTGTGTATAGATGATACTATGATGGGGTGGGGGGAGTGGTTATGTGCAAATGGTTTTAATGAAGGTATTTCTCCCAGTCTTCTCTTTTGCGCGAGGAGACAGAGGTGGGGTTGCTGATTCTTCCGACTCAGAACAGTGGGTAGGATACAGGGATGACTCATCCTCCACGAGGAGCTAAGATGAGAGGGAGGAAAGTGTGGTGGATGGGAGTGGGTACTTACCTTTTGACTTTGCTACTTCCCATGTATGGGGAAAAAGGTCCTTGGTATATAGATAGCTAGGCAAACTATTTTTTTTTTATACCTAAACCGATTATCAGAAAAATATTGGTTTACTTCATGAAAGAGAAAGATAACTTAAGATTGTAAAATTTAAATTCTTATGAAGATGTTCCTTGGAACATCACGATTGGAAAGGTTCCACAAAAGGAAAAAAATCTTGTCTGCCAGTTGGTCCCTGTATTCCTCAAGTATCCAATTTGAGGTTTCATCAAGTCCTGAAACTGTTCTTACACACTATTCCCAATAACTTATCTATTTCCTTCTCTTCCTCTTTTACCTTTTAGCCCAACATTATCCTTATTCACATTTCTAAGAAATAATTTTCTTTAGCTAAAAGGGATTGGAAACTTTACTAATCATTTCAGTATGTCAATGCCTATCTACAATTTGCTTAGTAAATTTGGATACCATATGACACCTTAACACCCTATTCCATGGATCATATAGACATTAAGTACTGTCTACATGTTTGAAACACTAGGGATAATAAAAATACTTCACAATACTGAACTTATCATTTTATCCTCCAGACACAGCCATTCTGACAAAGACAAACATACATTAGGTTCTTCTGGTACCTACGAGCATTTACTAGAACATTTCCATGGCAAGACCAAATGGGGTAGGAGAAGTGAAGCTCCCAAAGATGATTTTATAGGGTCAACATTTTAGAATGTCCTTACACATCTGCCTTAATTTCTATCATCCTTGACATCCTGCCCTCAACTAAATTATTCATATCACTGAATATCCATCACAAATCCCATTGAATTTAGAGTCGCATGCTTTAGGTTGCTTGAGGGAAGTATTTTATTAATCAGTACTCACTTTTACTTCCCCCACCTCTCACTCTCTTGGTGCGTGTGTGTGGGTACACATGCTTATATAATAATACACGCAACAGGATGTGAAGAGGCAACAAGCCCTCTAGCACCCTTCCCTCCATTGATGGCCATGCCAGGAACAATTCAGTCTGTACTCAATAAATATACTGCTTGTTTTTGTCTTTGCACCTCCAAAATTCTAACCTTTTTGTTGAACATGTGTGAAAACCCATTTTGATAAAACTACCCAAGAGTGATAGTTCGGTTAGATGGTATTAAAGACTAGATACCACTTCTGTTGCAGTTTTTTTGGCAAAGGCAAACATGGAACATATTGGATCCTTATATAAACCCAAATTTACATCATCATCTACTAATGCCATACATCATAAATAAATAATACCTCAAATTATTTTGGGTAGATATTCCAAACCATTTAGCTCTCTGCACATAACTGACCCTTTATATAAATATATGTATATACCAGTATATACACATACACATATGAAAGCATATCAACAATCAGTTACAAAAAAAAATTAATTTCATTTCCTTAAAATCCCGTGGTCCTCTTTACTTAGCCTTGCCCTGTGCTGCCACTTTTTCCATGGCTGCTTTAACGGTCTCTTCATCACCAAGGAACTTCATGGAGACAACAGGTTTCATGTTCTCATCAAGTTCATACACAAATGGGATGCCAGTAGGTAGGTTCAGACCCATGATTGCAGCATCTGACATTTCTGTGAAACAAAAAAGTTAAATTGTAAATATACATACATATACTAAGGCTTTTTTCCCCTTACAAGGGAGGTAGCCAAAAACAAAAAGGCACAAAATCATTCCCACCCATTCCATCCCTAAATACACTCCACTCCCCTCCACTCTCCCTCTTATCTTAGCACCTCCTGGATGACAGGTCATCCCTGCACCCTGTCCACTGCCCTGGGTCAGAAGCAGTGTCGCAAGACACAGCACATCCACAGCAAGGCCGCTTCATTAAATTGGCGACCCCCCATGCAGAAAAGGAGAAGACGGGGAGAAATCCCTTCGGGCTGTGTCAATTTTTGCTCACACATACTACCTCACCCCACATCCTCCCACCCATTCCACCTCATGCATTACAACATCATCCATATACAACCATTCTCCATTCACCTGTCTTCTGTCCTCTCCCGTCCTTCCTCAACAGACATTCCCCTCTTCCCCAAAGCCCCCTTCACCCCATCCATCCATCTCATCCTAGGACGTCTCCTCGTGTTCACTCCTTCCACACCTGCCTTCCATACCTCTTTTACTAGTCTTTCTTCACTCATTCTTTCCATGTGTCCAAACCATCCTAATACTCTTTCATCAACCCTATCTCCCAACTCCCTTTCCACCCCTGTTTTCCTCCTCACCTCCTCATTTCTCACTCTATCCAGCCTAGTAACCCCTATCATACTTCTCAGACACCTCATCTTAAACACTTTCAAACTCCTCTCTTATGTTCCATGTTTCTGCCCCAAACAGTGCTGTTGGCACAATCACTCCTTCATAAAGTCTCCTCTTAGCATCCATTCCCAAATGTCTATTCCTCATTACACTTTTTAATCCACCAAGGCATTTACTCACTTCTCTCAATCTACATTCTACCTCCACCCCCAACTCCACCTTTTCCTGCCACATTTGCACCCAAGTATCTAAAACTATCCACTTCCTCCAGTCGCTCTCCCTTAATTCTCACTTACAGTCTGCTGCCACTTTCACCCCTTGTACATCTCATCACCTTACTTTTACCCACATTTATCTTCAGCTTTCTTCTTTCACACACTCTCCCAAACTCTGCCACCAACTTCCTCAATCCCCCCTCCGATCCTGCCACAAGCGCAGTGTCGTCAGCAAACAACAGCTGGCTCACCTCCCACTTTTCTCCATTTTCTTTAACCATCTCCAATCCCTGACCCACCACCCTTGCATTTACCTCTCACACTACCCCATCCATGTATAAGTTGAAGAGCCAGGGAGACATAACGCATCCTTGAGGAAGTCCCACCTTTACCTCGAACCACTCACTCTCTCCATTTCTAATCCTGACACATGCTCTACTACTCTCATAAAAACTCTTGACAGCTATCCTATATATCCGCAAAACCTCCCACAGTGCCTTCCTGTCCACCCTGTCATAAGCCCTTTCCAGATCCATAAAAGCAAAAAAAAAAAAAAAAAAAACCTTCCCCTTTCCTATAGCTTTCTCACATATCTGTCATACCACAAAAACCTGATCTACACAACCTCTACCTGTCCTAAATCCACACTGTTCCTCACCAATTACACCCCTCTGTTCCTCTCCCAATCCTCTCAATCAAGATCCTCCCATAAGCCTTCCCAACTACACTCAACAAGCTAATCCCTCCGAAACCACCACACTCACACCCCTTTTCCCTTGTAAAGTGGAACTATACAGGCACTACTCCAGTCCTCCAGCACTCTACCCTCTCTCCAGCAAACATTAAATAACCTCACCAGTCAGTCCACCATCAATGTACCTCCTCTTTTTTTTTTTACGACATTCTGCATGGTATCCATCCAGACCAGGGGCCTTACCTGCTTTCATCATCTAAACAACTGCCTTCACTTCATCCTTCCTTATTTCTCCTCCATTATCCTCACTCATCACGGTCATTTTCTTAGCACTTCCCAATGCAACTAACTTTCCCTCCCTATCCTCCTTCACATTTAGCAACTCCCTAAAATATTCTGCCCATCTTCCACTAACTGCCTTCTCTTCCATTATCATCTCTCCATCTGCATCTTTTACCTTTTCTTCTCGACTTGATTCCCCTCCTCTTCCTCTCTTAATTTCGTTCCAAAACATTTTTTATTACTTTCAAAATTTTCTGTCTTACCCTTACCCCATTTCACATCTTGTGCTTTACTTCTCTTTTCTTTTCTTTGTATCTCTCATATGACTCCCTCGTCCTATTTTGCAACCAATCTGTGAAAGCTCGTTTCTTCTCTTCTACAACCTTCTTTGTTTCCTCATCCAACCATTCACTACCCTTCCTTCTATTTCCTCCTGTCCTTTTTGTTGCAAACACCATCTTCGCCCACTTTGTGACTCCCTCCTTGAACCATCCCCATTCCTCTTCCACTCCTACCTCTACTCTATCTTTCACTCCCTCCCACTCCTCTCTCAGCTTCTTATACTCCTTTTCATTTTCATATGAGTTCACTCTAAGCACCTCCCTTTGTCCTTTTCCTCTTTCTCCATCTATCCTCCACTCGACTTACCTTCCACCAGAAAATTATCTGATATTCCCCCACTCTCTCCCCTTAGTACATGTACATCCTTAACTCTTCCTATTATACTCCTACCTACCTATAGATGCAAAAAAAAAAAATATATATATATATATATATATATTAATACATACATACATACATATACCAAGGCTTTTTCCCCCTTCCAAGGGAGGTAGCCACAAAGGGAAAGGCATAAAAACACTCCCACCCATTTCATCCCTAAATACACTCCACACCCCTCCCACCCTTCCTCTCATCTGAGCACCTCCTGGATGACGGGTCATCCCTGAACCCTGCCCACCGCCCTGGGTCAGAAGCAGTGTCGCAAGACACAGTACATCCACAGCAAGGCCGCTTCATTTAATCGGCGACCCCCCCTCTCCGTCCCCCTTTGCATATAAAGGGAGGACGGGGAGAAATCCCTTCGGGCTGCGTCAAAATTTACTCACACATACTCACACACATACTACCCCCCCCCCCGCCCATTCCTCCTCATGCAGTCACAACATCATCCATATACAACCATTCTCCACTCACCTCTGTCTTCCGTCCTCTCCCTTCCTTCCTCAACAGACACTCCCCTCTTCCCCAAAGCAAAAAAAATATATTAATAATAATAATAATAAATGAAAATCGCGTTTTTTTTTATAGAAAAAAAAATTATGATTTTTTTTTAATCTCATCCAAATTTGTTCAGATATTAAATATTTAGTATATAAAAACAGGTGCAAGTATGTTATTCATCCCTCCACATATGTGCATCTATCTTATTCAAAGAGACAGAGTATAAAAATAAACAAGTAATTGACCATTTTAGTCACTGTCAGATGCTGCAAGCCTGCAACAAGTGTAGATACTGTACATGGGCCAGTATGGCTATTGGTTGGCTACCTTACAAAATTTACCTTATATCTTAGCATACTCTAAAGATTAAACACTCCAATTTCCCATAAGGACCCTGGACGTTGCCTAAACACAGATCTGCCACTTGGACAGTGGAAAAGGGGTTAACATAGTAATGGGGGGAAACTGTTGTACTTCCCACCACCCATCAAGGCTCAGAGTTTACTTTCTACCTGACTTTTTGCTCGCTATCCCTTAACTTTAACCTACAATCATACATAAGTCCTTGAGATGCAACTCAAAAAGAAACCATCCCCCTTTTTTTTTTTTTTTTCTTAAAAAAAAAAAAAATAAATAAAAAAAATAAATAAATAAATAAAAAAGAAGATATTTTCGTTTTAAAATAACTCGGCAAGGAAAAGAACCATATTACAATAATTTTTTTATGTTAGAATATCAAATAAATCAGTATACCCCTCACTTGAGGTTTTCTATGGTTAGGGCACTTCCATTTTCTGTGGTTTCATGTTTTGATGCGTTTTATTTATTTTACAATGAACAATTGCCCCACTTAGTTTTGGCACAGTTTTAAAAATGTTTCAGACAAGAATAGCAACTCACCCAGTATTTCTTTTTATTACATTTTCTTGTGTTCATTTACGGGTTTTTTTTTTTTTTTGGCTAAATAGTAACTACCTTAAAAAATGTGACAAACAGCGAAATACTCAAAATGGTGTAGCAGATGACACATTTTCCTTGACTTACTAATGACATACATCTATTACTCTTATTTGAAAAGTAATACGATTAATATACGTTGCAGAGGAGAGGGAGAGAGAGAACGCAGGAATCTGTTCACGTAGTGGTCGATGGTAGACTAACAACCAGCTTCAAGCTGTGAGTGGTGTTGAGTGCAGTGACAAACTAACCAAAACTAACTCGTATACTTATAAGTTATGTTATAACCCTATTATTAAATCAATTATTTTCATTTATTTATACAGCAGAGGGCTTGTGATCCAATTATGTTATGTATGATTGTAGGTTAAAGTTAAGGGATAGCGAGCAAAAAGTCAGGTAGAAAGTAAACTCTGAGCCCTGATGGGTGGCAGGGAGTACAACAGTTTCCCCCCATTACTACGTTAACCCCTTTTCCACTGTCCAAGTGGCGGATCTGTGTTTAGGCAACGTCCAGGGTCATTATGGGAAATTGGAGTGTTTAATCTTTGAAGAGTATGCTAAGATAAAAGGTAAATTTTGTAAGGTAGCCAACCAATAGCCATACTGGCCCATATACAGTATCTACACTTGTTGCATGCTTGCAGCATCTGACAGTGACTTTATATGGTTAATTACTTGTTTATTTTTATACTCTGTCTAATGCCTCTTTGAATAAGATAGATGCACATATATGGAGGGATGAATAACATACTTGCACCTGTTTTTATATACTAAATATTTAATATCTGAACAAATTTGGACAAGATAAAAAAAAAAAAAAAAAAAAAAAAAAGCGATAATTTTTTTTTTGTGCATCACAATTAACATAACATAATTGGATCACAAGTCCTCTGCTGTATAAATAAATTAAAATAATTGATTTAATAATAGGGTTATAACATATAAGTATATGAGATAGTTTTGGTTAGTTTGTCACTGCACTCATCACCACTCACAGCTTGAAGCTGGTTGTTAGTCTACCATCGACCACTACGTGAATGTTCCTGCGTTCTCTCTCCTCTGCAACGTATATTAATCGTATTGTCAAATAAGAGTGATAGATGTCATTAGTAAGTCAAGAAAAATGTGTCGTCTACTACACCATTTTGAGTATTTTGCCGTTTGTCACATTTTTTAAGGTAGTTACTATTTAGCAAAAAAAAAAAAAAAAGCATGTAAATGAACAGACACAAAAATGTAATAAAAAAGAATACTGGGCGAGTTGCTATTCTTGTCCGAAACATTTTTAAAACTGTGCCAAAACTAAGTGGGGCAACTGTACATTGTACAATAAATAAAACATCAAAACATGAAACCACAGAAAATGGAAGTGCCCTAACACCATAGAAAACCTTAAGTGAGGGGTATACTGATTTGATATTCAAACAGAAAAATTATTGTAATATGGTTTTTTTCCTTGCCGAGTTATTTTAAAACAAAATATATAAAAAAGAAAACGAAAATATTCTTTTTTTTTTTTTTGGTCAAGGTAAAAAAAAAAAAAAAAAAAAAAAAAATTTTTTTTTTTTAGTCGCATCTCTATACCTACCACTACATAGTCCATTAATGCTATCTACCACCCTTCCCTCCACCACCCTCTCCCTTGTGTACTTATGCTTGACTTTCTTCCGAAACACTATTTGCTATCATCAACTCTCTAGACACATCTCCACCATCAACTCTCCACTACGATTCTTTCTTGGAACTCCACATTTCCTAACCACTCTGTCAATTGGTTCATTTCCTACCCTAGCATTAAGGTCTCCCAGCACTACTACATTGACGTTTCTCCCTAATCCCTCTATGCACTCATTTAAATCTACCCAAAAAGCCTCCCTTCCTTCTACACTCTTCTCACTACCAGGCCCATATGCACTTACAAAAACCCACATCTCCTTTCCCAGTTTCACCTTCATCCACATTATCCTTGAGGAAACCTCCTTCCACTCCACTACACATTTACTGATCTGTTCACTTACTAGTATAGCCACCCCTTCTCTCCCTCGCCCTCTCTTCACTCCTGATAACCTCCCAATTACACTCCCAAACTTACACTCGCCCTTCCCTCTCAACTTAATTTCACTCAAAGCTAACAGATCCATCTTTCTTCTCACAAACATACTACCTATCTCTTCCCTTTTACTCTCATCTGTACCACACCCACGCACATTAAAAGACCCAAACCTTTGGGTGCTGGTTGGAAAACTCCTAGACCCTCTTATGCCTTTACTTTTTTTTAGGAATGTCCCCCTGTGGGGCTAAAGGGAGAAGGATACCTGGTCCCAATCCCCGTCCCTTTTTTCTTGCCTCTTACGATCCAAGTGGAAATACTTGGTGGCAATATTCTTTTGCCCTGCCACAGGGTAGGTAGGCGAAAAAGGAAATGAATATTCAGAGAAATAGTACAGGACAGTAACAAGAGGTTGGGGGGACAGCATAGCGGAGGGACAGTCGTAGTATAAAAGCGTCAAAAATTTTTGCTCACACACACTACCTCTCCCCCATTCCCCCGTCCAATCCACCTCATGCATCACAACATTTTCCATATACAACCATTCTCCATTCACCCGTCTTCTGTCCTCTCCCGTCCTTCCTCAACCGACATTCCCCTCTTCCCCAAAGCCCCCTTCACCCCATCCATCCATCTCATCCTAGGACGTCCCCTCATGTTCACTCCCTCCACATCTGCCTTCCATACCTCCTTTACTAGTCTTTCTTCACTCATTCTTTCCATGTGTCCAAACCATCCTAATACTCTTTCATCCACCCTATCTCCCAGCTCCCTTTCCACCCCTGTTCTCCTCCTCACTTCCTCATTTCTCACTCTATCTAGCCTAGTAACCCCCATCATACTTCTCAGACACTTCATCTCAAACACATTCAAGTTCCTTCTCTCTTCCTCTCTCATGTTCCATGTTTCTGCTCTATACAGTGCTGTTGGCACAATCACTCCTTCTATAATAATAATAATAATAATAACAATAAATATATAATAATAGTGGCAGTAGCAGTAGTTGTGGTGATGGTAGTGGAAGAAGTGGTGGATGACCATGTTGAAAGTAATCCTAGGAAAATAACAAAAGTCTATATCTACTAACAATGAAAGAAATCATAGTTCAAAGCAAACTAATACATACGGTCAAGGTGCTTGACGATGCCTCGGAGGGAGTTGCCATGAGCAGCAATGAGGATTTTCTTTCCTGCCTTCATCTGTGGCACAATGGTGTCATTCCAGTAGGGCATTGTGCGTTCAATGGTTCTGGTCAAAGAGTAAATCGTTAGCAATTTGTTGATGAAACAAGAATGGTCAAACTTGTTCTTTATCCTTCTATCCTTTCACTCAAATTGCAGGAGTGATCAAGTTAACCTCTTCCATACGATGATGCCTAAACGAGTGGGTATATGAGGGTGATCGCATCTGTGTCTTGATTATATTTTGTAGTTGTAGCTAAATGACCCCAGTTTTCTGTGAACTGGCTTGATCACTTTTTCTATGGTTATCAATATATTCAGAGTAAAAGAACTAGTTGTACAGCTCTGATTTCATATTTCATAACGTGAGTATTGTGATGCATCACTGAATCGTCATACATCAGGCATCTGATGCTGTGTGCAAGAATTTGACTTATTGAAGAGGTTAAAGAACATTTAAACTTCATACTCAAACCCATTTGACACCCCTCCCATCTCGCCACCTCATGGATGAAAGGCCATCCCTGTTCCCCACAACACTGCTTGGGTTGATGGCAATGTAATTAGAATCTACCCATTAGCCCTGATCTCTTTGTAAGGGCGGCACTTCCAAAGCAAGATCTCATAACCCAAAATGCAGAGTTGGGTGCATACCTCGGTGCATTCCTAGGTGTTCCTCAGCATGTTCCACTTTAGTTTGGCTGCGGTTAGCACTCCCAAACTATTAAAGCTTAAGAGACAGGTTCATACCGAAATAAAAGTCCAGCGGGCCACATACTATACCAAAGAAAAATTTCGTAGGCCACATACTATACCTGCACCTATATTGCTTTACCGTATTTTCCGGCTTAAAATGCGCATCGGGTTATAATGCGCACACATGCACTTCATTATCTCAGCACACAGATAGCGCGCACCGACGTATAACGTGCATGCCCGATCGCATTTGTCTATAACGCAGTTTTACCTCAGTATTTATATCATGTGAACGAGGTTACATGGGGAAGTATTTTTCATTGGCTAGAGCCACCGCTGGGAAATCTGTTGATTTGTCACTAAATTAAGTGTCAGTTTAGGCATCAATCAGGACACAACTAAGAAAAAGTCGGAACTACATGTACCGGTATATGACTCATGTTGTGTGTTGGTCCCTTATTACTTTGTAGCTTAAATAGTTTGTAGGAAATATCTAAAAAAAGTTTATTGGAAGTAAAATATACAGAAAAATTTCGGGATTTTTACAGAAAATGTTCATTTTATATCTTGAGGAAATAATTTGTCTTTACCATTTTTTATTTAATACTGAAACAAACTACAGACTGTTTCGTTTTAGCTTTGAACCTGCAATGACAGTGGTGAAATAGGAGTCTCTCATCGAGGTGACGTTTAGTTAATATAACTCCCGAAAGAGGGTGTTGTAGTCAGGTGTTTGACACGAGTTTATGAACGGCCCGCAATGGAATTTGTACCATACCTAAAGTGAAGCAACAAAGCCAACATAAAAATTCAAACTA
Source organism: Oratosquilla oratoria (assembly GCF_046742065.1). Lineage (NCBI taxonomy): Eukaryota > Metazoa > Arthropoda > Malacostraca > Stomatopoda > Squillidae > Oratosquilla > Oratosquilla oratoria. Next base: position 14,872,355 of record NC_134789.1, on the reverse strand, counting down.
GGATGCTGTGAACATGGGCAAATATCATGAATATTGATCATGTTTCATGGTGTTTAGGCCTATTTAAACATGAAAAATAAGATTCGATAGATACCTACCTATACCAAATATTTATATACGGTAGCCCATGCTGGCGTATTCTTTCATGTCACCATGGCTGTTCTTCTTGTTCTCACGAAACGTCACGGAGAAGTGTGCCTCCCGACTTTGTGACGGCCAACATCGTCACGTTGTTGTGAAAAAAATTACACACACAGCCGCAGAATTTTTATCGTAGGCCGTAGATAATGCGCACCCCCCATTTTTAGGCCCTTCCAACGGAAAAAAGTCGTGCACTATACGCCGGAAAATACGGTAATAGTTTGGGAGTGCTAACCACAGCCAAGCTAAAGTGGAACATGCCTTACTCTGCCAAAATGGTTTACATCACTGCCTCATTAGTGTGACCATCCCTCTCCCTCTTCAACATATCTGGACTTCCTCTAAAGCTTACCTCATTCATTTCTATTGTCCACACTTTTCCGAGTCCCCTCTCATTTTTTCCCATGTGCCCAAACCACCTCAGCATTCCAACCTACCCAGGCTGATTGCTCTCTCCACCTGTTTTCTTGCTCCCTTCCATACTTCACTCTTATCCATCTTTGTAATACCTACCATACTTTTCAAACACATACATACATATACCAAAGGCTTTTTCGCCCTTACAAGGGAGGTAGCCAAAAAGAAAAAGGCATAAAAACCATTCCCACCCACTCCATCCCTAAAACTCCACTCCCCTCCACCCTCCCTCTTATCTTGGCACCTCCTGGATGAAGGGTCATCCCTACATCTTGTCCACTGCCCTGGGTCAGAGGCAGTGTTGCAAGACACAGCACATCCACAGCAAGGCCGCTTCATTAAATCGGTGACCCCCCCCTCTCCATCCCCGCATGCAGAAAAGGAGAAGATGGGGAGAAATCCCCTCGGGCTGCGTCAAAATTTTCCCACACATACTACTTCACCCCCCATTCCACCTCGTGCATCACAACATCATCCATATACAACCATTCTCCATTCACCCGTCTTCTGTCCTCTCCCGTCCTTCCTCAACAGACATTTCCCTCTTCCCCAAGGCCCCTTTCACCCCATCCATCCATCTCATCCTAGGTTGCCCCTTCATGTTCACTCCCCCCACATTTGCCTTCCAAACCTCTTTTACTAGTCTTTCTTCACTCATTCTTTCCATGTGTCCAAACCATCCTAATACTCTTTCATCCCCCCTATCTCCCAACTCCCTTTCCACCCCTGTTCTCCTCCTCACCTCCTCATTCCTCACTCTATCTAGCCTAGTAACCCCTATCATACTTCTCAGACACCTCATCTCAAACACATTCAAACTCCTTCTCTCTTCCTCTCTTACGTTCCATGTTTCTGCCCCATACAGTGCTGTTGGCACAATCACTCCTTCATACAATCTCCTCACACCAAACACACCATCTCAAAAAACACCCATGTTCCTACTTTCTGACTCAAATTTAAAATCTGTTCCATAGCATACTTGAGTAATTCATCTTTGAAATAGCTATATCCATTCTTCTATTCCAGTCTTTTATCCATCATTACATCCCTTACCCCTCTCAGCTTCACCTGGTATTCTCTTTTTCCTTATCTAATTTACACCTTTAGCACTTTTGCCTCCTTTGCTTTTCTTCCGTCTCGACTCAACCTCCACACTCAATTTCCCTTCTACCAGATAACGTAGATAGGACTACTGAATAAAAAATGTTGCACCCATTTGTTTTGTGTTGACCACAGTATACAATCAAATATACTTACAACTTGAGAGATTCAAACATGGGGAACTCTGCCTTTGAAGGTCCATCTTTGTAGCGTGCATCCTCAACAATGGTCTTGTAGAAAGGATGGTCTTTATCCATGGGTGGTGGTGGAATGTCGAAGCTACGGCGCCAAATTTTAACCTGTATCACAAGATGTTTTCTTTAATGCACATGAATGGTATAGGACAAGCCAAACTTACCTTTCATTCAACCTTCTTTCTATTCTAGTCTATTATTCTTGTTCAAAATAAAACTAAACATAAAACTAACCATTTACTTGTAACTATATAAATACTAACTTCAATGTTCTTGTGAAGTACAGTAATTTCCATGATCCTATTAAAAATTTCAAATCAAATGAGGCAAGACACTCCAATCCAATGGTAAATGTATCAACCCTATCAATCATTCCTCCATGCCAAATCAGTGTTTTCTTTTTTTATAGTAACAAGCCCACCGGCTGCGCCGGCCAGGCTTCGCCTGGGGTCAGAAAATATGTAATCGGAAAAGTGGAAATTAAAAATTTGGCAAATTGGAAAATTAGTAGTCGTGACGTCACCCGCTCAGAGCTGGGGCTCTTTAGGACCCACAGAGCTGATGTCATGACGTCATGTCTCTTCTGATTGGCTAGTTTTTATTAACTCTCCTTTACTGAACTTCTTTTCCTTCGTCACCCAACTCCAGAAGTGACGATACCGTTGCATCTTTAACTTTGACGAATCCCCGGCCATCCTTCCCAACCACCACCTGTGTGTGACCGAATTACCACCGGACGGCGTAAGCAACCATTAAATTTTTTTATATTAGATCTCGCATTCATTATTAATTAAATCAACCCATCATCTCTTACCACATATGGCATTTTTCCAGAATGGAGTTGTTTGGCCTAGTGTTCCATAATTTGTATGTATATTTTTCTATATTTTTCTGTGTCTTGATGCATTGCCTCTGACCTGGGCAGTGGACAGGGATGACCCTTCATCCTCTAGGAGCTACAGTAAAAGGAAAATAGGTGATGGGTAGGACCAATTTTCCTTTGGTCCAAGGGAAGTCTGAATTCCACCCCAGCTTTTTAGTGCAAAATTGAGAAGACACTGATCAAAGCACTTATGATAAGGGGACAAAGCATTCAATCAATTCTCAGCCATATGAAAGTACAGTGGCACACACCCACACCAAGTAAAGCCAATTTAATGTCCCTCCCATCTCAGCACTTCATGGATGAAGGGTCATCCTGGTCTCCTGCCACATCGCTCGGATCAAGGGCAATATTGCCTTGAATCCATCTAAATTGTTCTATAAACTCATCTACACCATCTCACCTGCTCCTCCCCATGCTTCTCTGCAGTCTCGGCCTTGTTAAGACCAGTCAGACCACCATAGTGCCTCTCATTGAGTCGCCAAGTCTTCTCAATGGGAATGTCTTTCTGGCTGATCTTCTCCAAGATAGCATCAAGAGTCTTCTGAGCACGGGTAAGCACTGAAGTGTGGGCAATGTCAAACTTGAAACCCGCCTCCTTCAGAGCTGCCCCTGCTGCCTCAGCCTCCTTCACACCTGAACACAGAGTAATATTAGGAGATATATTTGATGAATTCAAAACAAATGAAAAAAAATGGAAAGTTAATATTCTGGAAAATCCTTGCATAAAAATTAATAATTTTGTGAAAAATTACAAAAGCAAGAATTTTCTCTGAAAGGAACAGGACTGAAAATACATACACACACACCAAAGGCACTTTACCTTTGAGGGGGTCAAGTCAAAGCACATACCATACCAACATCATAAAACCCCTTAAACCACCCCATCTTTGCATTTTTGGGACAAAGGGTCATCCTGTCTCCTCCTGTCACACTACATGGGTCAATGGCAAAGCAGTGAGAATATTCCTACACAAGAGTTAGCTTACCTCCACCCCTCCTTATCCACTCCAGTCACAACCTTCCTCCATTCACTCATATCTTCTGTGCTCTTCTCTCATTAACACACATTCCACATGCAACCAAAACCCCCAAGTTCACCTTATCTATCCATCTCATTCTCAATCTTCCTCTCATTATCACTCACTCCACTTCTGGTTTCCGTATTGTGCTTATCTTGCCTCATTCTTTTCATGGGCTTCTTCAGATGGGCTATTCCAGGGTGACAATTCTTCAGGTGGTATCCTTGGATGACAATTCCTAACCTAACGTAACCTAACCTAACTGGGGTGACAATTCTTCAGGTGTTGTTGGTTGGTGCGACAATTATTCAAGTGGGCTATCCTGGGGTGATGATTTTACAGGTGGACATTCTGGGGTGACAACTCTTTAGGTGATCCTTTTCACGTGTCCAAACTACCTCATCACCGATCTACCCTATCTGATGACTCCCTTTCCAACCACTCTCCTTCACCTTCACATTAATTTCGGTAAAATTTTACTTTCGACCTTTGTTGGAATATAGCAATACAAAATTAAATGGTAATTTTGTAAATTAAAATGTATGAACGTAATATGCAATTTTGTGTGCGGAAATGAAAATAAAAATAGTTGCTAAAACAGATTTCATAATTAACGAAGTCGTGTACTACGAATGGTATGCCATGTTTGTTATGGTAGATTCGACGTCGGAGAAATGAAAGGACGAAATATTTGTCTAAACTAAAGTAAACTAAACTAAATTAAACTAACCTAACCGGTAAAATTTTACTTTCGACCATTGGAGGAATATAGCCATACAAAAGCTGAGAGAGTGATTGAAAAGCCCGCCAACGTCTCTCACGACGATGACGATGAGGACCAGCCGGATGATATCTAATTTGCAGGTAATGATTTATTAAACACAGGTTAGGTTAGGTTAGTTTAGTTTAGTTAAGTTAAGTTAAGTTTAGACAAATTTATCGTCCTTTCATTTCTCCGACGTCGGAATCTACCATAACAAACATGGCGTACCATTCGTCGTACACGACTTCGTTACTTAGAAACCTGTTTTAGCAACTATTTTTATTTTCATTTCCGCACACAAAATTGCATATTGCGTTCATACATTTTAATATACAAAATTACTATTTAATTTTGTATTGCTATATTCCAACAAAGGTCGAAAGTAAAATTTTACCATAATTTCTTATTATCCATTCTTATAACACATATTTCTTAGACATGCATCATTCTTTCATAACTATAGATTAAGCTCCACTCCAAAAAAATAATGTTGATTACTTAATTCCCACTCTTCTTCCTTAAATCTTGTGTGCTGGAAGCACAGTTGAAAGTATATAGGTCTCATGTTCCTAGTTGTGGGCTTGAGTCACATTTCTCTTGTTTCCAAGTGACAATCTAAGCACACAAGGCAAAGGTGACTGCTTCAGCTTCAGGTATACATTTCCTATCACATGTTCCTCACTTCAAAGCTCTCATTTTCCACTTCTATGACTACCTACTTGGCACGATATTAACCCCAAGAATAGAAACCCTAATTATCTCTAATAAAACAAGTCTAACATTAAATCTTAAAAAAATCTGCCTCCCTTATTTTTTAAGTCTACACACTATATCTACATCTCAAAATCCTTTTGCCTCTTATATTCTAAGTCTTCTCTATATAGAACCAGTACTGTCACTGTGGTTACAATCACTCCATACATTCTTTTTTCATTCATCCTCAAATGCCTCAAAACTCTAACCCTTCATGCTAATGATGATTCCACCACCATCACCACCCCTTGTACATCTTGTCACTTTACTTTTGCCCAAAACTCACAAGTAACATCTTTACTCACCATTCCAAATCCAGTCACCAACTTATTAAATTTCTTCAAAATCAGCCACAAGCAATGTCATCCACCAATGACGATAGATTGACCTTTCACTGACCCTGACCTTGACCAATGACCTTCCAAATCTCTGCTTAGCATTTGCATTTACCAAAATATGAAACCGGTTCCACAAATGAAACTGATGTAGTTAAAAACCGATTAAATTCTAAAGACGCACAGGTAATTCAAAATAGTAACCGCCACTAATGATATTTTCCTATTTTAATAATATTGTCACCCCAATCCCCATTGTTCCTATAAGGCTAAGCTGATTGTCAAAGCTGAAATTACATTCAAGTGAACATCTCAAATGATAGTGCTACAAACATTAAATATCCTTATGATTACAAAGTGCCACACATATTAGACAAGTGTCAGGGCAACAATCATTACAATGGCTACCAATAATAGTTTTGTTCAGGTGCCAACATGACATTAGGTCCACCTTGTCCTTGACCTTCCAAAGTCATTCCTAAAATACACTCGGGAACTTCGCTGGCTTCCCAGGACAAGTACAGATAATTCCAACTAAAAATGGTGTTATAAGATCATAAAGATGGCGAACTTCACAAACTAAATATAAAATAGGGCACAATACTTCCATTTCCTCTCTAGATTTAATCTCACTAATGACAATGAAATTAGTTAATCAGTAACAAGCATAATTTGCTTCGCACTTCCTATTATACAAGGTTT
>NC_134789.1:14831044-14863544 GCF_046742065.1 Oratosquilla oratoria | reverse complement strand
ATACATACACACGTACATAATACACACACGCACACATACATACATACATACACACATAGATCCATATATGCAAAGTCCACTAAGAAGAGGAAAAACACACGGAGTCCGAGAGCTTTCGCGATATATTCAAATTATCAAGGAATACAGAAAAGTGAGTACAAACAAGTTGAGATACAGAGTATAAATAGGACAAGTGAGACATTTACCCTCCTCTCCGAAGCCTGAAAGCTCAGGTTGGGTCCCTCGGCGAGGTCATGGAAACTGAGAAATATTATCACATCAACTTTTGAAATATGTACTATTTATATTATTGACAATATATGGATCTAACTTTTATGATCCTAAACTATTATTAATAAGTTGGTCATAATAGTATTTGATAATTCCTGACTCTATGTAGGTCAAAAAGGAAAAGAATTAGAGGTTAGAATTAAACAGCATAAAAATTGTATTAAAAAGGGCCTGGAATCTAATGCCCTTTTTAAACATGTTCATGACTTTGACCATCCTTTTGACTGGAAAAATGCTTAAAAAATTATACAGTGTAAGAATATATCAGAAAGAAATATAATAGAGTCAAGAATCATCAAATACAATTATGGCCAACTTTGTGTCATTGTGTGGTCAGTAATCATCTCAAGTAGAACACTTCCCCATGAGTCTTCTCCACCCTTTACGGTCATCTCTTCCCAGCATATTTCTTTGCAATTATAGTAGCCCATCATAACTATTCTTCCTCCATCTTCCATTATCTTGTTTTGTGTTATTCTTGTGTCTTCTAACATGCTTTTATGTTCATTCTCTTCCCATGAGGCTGTTTTTGGGGGCACGTAGTTTATTACAAACTTTCTGCTCTTCTTATCTCTATCTTCTACTTCTATCATGATCATCTCTACTCTATTGTTCCCATATGTGACACTCTTCACGCTCATATCCTTCTTTGTCAGGAACATAACTCCACCCCCTTGTTTTTTCTCTCTGTTTCTAATCCAATAATTATATGCATTGTGTCCTATGCTGTTGGGTGGTAGTGGACCTTTTAATTTTGTCTCAACAATTCCCATTATGTCTGGATCTTTTTCTTTCAGATATTTGTTCAGTTCATTCAGTCCTGTTATTAATCCATCTATATTTGTGTAGGATACTTTTAACTTTCTGTTATTTCCATTGTATTCTCTGTTTCTTTTGTGTTTCTCTCTGTTATTTTCCATTGCTTCAATTTCATATTCACTACTCTCCAGTAGAATTCTTGTTTTTCTGTCTCCGTTCTGGTCTCGTTTTTTTTCTTAGCTTCATGTCTTTTCTTTATTTCCTCCTCTCTTTCCTCTTTATTCATTTCTCTTTTTATCCATACCTTTTTATATTGTTCACTTGTTGCTAGTTTCCCTGTTTTGGATAAGATATTCTCTGCCGTCGTTTGTGACCTGAATTTAATCTTGATTGGTCTGGTCTTGTCTGTACTATATTTCCCAAGCCTGAATTTCTCTTCGATTTGTTTCATTATTTCTGGTTCATCTTCCTGAACTAATTCTAGTAAATTTCTTACTTTTTCATTTTCCTCTTTGGTTCTTGTGGTTCTATCTGGGTTATGTTTCTCTTCCATTCCTAATATAATTATACATTTCTTTCTATCTGCTAAGTCTCTTACTATATTCTCCTTCTGTCTCATCACTTTAATAACTGATTCTTCAGTTTGTTCTTTCATTTGCTGTTTGATTATGTCAGTAAATGCAACTTTACTGTTTTCTTGAATTTTTTTCCAACCCTCCTTGTTGTCCTTATTATTCTCCTTTAAGACTTTATTCTCTTCTTTTACTTCTTTTAACTGTTTTTTTAATTCTTCAATTTCCTTAGTTAAGTTTTTGTTCGCCTTCTCTAGTTCTTCCAATCTTTCAACCCTCTGCACAATGTTGCCAACGTGACCGAACCTAAGTTCCCAGTGCTCGATCATCTTATCGAGCTTCTCTTCTAGTCTTGTTAATCGGGGGGGGGGGGTTGTGCCCCCCCCCCACCCTCTTTAGGTATAGAAATGAAGAAGAACCATCGAGACTAGACCTAACAATCACATCAGAACCTGAAATAGTGGAAAAGATAGAATACCAGGCACCAATAAGCAAAAGTGACCACATACTGATAGAACTAGAACTACATGAGAAAAAATACATGAAAAGAAATGAACAATATAGAAAAGGAAGATTGATATATGAAAAAGCAAATTTTGATAAAATAAGAGAATTCTTCCAAAATGAAAGACATATTTCAAAAGTTAATGTGATAATATTTCTCTGTTTCCACGACCTCGCCGAGGGACCCAACTTGAGCTTTCAGGTTTCGGAGATGAGGGTAAATGTCTCACTTGTCCTATTTATACTCTGTATCTCAACTTGTTTGTACTCCTTGATAATGTGAATACATCACGAAAGCGCTTGGACTCTGTGTGTTTTTCTCTTCCTAGTGGACTTTGCATATTTGTGATTCACGTGTGACTTGTAAAATTTGTGCATACATGAATACATACGTACACACACACACACACACACACACACACTTCAACGAACGGACGGCTTAGAGGACGTTCTGAAGAAAATTGAAGTTTTGTGGATCCCAACGCAAAGAGAAGTGCCTATTGTATTTACAGGGTGGGGGGAAATTGCTCGTGGGGTAGTAGGAAAGTAGGGAAAGAGGAGGGGAGGGATACTGAGGGAAATGGAAGGAAATGAGGAAGGAGTAGACTTGGCCCAGGCAGACAGGCGAAAGGTAAACAAACGGCCCCCCGACGACGATGAAATGTCTAATAAAAATGTAAAGATTAGAAGTATAGATAGGAACAATACAGTAGAAAGTGATGAGAATATTTTCAAGGGATTTAAAGAGAGTGGGGGGGACACAAACCCCCCCCCCCGACTGACAAGACTAGAGAAGAAGGTTGATAAGGTGATCGAGGACTTGGAGAGTAGGTTAGGTCATATGAACACCATTTTACAAAGGGTTGAAAGATTGGAAGAACTGGAAAAGGCGAATAAAAACTTAACTGATGAAATAGAAGACCTAAAAAGACAGTTAAGAGAGGTAAAGGTGGAGAATGAGGAATTGAAGAAGAATAGTAAAGAAAACAGAGAAACGATAGCTAAAGAAAGTAAAAATTGGAAGAAAACCCAAGAAGGAAATAAGGTTTCATTCACTGACATAGTCAAACAGCAATTGAAAGAACATACTGAAGACTCAGTTATTAAAGTGATGAGACAAAAGGAGAATATAGTAAGGGATTTAGCAGACAAGAAGAAATGTATAATTATATTAGGAATGGAAGAGAAACACAACACAGATAGAACCACAAGAATCAAAGAGGAAAATGAAAAAGTAAGCCAATTACTAGAATCAGTTCAGGAAGATGAACCAGAAATTATGAAACAAATCGAAGAGAAATTTAGACTCGGAAAGTATAGCACAGACAAGACCAGACCAATTAAGATTAAATTCAAGTCACAAACAACGGCAGAGAATATCTTATCCAAAACAGGGAAACTAGCAACAAGTGAACAATACAAAAAGATATGGATAAAAAGAGAAATGAATAAAGAGGAAAGAGAGGAAGAAAAGCAGAAAAGACTGGAAGCTAAGGCAAAAAACGAGAACAGAACGGAGTCAGAGAAAGAGAGATTCTATTGGAGAGTAGTGAACATGAAACTAAGGAAGTTCGACATACAAAAGAAAAACATAAGGGAAACAGAGAACACAATGGAAGTGGCAGAAAACTAAGAGTGTCTTACACAAATATAGATGGATTAATAACAGGATTGAATGAGCTGAATGATTATTTGAAAGAAAAAGAACCGGACATAATGGGAATTGTAGAAACAAAATTAAAAGGCCCACTACCACCCAACAGTGTAGGACATGATGCATACAATTATTGGATTAGAAACAGAGAGAAAAAACAAGGGGGTGGAGTTATGTTCCTGACTAAGAAGGATATAAACGTGAAAGGTGTCACATATGGAAAGAATACAGTAGAGATTATTATGATAGAAGTGGAAGACAGAGATAAGAAGAGCAGAAAATTTGTGATCAATTATGTGCCTCCGAAAACAGCCTCATGGGAGGAGAGTGAATATAAAAGTATGTTAGAGGACACAAAGATAGCATTAACTAAAATAATGGAAGACGGAGGAAGAATAGTTATGATGGGCGACTTTAATTGCAAAGAAATCTGCTGGGAAGAAATGACAGTAAAGAGTGGTGATGACTCATGGGGAAATGCTCTACTCGAGATGATTATTGACCATACAATGACACAGTGGATACAAGAGAACACTAGGTATAGAAATGAAGAAGAACCATCGAGGCTAGACTTAATAATTACATCTGAACCTAGAATAGTGGACAAGATTGAATATAAAACACCAATAGGTAAAAGTGACCACATATTGATTGAACTGGAACTTAATGAAGAAAAATATATGAAAAGAAATGAACAATATAGAAAAGGAAGATTGATGTATGAAAAAACAAACTTTGATAAAATAAGAGAATTCTTCCAACAAGAAAACTGGGAAGAAATATACAAAGAAGAAACATCAGTGGAAGAGAAATGGAATATTTTGACAAAAATTTACAAAAAAGGAGTGGAAAAGTATGTCCCAAGACAAACACAAGAAAAAGAATATGTAAAATGCTGGTACAACAAAAGTTGTAGGGAGTTAAAAGACAAAAGAGACAAAGCCTGGACCAGATGGAAAAAAGACAGAAGACCTGAAAAATGGAAAATATATACTGGTTATAGAAATGAATATGTACAAAAGTGCAGAGAGGAAAAAAGAAAATATGAAAAAGATGTTATAGAAAAGTGTAAAGATCAACCAAAACTATTCTACAGATTTGTAAACAATAAACTGAAAAACAAACAAGACTTGGAGAAATTAAGACAAGGAGGAGTTGAATACACTGAGGAAATGGAAATGGCAGAAATTATGAACAAACATTTTAAATCAGTGTTTACAAGGGAAAATATACAACCTGAAGAGATTGAGTGGAAGGAAAAAGTCCCCCCTATGGAAGAAATAGAAGTAACAAAGAATGAAATATTGAAACACTTGAGTAATCTTGATGTCAGAAAATCGCATGGACCAGATGAAATAGCAAACTGGATACTGAAAGAATGCAGGAATGAACTGGCAGACAAAATACATAGCATAATAAACAGTTCCTTGAAAGAAGGTAAAGTTCCAGAAGATTGGAAAAAAGCAAATATAGTACCTATATATAAAGGGGGAAATAAAGAAGACTATAACAACTATAGGCCAGTCTCTCTAACAAGTACAATAGCAAAAATTTGTGAAAGAATTATCAAAAGTAGATGGGTAAAATATTTAGAAAAAAAAAACAACGTGCTAAATCCAAGACAATTTGGATTCAGACAAGGACGATCATGCGTCACCAATTTAATATGTTTCTATTCAAGGCTAATAGATATAATACATGCAAGAGATGGATGGGCTGATTGTGCATTTCTAGACCTAAAAAAGGCTTTTGACAAAGTACCACATAAGAAGTTGCTTAAGAAATTAGAAACTGAAGGAGGAATACAGGGCAAACTGCTTAAATGGATAGAAGACTTTTTGCAAGAAAGAAAAATGAGAGTAGTGATAAGAGACAAACACTCAAAATGGGATGACGTAATAAGCGGTGTTCCACAGGGAACAGTTCTGGCCCCAATAATGTTTGCTATATATATTAATGATATGGATGAAGGAATTGAAAGCTATATGAGCTTCTTTGCAGATGATGCAAAACTATTGAAAAAAGTGAACACGGAAGAAGATTGTGAATCACTACAGAGAGATCTAAATAAAATACAGGAATGGAGTAGGAAGTTGGAGATGGAGTTCAATACAAAAAAGTGTAGTATAATGGAATTTGGAAAAAGCAAAAACAGAATAATAGGATCATATAAATTGGGAGAAGAAGGAATAAGAAATAGTAGAAAATGAAAAAGACCTGGGAGTCATTGTTATGAATAATATGTCACCTGAGAAACATATAAATAAGATTTTTGGAGAAACCTATAATTTAATAAGAACAATCAAAGTTGCATTTACATACCTGGATGAAGAAATGGTGAAGAAAATCCTAATCACCCTGATAAGACCAAGATTGGAATATGCAGCAACGATATGGTCACCAAGTACAAAAAAATGTATAAAAAAAAACTTAAAAGAATACAAAGAGCAATTACAAAATTGGCACCTACACTCTCAAAACTATCATATGAAGAGAGACTAGAAAAACTTGAACTACAGACACTAGAGCAAAGAAGAGAGAGAGGAGATTTGATAGCTATTTACAGAATCATGAAAGGCATAGAAATTACTGATAGAGAGAATCTGATAAAATGGGATGACAGAAATACAAGAGGACATGGAAAGAAAATAAAAAAAGACAGCTATAGAAGAGACCTGAAAAAGAACAGCTTTCCTCACAGAGTAATAGACAGTTGGAACAAGTTAGATGAGAAAGTGGTGTGTGCAAAAACAATACATGAATTTAAAAATAGTTTAGATAAAACGAGATATGAAAACGGTACCCACACACACACACACACACACACACACACACACACACACACACACACACACACACACACACACTTCAACGAATGGACGGCTTAGAAGACGTTCTGAAGAAAAGTGAAGTCTGTGGATCCCAACGCAAAGAGAAGTGCCTAGTGTTTTTGCAGGGTGGGGGGGAAATTGCTCGTGGAGTAGTGGGAACGTAGGGAAAGAGGAAAAGGGGAGGGATTACTGAGGGAAATGGAAGGAAATGAGGAGGGAGTAGACTTTGCCCAGTCAGACAAGCGGAAGGTAAACAAAAGACTTAGCGAGGATCAAATGTCTAATAAAAATGTAAAGATTAGAAGTATAGAGAGGAGCAATACAGTAGAAAGTGACGAGAATATGTTCCAGGGATTTAAAGAGGGTGGGGGGGACACAACCCCCCCCCCCCGACTGATAAGACTAGAGGAGAGAGTTGATAAGGTGATCGAGGACTTGGAGCGTAAGTTAGGTAACGTAGACTCCATTTTCCAAAGAATTGAAAGGTTGGAACAACTAGAGAAGGCTAACAGAAACTTAACTGAATAAATAGAGGACCTAAAAAGACAGTTAGGAAATGTAAAGGAGGAGAATGAGAAATTGAAGAAGAATAGTAATGAAAACAGAGAGCAAATAGCTACAGAAGCTAAAAATTGGAGAATAACTCAAGAAGGGAATAAGGTTTCATTCACTGACATAGTCAAACAGCAATTGAAAGAACATAATGAAGACTCAGTTATTAAAGTGATGAGACAGAAGGAGAATATAGTAAGAGAATTAGCTGACAAAAAGAAATGTATAATTATATTAGGAATGGAAGAGAAACATAACCCAGATAGAACCGCAAGAATCAAGGAGGAAAATGAAAGAGTAAGCAGTTTATTAAAATTAGTCCAGGAAGATGAACCAGAAATTATAAAGGAAATTGAGGAAAAATTCAGACTCGGAAAATATAGTACAGATAAGACCAGACCAATTAAGATTAAATTCAGGTCACAAACAACAGCAGAGAAAATTCTATCCAAGACAGGGAAACTAGCAACAAATGATCAATATAAAAAGGTATGGATAAAAAGAGAAATGAATAAGGAGGAAAGAGAGGCAGAAAAGCAGAAAAGAATTGAAGCTAAGGCAAAAAACGAGGAAAGAACGGAGTCAGAGAAAGAGAGATTCTATTGGAGAGTAGTGAACATGAAAATAAAGCAGTTCGACATACTAAAGAAAAACATAAGGGAAACAGAGAATACAATGGAAGTGGCAGAAAACTAAGAGTGTCTTACACAAATATAGATGGATTGATAACAGGATTGAATGAACTGAATGATTATTTGAAAGAAAAAGAACCGGACATAATGGGAATTGTAGAAACAAAATTAAAAGGCCCACTACCACCCAACAGTGTAGGACATGATACATACAATTATTGGATTAGAAACAGAGAGAAAAAACAAGGGGGTGGAGTTATGTTCCTGACTAAGAAGGATATAAACGTGAAAGGTGTCATATATGGAAAGAATACAGTAGAGATGATTATGATAGAAGTGGAAGACCGAGATAAGAAGAGCAGAAAATTTGTGATCAATTATGTGCCTCCGAAAACAGCCTCATGGGAGGAGAGTGAACATAAAAGTATGTTAGAGGACACAAAGATAGCATTAACTAAAATAATGGAAGACGGAGGAAGAATAGTTATGATGGGCGACTTTAATTGCAAAGAAATCTGCTGGGAAGAAATGACAGTAAAGAGTGGTGATGACTCATGGGGAAATGCTCTACTTGAGATGATTACTGACCATTCAATGACACAATGGATACAAGAGAACACTAGGTATAGAAATGAAGAAGAACCATCGAGGCTAGACTTAATAATTACATCTGAACCTAGAATAGTGGACAAGATTGAATATAAAACACCAATAGGTAAAAGTGACCACATATTGATTGAACTGGAACTTAATGAAGAAAAATATATGAAAAGAAATGAACAATATAGAAAAGGAAGAATGATGTATGAAAAAACAAACTTTGATAAAATAAGAGAATTCTTCCAACAAGAAAACTGGGAAGAAATATACAAAGAAGAAACAACAGTGGAAGAGAAATGGAATATTTTGACAAAAATTTACAAAAAAGGAGTGGAAAAGTATGTCCCAAGACAAAAACAAGAAAAAGAATATGTAAAATGCTGGTACAACAAAAGTTGTAGGGAGTTAAAGGACAAAAGAGACAAAGCCTGGAACAGATGGAAAAAAGACAGAAGACCTGAAAAATGGAAAATATATACTGGTTATAGAAATGAATATGTACAAAAGTGCAGAGAGGAAAAAAGAAAATCTGAAAAAGATGTTATAGAAAAGTGTAAAGATCAACCAAAACTATTCTACAGATTTGTAAACAATAAACTGAAAAACAAACAAGACTTAGAGAAATTAAGACAAGGAGGAGTTGAATACACTGAGGAAATGGAAATGGCAGAAATTATGAACAAACATTTTAAATCAGTGTTTACAAGGGAAAATATACAACCTGAAGAGATTGAGTGGAAGGAAAAAGTCCCCCCTATGGAAGAAATAGAAGTAACAAAGAATGAAATATTGACACACTTGGGTAATTTTGATGTCAGAAAATCGCATGGGCCAGATGAAATAGCAAACTGGATTCTGAAAGAATGCAGGAATGAACTGGCAGACAAAATACATAGCATAATAAGCAGTTCCTTAAAAGAAGGAAAAGTTCCAGAAGATTGGAAAAAAGCAAATATAGTACCTATATATAAAGGAGGAAATAAAGAAGAACCTACCAACTATAGACCAGTCTCTCTAACAAGTACAATAGCAAAAATATGTGAAAGAATTATCAAAAGTAGATGGGTAAAATACTTGGAAAAAAACAACGTACTAAATCCAAGGCAATTTGGATTCAGACAAGGACGATCATGCGTCACCAATTTAATATGTTTCTATTCAAGGCTAATAGATATAATACAAGAAAGAGATGGATGGGCTGATTGTGCATTTCTAGACCTAAAAAAAGCTTTTGACAAAGTACCACATAAGAAGTTGCTTAAGAAATTAGAATATGAAGGAGGAATACAAGGTAAATTGCTAAATTGGATGGAAGACTTTTTGCAAGAAAGAAAAATGAGAGTAGTGATAAGAGATCAGCACTCAAAATGGAATGAAGTAATAAGCGGTGTCCCGCAGGGAACAGTTCTGGCCCCAATAATGTTTGCTATATATATTAATGATATGGATGAAGGAATTGAAAGCTATATGAGCTTCTTTGCAGATGATGCAAAATTACTGAAAAGAGTGAAAACTGAAGAAGATTGTGAATCACTACAGAGAGATCTAAATAAAGTACAGGAATGGAGTAGGAAGTGGGAGATGGAGTTCAATACAAAAAAGTGTAGTATAATGGAATTTGGAAAAAGCAAAAACAGAATAACAGGATCATATAATTTGGGAAAAGAAGGAATAAAAAAAGTAGAAAATGAGAAGGACCTGGGAGTCATTGTTATGAATAATATGTCACCTGAGAAACATATAAATAAGATTTTTGGAGAAACTTATAATTTAATAAGAACAATCAAAGTGGCATTTACATACCTGGATGAAGAAATGGTGAGGAAAATCCTAATCACCCTGATAAGACCAAGATTGGAATATGCAGCAACGATATGGTCACCAAGTACAAAAAAATGTATAAAAAAACTTGAAAGAATACAAAGAGCAATTACAAAACTGGCACCAACACTCTCAAAACTATCATATGAAGAGAGACTACAAAAACTTAAACTACAGACACTAGAGCAAAGAAGAGAGAGAGGAGATTTGATAGCTATTTACAGAATCATGAAAGGCATAGAAATTATTGATAGAGAGAATCTGATAAAATGGGATGACAGAAATACAAGAGGACACGGAAAGAAAATAAAAAAAGACAGCTATAGAAGAGATTTTAAAAAGAACAGCTTTCCTCACAGAGCAATAGACAGTTGGAACAAGTTAGATGAGAAAGTGGTGTGTGCAAAAACAATACATGAATTTAAAAATAGTTTAGATAAAATGAGATATGAAGACGGGACCCCACGAGCATAGCTCCCCTTCCCGTAAAATACAACTAGGTAAATACAACTAGGTAAATACACACACACACACACACACACACATACACACACACACACTTTCGTCGAATGGACGGCGAGAATTGGTGTACCGAAGAAAAAGGAAAATCTACGTGGATCTCAATGTCCAGGAAGTGCCTTATTGTATTCATAGGGAAGGGGAGTGCTCATGGAGTAGTGGGGGAGTGATAGGGAAGAAGGGAAGGGATTATTGAGGGAAATGGAGGTAAATGAGGAAGAGAGGGACATGGTCCAGGAGGCCAGGCGTCTTGTAAACAAGAGGCGGACCGACAATAATGATTTTGGTGACGACGGGATCAACAAAAATGTAAAGATTAGAAGTATAGATAAGAGCAGCACATTGGAAGGTGAGGATTGTAGTTTCCAAGGATTTAAAGAGGGTGGGGGGGATACCAACCTCGCCCGATTCGCAAGATTAGAGGAGAAACTTGATAAGATGACCGAACATTGGGAAAACAGGTTCGGTAACGTAGCCAAAATTGCGCAAAGAGTTGAAAGATTGGAAGAACTAGAGAAGGCGAACAAAATTTAACTAATGAAATAGAAGAATTAAAAAGACAGTTAAAAGAAGTAAAAGAGGAGAATGAAGAATTAAAGAGGAATAATAAAGACAACAAAGAGGCCATAGCAAAAGAAGCACAGGGTTGGAAAAAATCCAGGAAAACAGTAAAGTTGTATTTACTGACATAATTAAACAGCAAATGAAAGAACAAACTGAAGACTCAGTTATCAAAGTGATGAGACAGAAGGAGAATATAGTAAGAGACTTAGCAGATAAAAAGAAATGTATAATTATATTAGGAATGGAAGAGAAACATAACCTAGATAGAACTTCAAGAATCAATGAGGAAAAAGAAAAAGTAAGCAGTTTACTACAATTAGTTCAGGAAGATGAAGCTGAAATCATGAAACAAATTGAAGAGATGTTAGACTCGGAAAGTATAGTACAGGTAAGACCAGACCAATTAAGATTAAATTCGGGTCACAAACGACGGCAGAGAATATCTTAACAAAAACAGGGAAACTAGCAGTAAGTGAACAATATAAAAAGGTATGGATAAAAAGAGAAATGAATAAAGAGGAAAGAGAGTAGGAAAAATTAAAAGACATGAAGCTAAGGAAAAAAACGAGATGAGAACAGAGTCAGAAAAAGAGAAGTTCTATTGGAGAGTAGTGAATATGAAAGTAAGGAAATACAACATACTAGAGAAAAACAAAAGGGAAACAGAGAATACAATGGAAGTGGCAGAAAACTAAGAGTGTCTTACACAAATATAGATGGATTAATAACAGGATTGAATGAGCTGAATGATTATTTGAAGGAAAAAGAACCGGACATAATGGGAATTGTAGAAACAAAATTAAAAGGTCCACTACCACCCAACAGTATAGGACATGATGCATATAATTATTGGATTAGAAACAGAGAGACAAAGCAAGGGGGTGGAGTTATGTTCCTGACTAAGAAGGATATAAACATGAGGTGTGTCACATATGGAAAGAATACAGTAGAGATGATTATGATCGAAGTGGAAGACAGAGATTAGAAGAGCAGAAAGTTTGTGATAAATTATGTGCCTCCAAAAACAGCCTCATGTGAAGAGAGTGAACATAAAATTATGTTAGAAGACACAAGGATAACATTAAATAAGATAATGGAAGATGGAGGAAGAATAGTTATGATGGGCGACTTTAATTGCAAAGAAGTCTGCTGGGAAGAAATGACAGTAAAGAGTGGAGACGGCTCATGGGGAAATGTTCTACTCGAGATGATTATTGAACATACAATGACACAGTGGATACAGGAGAATACTAGGTATAGAAATGAAGAAGAACCATCGAGACTAGACCTAATAATTACATATGAACCTAGAATAGTGGAAAAGATTGAATAGAAAACACCAATAAGTAAAAGTGACCACATATTGATTGAACTGGAACTAAATGAGGAAAAATGCATGAAAAGAAATGAACAATATAGAAAAGGAAGATTGATGTATGAAAAAACAAACTTTGATAAAATAAGAGAATTCTTTCAAAAAGAAAACTGAGAAGGAATATACAAAGAAGAAACAATAATGGAAGAGAAATGGAATATTTTGACAAAAATTATAAAAAAGGAGTGGAAAAGTATGTCCCAAGACAAAAACAAGAAAAAGAATATGTAAAGTGCTGGTACAACAAAAATTGTAGGGAGTTAAAAGACAAAAGAGACAAAGCTTGGACCAAAATTGAAGAAAGACAAAAGACCTGAAAAATGGAAAATATATACTTGTTATAGAAATGAATATGTACAAGCGTGCAGAGAGGAAAAGAGAAAATATGAAAAAGATGTCATAGAAAAATGTAAAGATCAACCAAAACTATTCTACAGATTTGTAAACAACAAACTGAAAAACAAACAAGACTTGGAGAAATTAAGACAAGGAGGAGTTGAATACACAGAGGGAGAACATGCAACCTGAAGAGATCGAATGGAAAGAGAAAGTCCTTCCTATGAAAGAAATAGAAGTAACAAAAAATGAAATAATGAAACACTTGAGTAATCTTGATGTCAGAAAATCGCATGGACCAGATGAAATAGCAAACTGGATTTTGAAAGAATGCAGGAATGAACTGGCAGACAAAATACATAGCATAATAAACAGTTCCTTGAAAGAAGGATAAGTTCCAGAAGATTGGAAAAAAGCAAATATAGTACCTATATATAAAGGGGGAAATAAAGAAGACCATACCAACTATAGACCAGTCTCTCTAACAAGAACAATAGCAAAAATTTGTGAAAGAATTGTCAAAAGTAGATGGGTAAAATATTTAGAAAAAAAAAATTGGATTCAGACAAGGACGATCATGCGTCACCAATTTAATATGTTTCTATTCAAGGCTAATAGATATAATACAAGAAAGAGATTACAAAGGATTACAAAAGCGGAGCATGCCGACAGGAGACCTTTTGATCCATATCTAGGTCGGATGCGAAAAAAAATCATATTAATAATAACATAATAAATAAAAAATATGTTAATGTAAATAACAAATAAAATACATAAATAAATGCATAGGTATAGTTAAATAATAAACAAACAGGTAAATAGTATATAATAATAAATTGACATATAACTAATAATAAATGAAAATCAGACAGACAAATGATAACAAAACAAAACAAATAATATAAGATAAATTATAATCATTACAGCATTTTACTTAGGTATTTATCTAAATGATTCTTAAAGCTTCGAACTGAACTACATTGCACTACCTGTGCAGGAAGTTTATTCCATTCATTAACTACACGGTTGGCAAAGTTGTTTCTACCTACTTCCAAATTGAATCTATTTCCGGACATTTTGAGACCATTGTTTCTTGTCTGATTCTCATTCAATGTAAAAATTTGGTCACTTTTGATGTTGTCAATTCCCTTTAGAATTTTAAAGACCTGTATCAAGTCACCTCTGAGTCTACGCTTTTTTAGGGAAAACAAATTCATATGCTTTAGTCGATTTTCGTATGATTTATTTTTGATATTTGGAATCAGTTTTGTGGCTCGCCGTTGTACTCTTTCCAATCTGTCAATGTCTTTAATGAGATTCGGTGACCATACGGAAACAGCATATTCCAAATATGGACGAACTAACGATTTATATAGCTTGTTAATGAGTGATGGACTTTTGAAATCAAAAGATCGCGCAATCAGTCCCAGAATCTTATTTGCTTTCTCAGAGGCTGAAATACACTGCTTGGATGATTTGAGGTCGTTACTGATAATTACGCCGAGATCTTTTTCACTATCCACTTTTGTTAACGAATTTCCAAATAACTTGTAATCGTATTTACTGTTATTTTTACCTATGTGCATTACCTTGCATTTACTTGTGTTAAATTTCATTAGCCACTTTTCAGACCATTGCTGTAATTGATCTAAATCTTCTTGAATATCTAATTGGTTTGAGTGATCATTTGCCACTCCGCACAGTTTTGTATCATCAGCAAATTTGGAAACAGTAGATTTTAGTCCATGGTCTATATTATTTATATATACTATGAATAGAAGTGGCCCAAGAACGGAACCCTGAGGAACTCCACTTGCAACACTTTTCCATCCAGAAGTTTTTCCATTTAAAACAACTCTCTGTTTTCGACCATTCAACCAATTACTAGTCCAACCTAATAGGCTACCACTTATTCCATGCAAAGCTAATTTAGTAAGTAGTCTTTCGTGTGGGACGGTATCAAAAGCTTTTGCAAAGTCTAGATATTGTAACGTAATATTAGATATTACGTCATATGTGTAATTATGTTATAGAATTGTGTTCCTTTGTATTACATAACTATGTTCATATTTCTTGTCTATGTATGTATTGTAACAATGTTAAGCAGTAACGCCCGTCCATTATATGTAATCTCGCCTACGTGCGGAGAAAGGTGCGCACTCTTGTAGAACAAACAGACAAGCGAAATCCTGAATAGTTCGGAGCGCACAGATTTGACAGTTACTAAATAAATAGATTGTTCAAGCGAGTCGAGGGTCCTACAACTACCCATGTTGACGTGTTAACTTACCCTCCTCCCCTCCTTTCACTCACTCGCACACTTCACCGGAAGTATCCCGCTTCCGGTCCAATGGTATATAAGCGGTGGTATTCGCTCACTCGTCGTCATTTCTCGCTCTATTGATCTCTTGATAAAAATACAAGTTTAGATTCATGAGACGATTGGTGTGAAGTGATCACCCTTTTTGCCTACATTACGTGTCTGATATACATTGCATTACTTTACTTATATTTGTACTTATTACTTATTCTGATGCATGTTCCTGATCTCTTTGTACTTAGATAGTACCATATTGTATACTTATCTTGTGTTTCTTATTTGAACGATAATTTCCATATTCTTATAATCATGTAACGGTCCCATTGACCCTACTGCCCATTCTCTTTTGTGTTGATTGCCTGTAAATATTTTCCATTAATAATTTCGTTTACTAGTTTTATCGCTAGTTTAATATTCCTTTCCTGGAATCTTCTTTGTTACCTTTACTTCTAGTCTTACGAATTATCTAGGTCCTGACCAGATAGTTCAGTCCTACAGTGGCTTCTAGAAGTGAGCTGGTTCTTAAGCACTTAGACGTTATACGTAACGTCTCTTCACATACCAGCCGCCCGTAACAAAGTGGCGACCTTGCCAGGATATTGGATCAGGTATTTAACACATTCTTATAGAGATGGATGATATAATTCAAGAATTCGTTCAAAATCCCAAGGTAAGTTTCTTAAAGAAACAAACTAAAGACACTTTGATAGAAATAGGCAAGCACTTTGGAGTAGACATTGATACAAGTTTACGAAAGAAAAAAATACTTCAGGAACTCGTTGAAAATCTGATCGAAGAGGAGATCTTATCTCCAGAAGAGATTACAGCTATACAAATTCCTTCAAATAGGTTAGAAATAGAGGCACGACTAACCGAACTTAAGATTAAGGAGATTGAATTAAAGGTCAGGAGAGTAGAAATTGAGGAGGAAGCTAAACTGAAACAAATGCAAATTGAGGCAGAATTTAAAGCTAAAGAGGAGGAAACTAAACTGAAACAAATGCAAATTGAGGCAGAATTTAGAGCTAGAGAAGAGGAAGCTAAGGTGAAACAAGTGGCTAAAGAGGAGGAAACTAAACTGAAACAAATGCAAATTGAGGCAGAATTTAGAGCTAGAGAAGAGGAAGCTAAAGTGAAACAAATAGAAAGAGAGAACGAAACTAAAGTCAAATTGGCAGAGTTAGAATTAAAGAAGGCAGAAGTAGAAGCTAGGATTGTTGATAGACGACCCGTAGTTCAGGAAGGTCACATAGATATTTCCAAGTATGTAAAACTTTTACCCATATTTTCAGAAGGAGAGCCAGAAATTTTCTTTCTTCAGTGGGAAAAATTGGCGCAACAGTTACAAATCCCTAAAGAAAATTGGCCATTAATCATTCAAACACAATTTAAGGGTAAGGCTCAGCAAATTTATACTTCTCTTTCAGAAGCAGAAAGCGAGTATGATAATATGAAAGCTTGTATTTTAAAAGCTTATGAACTAATACCAGAGGCCTATAGACAGAAATTCCGTAATTATAGGAAGACACCTCAGTTAACATACGTAGAATATGCGGCTCAACAAGAGAGGTTATTCAATAGGTGGTGTTTGGCTAGTGAAACGGACACCTTAGATAGACTTAAACAGTTGATTTTATTGGAGCAGTTTAAGAATACCTTAGAGACAGATCTTAGGATTTTTATAGATGATCATGTTCCCGAAACTTTAACTAAAGCTGCTGTATTGGCTGATGAGTTCACACTAAATCATAAACCTAAGTCAAGACAAATGGAATCCCAAAAGTCAAAGTCATATATTCCAGATTCAACAAAATACTCTGATCCTTGGTCCCCAAAGAAACGCTTTGAAAATCAGTCTAGCCCATCACATTTCAGTTACAGGTCTGATTTCAATCAATATCCTCCAAACCAACCTTGGCAAAGAATGGAAAGGTTTAAGACTAATCCCCCTGTAACTTGTTCATATTGTAAACGGGTTGGCCATCACATTTCTAATTGCAGAAAGAGACTGACACCCTCATTCTCCAATAAGACACCAACTCTTGTAAGTAATATAAAATCAGATGATTCAAAATCCTCTATTCAGGATAAACTACCAAAGAAGCCGGTATTGTCAAGTAATGTAGAACCCCCCTCATCAAATCATGATCCTTGTTTCAAACCATTTGTATCTTCAGGAACTATATCTCATAGTAGTAGTTCACAACAATATCCTATTTCCATACTCCGAGATACAGGAGCTAAGCAAAGTCTGATTTTAAATTCTGTCTTGCAGAATCTGGGTGAGTCATATACAGGTTATGATATATTGATAGAAGGAGTTGGAGGAATTGTAAAATGTCCATTACATAATGTTTTCTTGCGGTCTGATTTAACAACCGGAATGGTTAAAGTAGCAGTAGTAGACTCTCTTCCCATAGTAGGAATATCCTTATTGTTGGCCAATGACATCGCTGGAAGCAAAGTCATTTCTCCCTTAATAACAAATAACCCTAAGACCTCAGTAGAACCTTCAGATAACTTACAGTTGTTTCCCGCTTGTGCTGTAACCAGATCTCAGTACAAGAAATCTGAAGAGGAGACCTATAATTTAGAATCCCTATTCTCCCAAACTGACCCATCTTCTTCTTCACCAGTTTCTCTATCTAGAGCAGAATTAATCAAAGAACAGAAGTCGGATCATTCTCTTAAAAATTTGTACGAGATTGTTTCATCTCCAGAAGAAGTTGAAAATATGTCACGAGGTTTCTATATAGAAAACGGAGTCCTAATGCGAAAATGGAGAGCATCCACCGCAACCGCTGACCAGCCATGGCAAGTAAGGAATCAAATAGTCCTCCCTCTTGGTTTCAGGAATAATGTTCTAAGATTGGCTCATGATACTCCCTTAGCAGGTCACTTAGGGGTAAGAAAGACCTTGTTCAACATAACCCAACATTTCCATTGGCCCACGGTTGTCAAAGATGTTGCCCAATATTGTAAAACATGTCATACATATCAACTTGTAGGTAAGCCCAACCAGAAAATTGTAGAAGCTCCACTCCATCCCATTCCTGTAATGGAAGAGCCATTTAAAAAAGTTCTTATTGATTGTGTAGGACCTTTACCTCCTTCAAGTAAAGGAAATCAGTACATTCTCACAATCATGTGTATGAGCACTCGTTTTCCAGAAGCAATTCCTTTGAAAAATATTAAAGCTCAAAACATAATCAGAGAAATGTTGAAATATTTCACTATGGTAGGATTTCCTAAGAACATTCAAAGTGATCAAGGAAGTAATTTTCTTTCCAACAAGTTTAGAGAAACTCTTGTAACACTAGGTATAAATCATGTAACTTCCTCCGCCTATCATCCTCAATCACAAGGTGCTCTAGAGCGCTTTCACCAAACGCTCAAGACAATGTTAAGAATCTTCTGTGCTGAGAACACTCGAAATTGGGAAGACGGACTCCCCTTTTTGTTGTTCGCCACCCGAACAACAATTCAAGAAAGCCTTGGATTCAGCCCGTCAGAATTAGTCTTCGGTCATGAAGTCCGTGGTCCCCTAAAGATACTTCATGAACAATGGATGAAAGAAGAACCACCTGTTCCTTCTTTGAAATACGTGTCCCAGGTCACCGAGAAGTTGTTAGAAGCTTGGAAGTTGGCAAGAGAGAACTTGGCGAATGCTCAACGAGTAATGAAAGGTCGGTATGATAAAAATTCTAAACTTAGAACTTTCTCTCCAGGAGATCAAGTGTTACTTTATCTTCCCATACCAGGAGATCCATTGCAGGCTAAATACAAAGGACCCTATGAAGTCTTGTCCAGAGCCAGTGATCTCAACTACATAATCAAAACTCCAGACAGAAGAAAGAGTTCCCGTCTCTGTCACATAAATACCTTAAAACCTTATCATTCCAGAGATCCAATTCCAATTTGCAGCTCTACCACAATAGAATCGGAAGAGCCTCCTGATACCATGCCTAATCCTCCTGAGATTCCCTTGGAAAACTCTCGGATACTACAAAATCTTCAGATAAAAGTAGGACACTTATCTGAGAAACAAGATGTAGCAGAACCATTGACTGACCTGTTGAGAAAAGACCACGACTTCGTGTGGACGCCTACCTGTGAGACGGCCTACAAAAACCTGAAGTCCCTTCTCACTAACGCACCAGTTCTAAGGGCACCCGACTTCCAACGACCCTTTCTTCTGCAAGTCGAGGCCAACGACATCTGTATCGGTGCCGCCCTCTTGCAAGAACACAATGAAGTTCTTCACGCTATCGCCTACTACAGCAAGAAGCTGTCCCCTGCGCAGAAGAACTACTCAACAATTGAGAAGGAGACGCTCGCTTTGGTCCAGGCCCTTATCCACTTCGAAGTCTACCTGGGTTCCTCAACTACCATTCAAGTATATTCGGATCACAACCCCTTAAAGTTCCTACAGACTATGAAAAACAAGAATCCGAGACTTACACGTTGGAGTTTATTTCTCCAACCCTTTAATCTCACAATTCATCATATAAAAGGCGTCTTTAATGTTTTAGCCGACGTCCTTTCTAGAACATAGCTTTTCAACAGAAAGTGAAAAGCTTTCCCAAACGGTGGAGGTGTAACGTAATATTAGATATTACGTCATATGTGTAATTATGTTATAGAATTGTGTTCCTTTGTATTACATAACTATGTTCATATTTCTTGTCTATGTATGTATTGTAACAATGTTAAGCAGTAACGCCCGTCCATTATATGTAATCTCGCCTACGTGCGGAGAAAGGTGCGCACTCTTGTAGAACAAACAGACAAGCGAAATCCTGAATAGTTCGGAGCGCACAGATTTGACAGTTACTAAATAAATAGATTGTTCAAGCGAGTCGAGGGTCCTACAACTACCCATGTTGACGTGTTAACTTACCCTCCTCCCCTCCTTTCACTCACTCGCACACTTCACCGGAAGTATCCCGCTTCCGGTCCAATGGTATATAAGCGGTGGTATTCGCTCACTCGTCGTCATTTCTCGCTCTATTGATCTCTTGATAAAAATACAAGTTTAGATTCATGAGACGATTGATGTGAAGTGATCACCCTTTTTGCCTACATTACGTGTCTGATATACATTGCATTACTTTACTTATATTTGTACTTATTACTTATTCTGATGCATGTTCCTGATCTCTTTGTACTTAGTACCATATTGTATACTTATCTTGTGTTTCTTATTTGAACGATGATTTCCATATTCTTATAATCATGTAACGGTCCCATTGACCCTACTGCCCATTCTCTTTTGTGTTGATTGCCTGTAAATATTTTCCATTAATAATTTCGTTTACTAGTTTTATCGCTAGTTTAATATTCCTTTCCTGGAATCTTCTTTGTTACCTTTACTTCTAGTCTTACGAATTATCTAGGCCCTGACCAGATAGTTCAGTCCTACAGTGGCTTCTAGAAGTGAGCTGGTTCTTAAGCACTTAGACGTTATACGTAACGTCTCTTCACATACCAGCCGCCCGTAACAATATACTAAATCTATACTGTTTCTTTTGTCATAATTCGAGATAACTGTGTTGTAGAATTCGAGTAAGTTAGTCACGCAAGAACGTTTCCGTCTGAAACCATGCTGGCTATCATTTATCAAACGGTTACTTTCTAAATGATGTTCGATAGCATCTCTGATGATAGTTTCCATTATTTTTCCTACGATTGAAGTCAAACTTATAGGCCTATAGTTATTTGGTTTCTTTTTGTCACCTTTTTTGAATATGGGAGTAACGTTAGCTAGCTTCCATTCTCTTGGGACATCTCCAGATATGATGGATTTCTTGAAAATAATTTCTAATGGAACAACAATCTCATTTTTCATTTCCTTTAAGATTCTTGGATGCCAACCGTCAGGCCCTGGTGTTTTATTAACTTTGAGTTTGTCTATACACCTTTTAATTTTTTCTTTTGTTATATTTACCGTAGTGAGTAAGTTTACCCTAGACTTTTCACAGGTTTCAGTTTGGAATTCACCTTGAGGTGTTTCGTTTACGAATACCGAGCTAAAATAATTGTTTAAGATATTACACATTCCTTCATTTGAATATTCAAGTTGGCCGTCAGCAGATAATAGTGGACCAATGTGATTCCTAACAACCTTTTTATCTCTAATGTAACTATAGAATTCTTTGGGATTCTCTTTGGATTTCTCAGCGATGTTCATTTCGTATTGTCGTTTTCTTTTTCTTATTGTCTTTTTTAAATCTCTCTGTATTGATACATAACTTTCATAGTCATTAGATGCACCCGAGCACTTATATTTCTTATAAGCCTGTCTCTTTTTAGCAATACTTTTTTCAGTTTCTTTGTCGAGCCACTTTGGGCGAGCCTGATTTGGGGGCTGATTGTGCATTTCTAGACCTAAAAATAGCTTTTGACAAAGTACCACATAAGAAGTTGTTTAAGAAATTAGAAACTGAAGGAGGAATACAGGGCAAACTGCTTAAATGGATGGAAGACTTTTTGCAAGGAAGAAAAATGAGAGTAGTGATAAGAGACAAACACTCAAAATGGGGTAACGTAATAAGCGGTGTTCCACAAGGAACAGTTCTGGCCCCAATAATGTTTGCTATATATATTAATGATATAGAGGAAGAAATTGAGAGTTATATGAGCTTCTTTGCAGATGATGCAAAACTATTAAAAAAAAAGTGAACACGGAAGAAGATTGTGAGTCACTACAGAGTGATCTAAATAAAGTATGGGAATGGAGTAGGAAGTGGGAGATGGAGTTCAATACAAAAAAGTGTAGTATAATGGAATTTGGAAAAAGCAAAAACAGAATAACAGGAGCATATAAATTGGGAGAAGAAGGAATAAAAAAAGTAGAAAATGAGAAGGACCTGGGAGTCATTGTTATGAATAATATGTCACCTGAGAAACATATAAATAAGATTTTTGGAGAAACTTATAACTTAATAAGAACAATCAAAGTTGCATTTACATACCTGGATGAAGAAATGGTGAAGAAAATTCTAATCACTCTGATAAGACCAAGATTGGAATATGCAGCAACGATGTGGTCACCAAGTACAAAAAAAAATGTATAAAAAAGACTTGAAAGAATACAAAGAGCAATTACAAAATTGGCACCAACAATCTCAAAACTATCATATGAAGAGAGACTAGCAAAACTAGAACTACAGACACTAGAGCAAAGAGAGAGAGGAGATTTGATAGCTATTTACAGAATCATGAAAGGCATAGAAATTATTGATAGAGAGAATCTGATAAAATGGGATGACAGAAATACAAGAGGACATGGAAAGAAAATAAAAAAAGACAGCTATAGAAGAGATT
This sequence comes from Oratosquilla oratoria, assembly GCF_046742065.1. NCBI lineage: Eukaryota > Metazoa > Arthropoda > Malacostraca > Stomatopoda > Squillidae > Oratosquilla > Oratosquilla oratoria. The sequence continues at coordinate 14,840,888 of NC_134789.1, read as the reverse complement.
TGAAAAAGAACAGCTTTCCTCACAGAGTAATAGACAGTTGGAACAAGTTAGATGAGAAAGTAGTGTGTGCAAAAACAATACATGAATTTAAAAATAGTTTAGATAAAATGAGATATGAAGACGGGACACCAGGAGCATAGCTCCCCTTCCCGTAAAATACAACTAGGTACACACACACACACACACACACTCATATATATATATATATATTTGTATATATATATATATATTGTGTGTGTGTGTGTGTGTGTGTGTTTGTGTGTGTGTGTGTGTGTGTGTGTGTGTTTGTGTGTGTGTGTGTTTGTGTGTGTGTGTGTGTTTGTGTGTGTGTGTGTGTGTGTTTGTGTGTGTGTGTGTGTGTTTGTGTGTGTGTGTGTGTGTTTGTGTGTGTGTGTGTTTGTGTGTGTGTGTGTTTGTGTGTGTGTGTGTTTGTGTGTGTGTGTGTTTGTGTGTGTGTGTGTTTGTGTGTGTGTGTTTACCTAGTTGTATTTTACGGGAAGGGGAGCTATGCTCCTGGTGTCCCGTCTTCATATCTCATTTTATCTAAACTATTTTTAAATTCATGTATTGTTTTTGCACACACCACTTTCTCATCTAACTTGTTCCAACTGTCTATTACTCTGTGAGGAAAGCTGTTCTTTTTCAAATCTCTTCTATAGCTGTCTTTTTTTATTTTCTTTCCATGTCCTCTTGTATTTCTGTCATCCCATTTTATCAGATTCTCTCTCTGTGTGTGTGTGTGTGTGTGTGTGTGTGTGTGTGTGTGTGTGTGTGTGTGTGTGTGTGTGTGTGTGTGTGTGTGTGTGTGTGTGTGTGTGTGTGTGTGTGTGTGTTATGTATTTTATGTATTTTTCCATCTTCTGAGGTGGTTAGACGAATCAAAGCATTCCGTCACCCGCGACGTAGTTTATGGAACAGACAGGAAGAGTATATAATTAAGAATATTATTCCAATTCTTATGGAAGGTTAAACAAATTATGATATTTTTTCTTGGCTCTTCAGGCATACCATTTTAATATTGGCTGCCACCAGACGATTTAATTCAGTTGAGGGAGACCCATGCACAGAGAAAGTATCAATGAGACCATGTACATCCTCAGCCCAAAGTAGACCACCTCAGTCCACTTCAACGTCATCTGTGGTCTTGTCATCCAGTGTGAGGGTTCCTCACTTTTCGGAGCCCTGGCATTGACATGGCGTCATATAGCAAGTTATGACTTCTACGGGCGCCCAAATGATCAACATCGTCTTCGGCTTCTTCGAGATTGCCTCCACCTTTATCGGGCGATTCCTCCTTACGGGCAGAGGATCCAAGAGGTCTGCAGAGAACGAGGAACACCCTGCACCTCTCGCCCCCGAAGAACCCGAAGTCTGGAGCGACGCCCTCCAGCACTTCGAAGAAGACACAGTAGGTCAGGACTCCGGCTGCAGGTCCTGCGACGACCTACTACTGGAGAATGAAATGCTGCTAGAGAGGCTGGAGGAAGAGATGCTGCTGGCAGCACATCTCAGAAATATGATCGACGATCTCTAGACCTCTCTGGCAGCTCGAGGTTGAATTGAAGCCCTCACAATTGTCGTCATTCGAGGACTACGACCATCTGTCAACTGATGCATATCGCCCCACACGAAGAAGTCTTCTGTTTCCTCGCAGGAGATAACTCCTGAAGAAGCTTTCAAGCACTAATCGTAGTTAGTCGAGGAGTAAGCCCACGTGCTCAAAACACGCATACAGCCCACCATATGAAGGCGCCTATTTCCTCTATGGAGACAGTTCCTGAAGAGGACGTCATCGGTCTTGCCACTGTTTAATTGAACTTGTATCTGCAGAACGTTTGAACAGCAACCACATTTTTATGGACTCTTCCTCTTCCTCATCCTTTTGGAAGTTCTAACTTCGAGTTCTCGAACTCAAACCGGACGACCTTGATCCTCGACGTCCCAAATATCAGCCCTCGTGCTCTTACTTGTCCTCACACTTTAAAGGCGATCAGCCCACTACTGAACATCAGGGTCATCCCTCAGCTGAATAAAATCGCCTGGCGTCACCGGAAACAGAATCTTCCTCATTTGTTTCCCTGGTCATGGTTTCATTGTGGCGGGTGCGGTTTCGTCCCCGCCCCGTGACAACAAAGCTCCTCCATGATCCCGAACGAGGTCACTGATACCTGCTACTTGCCCCAGCTACTTGACGAATGAAACCCAATGCTGGCGGCTTCGGCCATAGCAAAACTTCTTCATGCACAAGCTCCTCATCTTACAAAATACTTCGATGAATTAAATAAACAGTTCGAGATAGTCTTCTGTATGTATGGAATGAGTCACTGATGAAGGTAATAGGGGTATTTTTGTTCTTATATGTTTCCTGGTGTGTTTGGCTTGTTTCCCCCCTCGTTATACAAAGATCTTGGTAACATTTCCCAACACCGCAGGATAACGAAAAAAAAAAATCTTATAAAAAGTTATTTCCCACGTTATCATGATATCTGCTTGTTATGAATCGGTCATTCACCTGCTCCCTACTTTATGAGTTTTGTTATTGTTATTATTATTATCATTATCATCATTATCATCATTATCATCATTATCATTATTATCATTATTATCATTATTATTATTATTATTATTATTATTATTATTATTATTATTATTATTATTATTATTATTATTATTATTATTATTATTATTATTATTATTATCATTATTATCATTATTATCATTATTATTATTATTATTATTATTATTATTATTATTATTATTATTATTATTATTATTATTATCATTATTATCATTATTATCATTATTATCATTATTATCATTATTATCATTATTATCATTATTATCATTATTATCATTATTATCATTATTATCATTATTATCATTATTATTATTATTATTATTATTGTTGTTATTGTTATTATTATTATTATTATTATCATTATTAATATCATTATTATTTGGGGGTCTTTCGGCCACCCACTTACAATGGGGATATATGGTTTATATATATATATATATATATATATATATATATATATATATATATATATATATATATATGTATATATATATATATATATATATATATATATATATATATATATGTATATATATATATATATATATATATATAAACGTGTGTGAGGCATTTGGAAAAAAAAAGTACTAAATACTAGGCAATTTGGATTTAGACAGACGACCATGCGTCACAAACTTAATGTGTTTCTATTCAAGGCTAATAGATATAATACAAGAAAGAGATGGATGAGCTGATTGTGCATTTCTAGACCTAGAAAAAAAAACTTTTGATAAGGTGCCACATAAGAAGTTGCTAAAGAAATTAGAAACTGCAGAAGGAATACAGGGCAAACTGCTGCAGTGGATGGAAGACTTCTTGCAAGAAAGAAAAATGAGTGGTGATAAGAGACAAACACTCTAATTGGGATGAGGTGATAAGTGAAGTTCCACAAGGAACAGTTCTGGCCCCCAATAATGTTTGCTCTATATATTAATGATATGGATAAAGGAATTGAAAGTTATATGAGCTTGTTTGCGGACGATGCAAAATTGTTGAAAAAAGTGAACACTGTAGAAGATTGTGAGTCGCTACAGAGTGATCTCAATAAAGTATGGGAATGGAGTAGGAAGTGGAAGATGGAATTCAATATTAAGAAGTGTAGTATAATGGAATTTGGAAGAAGCAAAAAAAAAAAAAGAATAGTGGGAGTCATATAAGTTGGGAGAAGAAGAAATTAAAAAAATTTGAAAATGAGAAGGACCTGGGAGTCATTATTATGAATAGTATGTCCCCTGAAAAACATATAAACAAAATCTTTGGAGAAACTTATAATTTGATAATATCAATTAAAGTGGCATTTACATACCTGGGCGAAGAAATGGTGAAGAAAATACTAGTCACTTTGATAAGACCAAGATTGGAGTATGCAGCGACGACGTGGTCACCAAGTACAAAAAATATATATATAACAAAAATTGAAAGAATACAAAGAGCAATTACGAAATTGGCACCAACACTCTTAGAACTATCATATGAGGAGAGACTAGCAAAACTTGAGCTACAGACATTGGAGCAAAGAAGAGAGAGAGGAGACTTGATAACTATTTATAGAATCATGAAAGGCATAGAAACTATTGATAGAGAGGATCTAATAAAATGGGATAGTAGAAATACAAGAAAATCAAGAAAGACAGTTATAGAAAAGACCTGAAAAAGAACAGATTTCCCCACAGAGTAATAGACGTTTGGAACAATACACGAATTAAAAAAAAAAAAAAAAGTCTAGATAAAACGAGATATGAAGACGGGACATCACGAGCATAACTTCCTTTCCCGTAAAATACAACTAGGTAAATACAACTAGGTAAATACACACACAACTCGTGGCGCAGTTGGTAGAGTTCCCGGCTGCCTCTACGGAGGTCCGCGCTCGAATCCCTCCCAGGGCTGAAATAATTTCAGTATTGCTGCGTTGAGGGTTGTTACTCCAACTCTCGTGGGCGGGGAGTTGGGTGTGTGCGTGTATGGTCAAAGCATTACCCATACATTAGTCATATATGAGCTCTGAGCCCTCTTCCGGGATGGAAATAGCTGTCGATCACGAGTCCAACACGTGATCCAAGACCATGGTGAATCACACTCTCCTTTCCTGTATACTACAATCAAGTAAATATTACAACCAAGTATACTACACATATTCAAGAAAATAGAGAATAAGAATGTGGAACTTCCCACATTGGAAGTGCTGATATTTAGATTAAAAACAGAAATATAGACAGGATGAAAGATTAACAAGAAGCCATAGAATACATTAATAAACAAACAGATCAAATAAAAAAAAATACAAATCTTTGTAAGGCATTAGGAAGATTTTTTTGTATAGAAGTATGGAATTATGGAACATTTTGGATCAAATATATTCCAGATCAACAAAATCGACGAATAAAAAGTTTGATGACTGGAAGCGAAGAGACGGGACCTCATTAGCACAGCCCCAACTCGGTACAGAGTAACAAATGCATGAATGTTCCAATTACATAAACATCAGAAAGGGGACAAACATACAACTGTAAATTGGAATAGTGATTAGGACAAGGGAATGTTGAAAGTAAAATTTTACAAACAAAAATATCTTCAAACGTATTTCCACTTGTGGCTATTCTGGCAATTACATCAATTTTCAAATACATTTTCATATCGTGTCTTTAAGGGCTTACAGAATTTCAGGTCTCTTTTTGTTTTAAGAAATTATAACAGACTAGAGTATTGGAAAAAATGAAAGTGAATATTTTCCATGCATATTCTTAACCAGTGTCATAATAACGTGTATGTGTGTGTGATTCACCATGGTCTTTGGATCACGTGTTGGACTCGTCATCGATAGCTATTTCACTACCGGAAGAGAGCTCAGAGCTCGTATATGACCGACCTATGGGTAATGCTGTGATCTTCCACGCACACACACACACCCAACTCCCCGCCCACGAGAGTTGGAGTAACAAACGTCAGCGCAGCGATACTGAAATTATTTCAGCCCTGGGCGGAATTCGAACTCGGACCTCCGTAGTGGCAGCCGGGAACTCTACCAACTTCGCAACGTGTGTGTGTATGTGTGTGTGTGTGTGTGTGTGTGTGTGTGTGTGTGTGTGTGTGTGTGTGTGTGTGTGTGTGTGTGTGTGTGTGTGTGTGTGTGTGTGTGTGCGCGTGCCTATTTAGACACAGACACGTACACACACACATGTAGCGCCACGGCGTCTATATATAACTTGTATTCACTGTATGAGCCAATGCACTCTTGATCTTGAAGACAACACTCTAGAAGTCTAGATGGTATTATATATATATATATATATATATATATATATATATATATATATATATATATATATATATATATATATATATATATATATATATATATATATATATATATATACATATGTACACACACACTTCAACGAACGGACGGCATAGACGACGTTCTGAAGAAAAAGTGAAATTTCGTGGATCCCAAAGCAAAGGAAGTACCTATTGTTTTTACAGGGTGGGGGGGGGGAATTGCTCGTGGTGTAGGGAAAGTAAGGAAAAAGGAGAAGGGGAGGGATTACTGAGGGAAATGGAAGGAAATGAGGAAGGTGAGGACTTGGCCCAGGCAGGCAGACGAAATCTAAACAAACGAGGGCCGGACCAATTTAGTGATGATGAAATGTCTAACAAAAATGTAAAGATTAGAAGTATAGATAAGAGCAATACAGTAGAAGATGATGAGAATATTTTCCAGGGATTTAAAGAGGGTGGGGGGGACACAACCCCCCCCCCCCGATTAACAAGACTAGAAGAGAAACTCGATAAGATGATCGAGCACTGGGAATTTAAGTTCGGTCACGTTAACAACATTGTGCAGAGAGTTGAAAAATTGGAAGAACTAGAGAAGGCGAACAAAAACTTAACTAAGGAAATTGAAGAATTAAAAAAACAGTTAAAAGAAGTAAAAAAGGAGAATAAAGTCTTAAAGGAGAATAATAAGGAGAACAAGGAGGGTTGGAAAAAAATCCAAGAAAATAGCAAAGATGCATTCACTGACATAATCAGACAGCAAATGAATGAACAAACTGAAGACTCAGTTATTAAAGTGATGAGACAGAAGGAGAATATAGTAAGAGACTTAGCAGACAGAAAGAAATGTATAATTATATTAAGAATGGAAGAGAAACATAACCCAGATAGAACCACAAGAATCAAAGAGGAAAATGAAAAAGTAAGAAATTTACTAGAATTAGTTCAGGAAGATGAACCAGAAATAATGAAACAAATCGAAGAGAAATTCAGGCTCGGGAAATATAGTACAGACAAGACCAGACCAATTAAGATTAAATTCAGGTCACAAACGACGGCTGAGAATATCTTATCCAAAACAGGGAAACTAGCAACAAATGAACAATATAAAAAGGTATGGATAAAAAGAGAAATGAATAAAGAGGAAAGAGAGGAAGAAAAACAGAAAAGACTTGAAGCTAAGGGAAAAACGAGAGAAGAACGGAGTCAGAAAAAGAGAGATTCTATTGGAGAGTAGTGAGTATGAAACTAAAGAAAGTCGACATACAAGAGAAAAACAAAAGGGAAACAGAGAACACAATGGAAGTGGCAGAAAACTAAAAGTGTCTTACACAAATATAGATGGATTAATAACAGGATTGAATGAGCTGAATGATTATTTGAAGGAAAAAGAACCAGACATAATGGGAATTGTAGAAACAAAATTAAAAGGCCCACTACCACCCAACAGTGTAGGACATGATGCATATAATTATTGGATTAGAAACAGAGTGAAAAAGGAAGGGGGTGGAGTTATGTTCCTGACTAAGAAGGATATAAACGTGAAGTGTGTCACATATGGAAAGAATACAGTAGAGATGATAATGATGGAAGTAGAAGACAGAGATAAGAAGAGCAGAAAGTTTGTGATAAATTATGTGCCTCCAAAAACAGCCTCATGGGAAGAGAGTGAACATAAAAGTATGTTAGAGGACACAAAGATAGCATTAAACAAGATAATGGAAGAGGGAGGAAGAATAGTTATGATGGGCGACTTTAATTGCAAAGAAATCTGCTGGGAAGAAATGACAGTAAAGAGTGGAGACGGCTCATGGGGAAACGCTCTACTTGAGATGGTTACTGACCATACAATGACACAATGGATACAGGAGAACACTAGGTATAGAAATGAAGAAGAGCCATCGAGACTAGACCTAATAATTACATCTGAACCTAGAATAGTGGACAAAATTGAATATAAAACACCAATAAGTAAAAGTGACCACATATTGATTGAACTGGAACTTAATGAAGAAAAATATATGAAAAGAAATGAACAATATAGAAAAGGAAGAATGATGTATGAAAAAACAAACTTTGATATAAGAGAATTCTTTCAAAAGGAAAACTGGGAAGAAATATACAAAGAAGAAACAACAGTAGAAGAGAAATGGAATATTTTGACAAAAATTTACAAAAAAGGAGTGGAAAAGTATGTCCCAAGACAAAAACAAGAAAAAGAATATGTAAAATGCTGGTACAACAAAAGTTGTAGGGAGTTAAAAGACAAAAGAGACAAAGCCTGGACCAGATGGAAAAAAGACAGAAGACCTGAAAAATGGAAAATATATACCTGTTATAGAAATGAATATGTACAAACGTGCAGAGAGGAAAAGAGAAAATATGAAAAAGATATCATAGAAAAGTGTAAAGATCAACCAAAATTATTCTACAGATTTGTAAACAATAAACTGAAAAACAAACAAGACTTGGAGAAATTAAGACAGGAGGGAGTTGAATACACTGAGGAAATGGAAATGGCGGAAATTATGAACAAACATTTTAAATCAGTGTTTACAAGGGAGAACATACAACCTGAAGAGAACGAATGGAAAGAGAAAGTCCCACCTATGGAAGAAATAGAAGTAACAAAGAATGAAATATTAACACACTTGAGTAATCTTGATGTCAGAAAATCGCATGGACCAGATGAAATAGCAAACTGGATTTTGAAAGAATGCAGGAATGAACTGGCAGACAAAATACATAGCATACTAAACAGTTCCTTGAAAGAAGGAAAAGTTCCAGAAGATTGGAAAAAAGCAAATATAGTACCTATATATAAAGGAGGAAATAAAGAAGAACCTACCAACTATAGACCAGTCTCTCTAACAAGTACAATAGCAAAACTTTGTGAAAGAATTGTCAAAAGTAGATGGGTAAAATATTTAGAAAAAAACATGGTCGATCTGGACAGGGTTTTAGGTCGCTGCATTGAAAGGTTAAGATCCACTGTTTTACAGAAACCCATATCACTGGATTACAAAGGCGGAGCATACCGACAGGAGACCTTTTGATCCATATCTAGGTCGGATGCGAAAAAAAATCATATTAATAATAAAATAATAAATAAAAACTATAATAATGTAAATAACAAATAAAATACATAAATAAATGCATAGGTATAGTTAAATAATAAACAAACAGGTAAATAGTAAATAATAAGAAATTGACATATAACTAATAATAAATGAAAATCAGACAGACAAAAGATAACAAAACAAAAACAAACAATATAAGATAAATTATAATCATTACAGCATCTTACTTAGGTATTTATCTAAATTATTCTTAAAGCTTCGAACTGAACTACATTGCACTACCTGTGCAGGAAGTTTATTCCATTCATTAACTACACGGTTGGCAAAGTTGTTTCTACCCACTTCCAAACTGAATCTATTTCCGGACAGTTTGAGACCATTGTTTCTTGTCTGATTCTCATTCAATGTGAAAATTTGGTCACTTTTGATGTTGTCAATTCCCTTTAAAATCTTAAAGACCTGTATCAAGTCACCTCTGAGTCTACACTTTTTTAGGGAAAACAGATTCATGTGTTTTAGTCAATTTTCGTATGATTTATTTTTGATATTTGGAATCAGTTTTGTGGCTCGCCGTTGTACTTTTTCCAATCTGTCAATGTCTTTAATGAGATTCGGTGACCATACGGAAACAGCATATTCCAAATGTGGACGAACTAACGATTTATATAGCTTGTTAATGAGTGATGGACTTTTGAAATCAAAAGATCGCGCAATCAGTCCCAGAATCTTATTTGCTTTCTCAGAGGCTGAAATACACTGCTTGGATGATTTGAGGTCGTTACTGATAATTACGCCGAGATCTTTTTCACTATCCACTTTTGTTAACGATTTTCCAAATAACTTGTAATCGTATTTACTGTTATTTTTACCTATGTGCATTACCTTGCATTTACTTGTGTTAAATTTCATC
>NC_134789.1:14711044-14826044 GCF_046742065.1 Oratosquilla oratoria | reverse complement strand
CAGTCCTCCGGCACTCTACCCTCTCTCCAGCAAACATTAAATAACCTCACCAGCCAGTCCACCATCACTGTACCTCCTTTTTTTAGATATTCTGCATGGCATCCATCCAACCCAGGTGCCTTACCTGCTTCCATCATCTTAACAGCTGTCTTCATTTCATCCTTCCTTATTTCTCCTCCATTTTCCTCACTCATCACGGTAATTTTCTTAGCATTTCCCACTGCAACTATCTTTCCCTCCCTATCCTCCTTCACATTTAGCAACTCCCTAAAATATTCTGCCCATCTTCCCCTTATTGCCTTCTCTTCCATTATCATCTCTCCATCTGCACCTTTTACCTTTTCTTCTCTACTTGATTCGCCTCCTTTTCCTCTCTTCCACGTAAATGAAACGGCTGACCCTACGGTGGATGCACTGTGCCCTGCTGCACTGCTTCTGGCCCAGGCAAAGGGCGGGAGACAGGGATGAACTTTGAACGAATAGCATAAAACGTAAACAGTTGGATGATGGGTTGGTTGGAAACATCCCATATAGAGAGAAAGCCTCATAGTGCACACACACACACACACACACACACACACACACACACACACACACACACACACACACACACACACACACACACACACACACACACACACACACATACACATTCGGTGGCGCGGTTGGTAGAGTGTCAGACTGTCAGTACGGAGGTATCGGCGGTACCTGGTTCGAATCCTGCCCAGGGCTGATATTATTTCAGTATCGCTGCGCTTCGAATCGTTACTCCAACTCTCGTGGGCGGGGACTTGGGTGTGTGTGTGCGTGTAAGGTCATAGCATTACCCATAGGTCGGACATACGAGCTCTGAGCTCTCTTCCAGAAAGGAAATAGATGTCGATCACGAGTCCAACACGTGATCCAAAGACCAAGGTGAATCACACACACACACATATACACACCCACACCCACACCCACACACACACGCACACACACACACACACACACACACACACACACACACACACACACACACACACACACACACACACACACACACACACACACACACACACACACACACACACACACACACACACACCGGTGTGTGGTGTGTGAGTGGTCTCAGACCTACCCAGAGATCGGCAAATAATGAGCTCTGAGCTCACTGCCGTAGGGTGGTGTCTGGCTGTCTCGACAGAGACTGCAGCAGATCCGAGGTGAATACACACACACACACAATACTAAAAAGTGTAGTATAATGGAATTTGGAAAAAGCAAAAACAGAATAACAGGATCATATAAATTGGGAGAAGAAAGTATAAAAAAAGTTGAAAATGAGAAGGACCTGGGAGTCATTGTTATGAATAATATGTCACCTGAGAAACAAATAAATAAGATTTTTGGTGAAATTTATAATCTAATAAGAACAATCAAAGTGGCATTTACATACCTGGATGAAGAAATGGTGAAGAAAATACTAATCACTCTGATAAGACCAAGATTGGAATATGCAGCAACGATGTGGTCACCAAGTACAAAAAAAATGTATAAAAAAAACTTGAAAGAATACAAAGAGCAATTACAAAATTGGCACCAACCCTCTCAAAACTATCATATGAAGAGAGCCTAGCAAAACTTGAGCTACAGACACTAGAGCAAAGAAGAGAGAGGATATTTGATAGCTATTTACAGAATCATGAAAGGCATAGAAATTATTGATAGAGAGGATCTAATAAAATGGGATAATAGAAATACAAGAGGACACGGCAAGAAAATCAAGAAAGACAGCTATAGAAGAGATCTGAAAAAGAACAGCTTTCCTCACAGAGTAATAGACAGTTGGAACAAGTTAGATTAGAAAGTAGTGTGTGCAAAAACAATACATGAATTCAAAAATAGTTTAGATAAAATGAGATATGAAGACGGGACATCACAAGCATAGCTCCCCTTCCCGTAAAATACAACTAGGTAAATACACAAATATGTACATACACACATATATGTATACATATACACACACATATATAAATATATATATATATATATATATATATATATATATATATATATATATATATATATATATACAGTAGATAGACATATGGGTACTTGGTTTCGTCAGTGGAAGTATCATTATTGCGTTTGGCTGGAGATGAAAAAAGTCGCCAGTTGAATTAGAAAATAATATATTTGCCAACTACGTTGGCTAATTTAGGGGGCTAGGTTGGGGGCTATGACAATTGTGAACTTTACGCCCCCCCCCCCTCTTCTCCAAAACCATGAAGATTGGTAGCACCCTTCTGGAATTCCTTCATTTGTCTCATTATGGTGGTTCAATGGAAGCGTAAAGTTCACAATTGTTCGCAAAGTGAATACAAACTGTTGTGCAAGTGATACACAATGTATTTAATTTCATAACAGTTCCCACTACCTTTGCCAACGTTTTTGAAACTTGCGCGTCCAAGGAGACAACTGGAAAATAGAAAAAATAATAATAATGAAAGACGCCAAAATACCGTGCCTTCTGGTGAGCATGTTACCCCCTTTTTGCTTGCCCCTCTAAATTACCTCTAGATCATCTTGTGATCAATTATATTACTTAATCGAGATTCTTTACTTGTGCCTGTGCAACCTCGAACTGAGACACGCTTTATATTGTGATCTTGTAAACAGTAACCTTGATTTGAAATAAGTTCTAATAGTACCAAAATCTTTTATAAGTAGCATATCAATTTAAAATATCAACACAAAGGACCCTGAAGGATTATAGCAACATCTCAAATGCGAGAACGACCCTGTGCGCATGGCACTTTTCCATTGTTTTTAGGTTTGTTTTGCTTTGCTCGAGCACATCGGTCTTTCCTATCGGCGCTGCACCATGGGTGAGTGTGTTCGGAAACCAAATATTTAATCGCAGATATTTTAGTTCATCATTCAATATCGTCGTGATCTGGGTGTATATATAGACACAGGACACAGTGAAGTTTGAATTGTGGGGACGAAATAAAATTTGTAAGTCGATATGAAGGACATATTACACAGAAAGGTAATGTTATTGAAAAATTTGTGGGTAGAATCCAGATCAAAGGTATTACATGTAAACAATGTGTAGAAATTCATTACCTAAGTTAAACAATTGGTAAAACGTGTATACCTCTGCCAGTAATTATGCACCACGTAAATGTAATTTGGTGCATACTAAAATCATATGTGTATATTTAAGATGTCGAAATGTGATTTGTTTTCGAGACAAGTGTGGGTCGAGGGCTTTGGAAAGTCAAAGTGAAATAGGTTTGGTATATTTAGCTGGCATAGTAATAGTGCAGCTATTCGGATTTGCAATTAGCAAGCTTAATTTGGAAATGAATTGGTAGTGTAATTTTCACAAGCAATTGGAATGGTATGGGAGTGAATGGGTGATCATCATCATGTTTATGTTGGAATCTTGCGAGTCTCTTTGTATTAATCTTAGTTTTCTTGCGTGCGAGCCAGTGCAATTTTGCATTGTCTATGGTTAACTTAGGGAAATTGGGAATGAAGACTATTCTATTCAACTATTGTCATAGTTTTGGTTAATACTTAATGTGATACTAAACCACATGGACAGACAAGGAAAGAGAAATAAAATACACTGACATTTTCATTTATCATTTTTATGCATTGACTGTAGTGCTATTTTGATAGATTCTTAAACTGCTTAGTGTCAAAAATAAACTTCAGAAATAAAGTATTGAAGAGGATTGCTGTGAGAGTAATTGGTATCTATCAGGGCTGTGTTCAAAAGGTAATTTTTTTTAGAAGTGCAATTATGCAATATAGCATAGAATATTTAACATTAATTTAGTTTATAATACATTGGCACAGTATACATTTTTATTGGCAGAAGTCGTTAACAAAAAATAATTGCTTAAAGCTATGTAGAAATCAATGTAGCCACGATGACTGACACATTTTTGTTTTGGTAGATGTTGAGGTTGAGGAAATTAAAGTATATGTTTGTCTATTCTAATCTAATCTACCTACCTAACCTAACCTAACCTGCATTTAGTAATGTGGTACCTGTTGTCTTTGAGGTCATCAGGGTTGTCATCTTTGACCTCCGAATATCAAAAGCCGCGAGTTCATTCTTATATTTTTTAGCAGTGTTATTAGGTATTGATAACTACCGTGAAAAATGCATGATATGGTACATTAATGTATTATAATTTACAAAATTTTCTATTGAGTAGGTGTGCATGTCTAAAATACCATATAAAATGTCACACGATACTGTAGTATTACTTAATCATGGTATTGGAACGGCAGTATTAGCTAGGTCAACATGAAAATGAAATTCCTGATATTTGAGCTGAAGTAGTTCTCATGGGATGCAAAAAGTCGCTATGAGTATAATGCAATTTGAATTATCCATCTAGCTGTCCTAGTTCTCGAGATATTGCATTTTGAATGGAATTAAATCGGGCCGAAACGTGCGGTCTGACTAATCGCCGATCAAACGTAAACAATGACGGTTTTTACTGACAGGCACAATTTTATATAAAAATTTAATATATGGTTGCATTATTTGACCTATTTTCTATAAGATGTGTGATTTCCATGTAATTTGATCATATAATTACGTTTCTATCCTTTGCAAAATTACCCACCACAGCTACGAATACCGTCAAATTACATTAAAATCACACATTTTAAAGAAAATAGTTTGAATAATTCAACTATATGCAAGTTATTACACTAATAGCACAATAGTAACAAACTTAATAGTGTAGTTTGATCCATACCACCAGTGATCATAGCGGGCAGGACGAATCGTAGCTGTGGTCCGTAATATTACGGAGGATAAAAACGTAACTTCTCTTTGATCAAATTACATGAAAATCACACATTTTAAAGAAAATAGTTCAAATAATTAAACTATAAGTCTATTACACTAATAACATAATAGTAAGAAACTTAATAGAGTGAAGTTTGATAAGATGGCGGGATGGATGATGTTGTTATCCGATAATCCGACCTGATAGAATAAAAAACTAGTACCACCGATTTCTCAGCTCTACCGTATCACGCTGCCTTTATTTTGGTATAAGAATAATCCGCGAGACTAGTAGTTTTCGTTATTTTTGGTTAGTTGCCCGCACTGAATTTATTTAGCTCATTTTTTACGCTGAAACATAAACCAATTTTCGATTTACTGCTGAATGCAAGCCGCCATGTTTATCTTATGTTTTTATGTACCGACATATAACTGATGATGTAATTGTTTGAAATTTACTACGATCGTAGTAAATACACTCGTATGAATGAAATATCCGGCGGTATGTAAATTTGGCCGTTTGCATGGCGTGCGCATAAAATGACGCGCTATTGGGCTCCTCATCGACGGTGGTGCCTCTGGTGGTGTTTGTCCTACCTAGCAGTATGGCATCAGTGGATTCACTTAATGTATCAAAATAGTATATATTGAAAAATATCCAACCATTCTCATGACTTCCCAATGTAATAGAGAAGGGAAGGTAACTACTTTATTTGGTTTACTTGGAGAAGTTCTGAGGTCTGTCCTCACAGCCGTAGTGATCTACTGCTGCTGCCAGTCCTGCTGTCCCTCCTCACAAGGGCCAGTTGGTCTGTTATTGTGTTGGAAGACAACCTACTGATGGCGGTGTAACCTGGCACCGGGGACTCGTCTTGCGCCTTCCATAGAAATCAGTCCAGCACATACTTGAAGCTGTCCACCGGGCAGTTGGTTTTCTCTCACTTCCTTTGGAAGAGCGTTGGAAATTTTTGGACCCTTGTGACCCAGGCTGGAGCCAGCAAGGTCTTACCCCTCTCTGGAGCTCTTGGTGGGAGTTTGTCTCTCACACTTAGGTCCATGCCTTACACTGTAGTATGGCTTGATTGTTGAGGGTGTGGGGTCGGGACAAGGCCCTCCAAGATTTTCCATGTATAGATGATCCTACACCTTGCTCTCCTCCTTTGTTGGGAGTAGTCCCCGTGCTTCCAAGTGGTCCCAATAATTGAAAGTAGTGGGACTAGAATTTTTTGTTTATTATTTTCTCCCATGCAAGGCTATGCTGTTACATAGATTAGGAAATTTGGCAAAATTTTAGTTGTGCACGCTTGTTATAACAATAGAAAATTATTTATTAATTTTGTAAATTGTAATAGATCAATGTAATTTGTGATTTTCTTGTTGGAAATTGGTAGCAAAAAGTTGCTAAAACGTAGTTTCTAATGAATGAAGTCGCGGCGCTTGAATGATATGCCATGTTTGTTTTGATAGGTGCTGAGGTCGAAGAAATGAATGGATAAATTAGTCTATTCTAACCTAACAAATGTTTAGTAATTCTACCTTTACCTTTGTCCAATTTCATCTTGACTGATTCAGCTAACGTGGACGTCCGCTGTACTCAGGCAGCTCCTCCTCTCTGAGTCACAGGTCAGTGATTGGAGGGAGTTGTTATTGGAGCTGGTGTATCCCGGTGTAGGTGGTTGGTCCATAATTGTGGCCAGCCACTTATCCAGTTTGTTTTTGAAATTCTCTGGTGAAGTGCCTGTCTGGTTTCGCAATTTCTGTGGGACAGAGTTGAAGAGGTGCACCCCAATATAGGTGAAGCTGTGGTGTACTATGTTCTTCACCCTTTGTGACGTCCCCTCAGTTCTCCTCACATAGCACAGGCGACCTCTTCTTGGGTGGTGGTTCACCTTTAGGCCCACATTTGGTACCAGATGCTCCAGAATCTTCCAGACTTATATTATTATATATCTTTCGCGTCTTCACTGGAGAGAGTAGAGTCCCAGCTGTTGCAGTCTTTCCCAGTAGTTGTACTATTGCAATCCCTCAATCTTATTTGTAAAAGTACGCTGGACCGCTTCTAGCTTGATCATGTCTCCTGTCTTGAAGGGAGACCAGAGTTGGCAACAGTACTCAAGTTTTGGGAGTACTAATGCTTTCCAGAGCGTCAGCATACATGTTTTGTTTCTAGTCTGGAATGTCCGGAGTATCCAGCCTGAGAGTTTCTTGGCGGTGTCAGAGATCTCATTGATGTGGTGAGAGAATGTCATGTCGCTGCTCATATGTACCCTAAGGTCTTTGACGTGGGCTTTCCCTGCTATGATTTGAGTCGACATTGTAGTTGGTCGAGCTTTTCAATTCTTGTACGGAGCCATATTGTAGCAGCTCAGACTTGTATCCATTCAGTGTCATGTTGTTATTTTTTGCCCAGGTTAATATCCTGCTTAGGTCTTCCTGTAGTAGCTGTGCTTCTTCCTTCGGTACGTCATATTCTAAAGATCCGGGACATCGTCATGGATGCTGATATCCTGATTATTATTGTACCGCAGGCAGTTGACAGACGACGGCAGAACCCCGTGTTCTCTCAAAGTTCAAGGAAGCCCTATTGTCTTTGAAACGGTGCTCATTAACGTCACCTGGTGTTGGAGAACACCTAGTCCACAACGTGAAAGCAGTTGTCTGATAGTGACTGGACTGGCACCGTGTCCATACTGTATCCTAGCGGCTTCATTCGTTTGTAAATTTGCTTGTAGCAAGGTTTTTCTGTTTATTTCAGCCAAGAAATCTCATATTACGATCATGTATTGTAATTTACAAAATTTATTTCATTTTCTAATGCTATATCACATAGGTGTGCACAACTAAAATAATACAGGAAATTTTAAACATGTTCCATTAAGTTTTATCAGGTATTAAAAACCTTGTTTTACCTAAAAACAGGAATTAACAATTTAATGAAAAATGGAGTAAGATTTTGTATGGTAAATAGCCCACATGTTAGCACTTTTTTGATTGGATACATGGGTTTTCTGTGCTATTATTTATGAGTTGGTCAGGGAGTTGGTCCTACAGGACTAACAGTAGAGGATTGTCATTGATGCTAGTTTTAAAACCTGTCAACCTCTCTTGTTTCTACATGAAGGTGGTGCTGATGGGTTCTGGACTTGGGCCTAAGACAATACTCATTTTGATTTTCTAATGTCTTACATGTAAGAACCCCAAAAGGGATACTATTGGCAAAGCCATTCATATATTCGGGCAGTTACAATTTTTCTTATTCAACTGTTCATATTGATTGCTGTGGACAATATTTTGCCATAAACAAGGAACCCATTATTTAATAGTGGGAATATATTTGAAATAACTCCCACTCGGAACTTTTCTGGAGTTGAAATGCAATAATTCACGGATGTCAGCAAATGAATTCAATATTTAAATAACTTCATGCTTATTTGAGAAGTAGTTTCTAGGTGTATGGTAGTCTCATGGTCCAGGTGATTTTATACAACGTTTTAGAATAAGCAATGCTATTGATTGTACTGAAGAAATGACAGTCCAATTACTATTTGAAAGTGATTACCTCGTGTAAATACAATGGGATATTTCCCCCACAATGCTTGAAGACCATTTTGGTGTTGATGTTGTGCCCCTATCATAGTCTGCCAGGCAGCTGTTGGTGTGAGTTTCCCGATTATTTGGATATCCAATTTTTCTTAAACTGTTTGGGCGAGTCGGAATAAGTGTTAATTGGCACTTTCCAGCAAGTGGTTTGTTTGCTATCTTAATCTTCCATCTGGACAAAATGGCATTAGTTTGGCTGATCTTATGTTAATCATTTCAGCATGACATGACCTAACCTTAGCATGGTTGATAATATTAAGAGGTCCTTTCTTCACAAGTCTCCTCATGGTGATGCCAAGGTGTCCCCACCCCCTCTCTCAATTTATATATGTGTGTGTGTGTAAGAGTGGAGAAGGCAGTAAGGAAACCGGTTGAACCAAGTACGTTAATAATACATATTGACTTAGACTTCTACGTAAAATTGAACGTCAGATTAATTATTAGTGTTTCTGGTTCAACCTGAGTTTCCTTACCACCTTATCAACTCAGCTGTCTCACATTTAATATATATATATAGATCCTGTCTGCTGTCTCCATGATAAAGTGTCCCCCACTTCATTACTTGTGTACCTTTGGTGCTGGCATGATAATTCTGCCATGTTATTTCTTTGCATCTGTATTGGTTTCCAGAAGGAGGATTGGGAGTTCTGTGGAATATCAGACTAGTGAAAGGAATGTTGGAAGTAGATGTTAGGTGGAGAAATGAAGGAGGCAGAGATTGAAAATGAGTGAATAGTAAGGTGAACAAGAGATGAAATTGAGAAATGTGTGAAGCCGTGAAAGAGAAAAGGAAGTTAGTTTATCTAGTTTCATTGATATATACAAAAACTGGGAAGAGAATGATGTGGAAATGTTGAAGGAAGGGTAGTGAATAGTGGAATGAATAGGTGAGATGGTGGTGGGAAAGAAACCTGCTAGTAAAGAAGAGTTGCGGAGAATTGGAGTATCTGAGAAATCAGGCAGTTTTACATTAGTAGATGTAAATGAAAAATTCTTGTGGTATTTTCTAAATATTTACTATCCCATCTATGAACGAAGAGATCTTGTCTGTTTTGTTTACACCCCCCTATTATTGACAAGTATGTTAAGATTGTGAACCAATTTGGAAGCTACTCAGTTTTGTTTTCCATGCCACTGGATTTATTCATAATTGTTTTGTCTCTCCACCCCCGCTTTCCTTTGCCCAAGTTACAAAAAGCTACTTCTGTTTGTCGATAGTCTGTTTCAGCTATGATTTTGCTGGTACAATTTTAAGGTTTCTGTGCAAGTTTGTCAGAAGCAGTGTCTTGCGACACTGCTTCTAACCCAGGGCAGTGGACAAGGTGCAGGGACGACCCGTCATCCAGGAGGTGCTAAGATGAGAGGGAGGGTGGAGTGTTTTCAGGGATGGAATGGGTGGGAATGATTTTATGACTTCCTTTTTGGCTACCCCCTTGTAAGGGGGGAAAAGCCTTGGTATATGTATGTATGTACAAAAAGCTACTTCAGTTTGTCAATAGTCTGTTTCAGCAATGATTTTGCTAGTACTATTTTAAGGTTTTTGTGCAAGTTTGTACAAGCTTGGGAATCTAATTAGGGGCTTTGTTTCTTTACCTAACCCCGTAGTAGTTATGTCACTCCTTGGTATGATAGTATTGCTGCATTGGTTAGGTTGTTATTGACTATATAGGTAGTAGTGTAAGGGTGAGAAATATACTTCAACAAAATTTGAGTTAATTTTTTAATATTTTCCAGGTATTAGCCGTGATCACTGGCATAAAAAGCGGTCCACTGGAGGCAAGCGCGTCCAGCCCCGCAAGAAGAGGAAGTTTGAGCTTGGTCGTCCAGCAGCTAATACCAAGGTAATTGAACTTTGAACTGGCATACATAAAACAGTATTGATTTTTGTTGTAAAATAACTGTATATACACACACAATTGGGTGAATGCACACATACAAAGACTTTTAACCCCTTATAAGGAACCTAGTCAAAAGGCACACACTTGCTCCCACCCATTCTATTTCCACCCACCAACCTTCTCTCACCTTAGCTCCTTGTGGATCATGGGTCATCCGTGGGTCACCAAGACAAGTTGCATTCACAGAAAGGCTGCTTCACTTAATTAGCAACCCCCCCAAATGCAAAAAGAGAAGACAGGGAGCATTCCCTTTGGGTGTCTGAATATCTTCATACATAACCAGGCCCAACAACATGGCTGTATTTACATGGTTCCCACTCATGCAATAGAGAATGTGGGGACAACCATTTGGGCTTTGTCAAACGTCAATTCTCCACTTGTCTCGATCCCCTGACTTCCCCCATCCATCCACCTCATCCTTGGTTGTTTCCTGAAGTTCACTTCATCTACCTCAAGTTTCCACACCTCTTCTGGTAATCTTTGTTGAATCATTCTTTCCTGGAATAATAATAATTTTCTCTTCCAGCTTGGACCACAAAGAATTCACACCGTCAGAACCAGAGGGGGCAATAAGAAGTACCGTGCCCTTCGTCTAGACACTGGCAACTTTGCATGGAGTTCAGAGGGTGAGCTATTGATGAGATTTATGCTCATTTTTGTTGTCATGATGACTCAACTTTCCTCTTAGCTGTAGCTTTGATTACAATCACACGGTACAAATTACTGAGGGTAGCATGATGTTTATAAAAGGAGAACAAAATATTTAGAACTAATGGTAATTCTTGTTTCAGGTCAGACCCGGAAGACTCGTATCATTGATGTCGTGTACAATGCAAGTAACAATGAGTTGGTTCGTACCAAGACCTTGGTGAAAAATGCCATTGTTGTTATTGATGCAGCCCCGTTCAGGCAGTGGTATGAATCGCACTATGCTCTTCCACTTGGTCGCAAGAAGGGTGCCAAATTGGTAAGTAATGGGTGCTTCTTAAAACTACAGTACAGACAGTAATCTCTATCATATCCTAAAGGTGACAGGGGGCCAAAAAAAAGTGAAAATGAACGGATATGTACATGCCTTGGCTACCTTCCTCATAGAGGGGAAGATGGTTTATGGTATATGTATATATATATATACATACTGTGTATAAAATACTAATCAAATCTTGGCAACTCCTGCCCCCAATGGCTCTACTGGTTGAGATATGTGAGGGATTACTGCATTCTAAATGATGACAATTGTTTGACTAGACCTTTATTTGCAAGTGTTTTGCTTGCTTGGTCAATGCTGCTCATGTCATAGTTACACTGATATTTATTTGGGCATTTAGTTTTTAGTGGATGGTAAAGAGAAACTTAATTTATTCTTTTCTTTAGTCTGAACAGGAGGAGGCTGTGCTTCACAAGAAGCGCTCCAAGAAAACTGAAAAGAAGTACAAGGAGCGCCAACGCACTGCCAAGGTTGAACAAGCCCTTGAAGACTTGTTTATGACTGGCCGAGTTCTTGGTGAGTTGCGCATGATAATTTAGCCTGTAAAGGAGCTAGGGTTTTCAATTATTTTAGGGACACTGGCTACATTTTAAGGGAATAAACATGTATGCATCTATGATGGAGAAAGAGGAAAGGACAAAGTAGGGAGGTGCTTAGAGTGAACTGCTTAAATGAGAAAAAAAAAAGGATTACAAGAAGCTGAGAGAGAGGTGGGAGGGAGTGAAAGTGTAGAACTAGGAGTGGAGGAGGAATGGGGATGGTTCAAGGAGGAAAAGGTATGCAAAGATGGCGTGTGGAACTAGGAAGATATGAGGTAATAGAATGAAGGTTAGCCAGTGGTGGGATGAGAAAGCAAAGGTTGTAGAAGTGAGCTTTCACAGAATGGTTACAAAATAGGATGAGAGAATCATATGAGAGGTACAAAGAAAAGAGAGGTAAAGCATAAGATATAGGATGCAAGCAGGAGAGCAGATGAGAAAAGGGGTAAGAGTATGGCAAGTTTTTTTTTATTTAAAGTAATAAAGTTTTGGAAGGAAATAAGAGGAGGTGAATTAAGTAGAAAAGAAAAGGTGCAGATGGAGAGATGATAATAGAAAAGGAAGATGGGCAGAGTATTTTTGGGAGTTGCTAAATGTGGAAGGAGTGAATATGAGGGGGCGTCCTAGGATGAGATGGATGGATGGGGTGAAAGGGGCATTACTAAAGAGAGGAATGTCTGTGGAGGAAGGACAGAAGATAGGGGTGAATGGAGAGGGGTTGCGTATAGATGATGCTGTGATGCATGAGGGGGAGTGGGTGGGGTGATGAAGTATGTATGAGAAAAAAATTGACGCAGCCCGAAGGGATTTCTCCCTGTCTCCCCCTTTTCTGCATGGGGGGATGGAGAAGGAGGGTTGCCGAATTTATGAAGCTGCCTTGCTGTGGATGTGCTGTGTCTTGCGACACTACTTCTGACCCAGGGCAGTGGACAGGATGCTAGGATGACCCGTCATCCAGGAGGTGCCAAGATGGGAGGGAGGGGAGTGGAATATATAGGAAATGGAATGTGAGTGGTTTCTATGCCTTTTTCTTTTTGGCTACCCCCCTGTGTAGGGGGGAAAAGCCTATGGTATATGTATGTATGCTAAATGTGAAGGAGGAGAGGGAGGGAAAGGTAGTTGCAGTGGGAAGCACAAAGAAAATGACAGTGATGAGTGAGGAAAATGGAGGAGAAATAAGGAAAGATGAAGGGAAGGAAGTTAAAAGTTGATGAGAGCAGGTAAGTCACCTGGGTTGGATGGATGTTGTGCAGAATGTCTGAAAAAAGGAGGTACAATGATGATGGACTGGCTGGTGAGGTTATTTAAGGTTTGTTTAAGAGAGGGTAGAGTACAGGAGGACTGCCTGTATAGTTTCAATTTACAAAGGGGGACAAGTGTGAGTGTAGTTTGAGGGATCAGCTGCTAAGTGTAGTTTGGATGGTTTATGGGAGGGTCTTGAGAGGAACAGAGGGAGTAATTGGTGAGGAACAGTGTGGGTTTAGGACAGGTAGGGGTTGTGTAGATAAGATTTTTGTTATAAGGAAAAGGTAAGGATATTTTTAGTCTTATATGGATTTGGAAAAGGCATATGAGGGTAAACAGAAATGCACAGTGGTATTGCAGATATATGGGATAAGAGGAAGGCTTTTAAGAGCAGTCAAGAGTTTTTATGAGAGTAGTAGAGCTTGTGTTTGGATTAGAAATGGAGCGAATGAGTGGTTTGGGGTAGGACTTTGTCAGGGATGTCTTGTCACCCTGGCTATTCAAATTATACATGGATGGGGTTGTGAGAGAGCTAAATGCAAGGGTAGTGGGTAGGAGATTGGAGATGGTTAAAGAAAATTGAGAAAAGTGGGAGATAGCCAGTTGTGGTTTGTTGAAAACACTGCTTGTAGCAGGACCAGAGGAGGGATTGAAGAAGTTAGTGACCGAGTTTGGGATGGTGTGCAAAAGAAGGAAGTTGAAGGTATGTGGGTAAAAGTAAGGTGATGAGGTGTACAATGGGAGAAAGTGACAGCAGACTGGAAGTGCATATTAAGGGTGAGAGAATGGAAGTGGATAGGTTTAGATAATTGGGTGTGAATATGTTTGGAAAGGGAGGAGTGGTGAAAGTAGAATGTAGATTGAGAGAAGGAAATAAAAACCTTTGTGTATTAAAAGTGTAACAAGAAAGACATTTGGGAATGGGTGTTAAGAGGAGATTGTATGATAGTGCTTGTGCTGACAGCACTATATGAGGCAGAAATGCAATATATGAGAGGAAGAGAGTAGTTTGAGATGAGGTGCCTGAGAAGTATGGTTTACTAGGCTGGATAGAGTTAGAAATGAGGTGAGGAGAAGGGGTTGGAAAGGGAGTTGGGAGATGAAAGTATTGGGATGGTTTGGACACACGGAAAGAATGAGTGAAGACAGATTGGTAAAAGAGGTATGGATGGGGTGAGTGGAGAATGGTTATGTACGGATGCAGGGAAGACCTGTCGTTCAGGAGCCAAGAAAAGAAGAATGGACAGGTGGTGAATGGGAGTGGATTTCTGACTGACTACCTCCCTTGTAGGGGGGGGGGGAATATGTATGTACAAGGGAGGTAGCCAAAAACCAAAGGGCCCAATTCCACTCCCACACACTCGACTCCTATTCACCACCTCTCCCTCTCCCTGCATCTCACCCAATGCCCTGGGTCAGAAGCCATGCAGAAAGACATGGGAAATTCATAATAAGGTTGCTTCATTTATTTGGTGAACCCCCCACCCCCATGCAGAGGAGAAGACAATGTTGCCAAAATATAATTTGCACATATCCCCTACACACACACACAACAGCAATCTTTTCCTGCCACCTCTGCTCTTCCTCTTTTCTCATTATCCAACCTTGTAACCCTATCATACTTTTCACACATCTAAACTTTCTGCTTCCATACTATGTGACCCAGTCATATTGTCTTATTCCCAGATGCCCATTTCTCATTGCTCTTTTGAGTCACCCAAGATGTTCATTTGCCTCATTGGAAGGGAAGTGGTTGGGTTATCAAAAAATTACCAGACAGGACCAACAATTTCATGATGATTTACTTTCACTCTAGGTTGTCCATGGGTGTATGTTATTTCACCCAGTGACCTGTGCTGTAGTAGTCATAGTTACTCTGATATTTAGTTTTGTAAATGGAGATTATTGAATATTTGAATTTTAACATTAATTGGTTCCTTCACTTTTCAGCTTGCATTGCCTCCCGCCCAGGCCAGTGTGGTCGTTGTGATGGGTATATAATGGAAGGTAAGGAGCTTGAATTTTACTTGAGGAAAATAAAGAGCAGGAAGTCGAAATAAAGGGAACTAGACAAGTGGATTGAGGCTTTACTTTTCCTTGTGTATTTGTGTTAGTGAATTTGGTCCCATTCTGGAGACCAGGTATACTCATGGAGCTGTTCCCTCAGCTGACAGTACACTTGAGTGACGAGGGATTTAGTCATGTGCAGATGGCAACCTACACAAGAAATGCTGAAATTTGGAGCAAATGACAAGGTGGAGGGTGCAAAGAGCTGGTAGAAAGGAGTAAGTGCAGGGATGTTTTGGATAAGAATATTTAGAAAAAATGGTGGGTTGGGGAAGATGGGATGAAACCAAGAATGAAGTGGGTTGGCTATGTACATTGCACAGAATTTACTCTATTGCCTCTGACCCATGCAATTTGTGGTGGTGGGGCTTGTGTCCATAATATCGCTGTTACACTTGAGGGGGGCGGCTAAGGGGTATTTTTGGATGAATATTTTTTTAGATATAACACGTTTCATCTTTGACCCATGATATTCAATACTGTATTTGTTCACCTTTTTATTATTTTACCATCAGACTTTCTTTAGGAAACGTATGCATACCGAATAGAATCTTATTATCTTTGAGCTACGTTGTTTAATATTCATTAACTTTATAATTTTCGTTAGGAAACGTAGCCTAGGCCTACGCATACTAAATAAAGTCCTGTCATACTTTTTGTTGGTTACATTAAAATCATTGTAAAGCAAAATTAGGGGAAAAAAATTCAACACATTCTTTTCGTTTACGTACTGTACCGAAAATATTGTTATCGACAACAGACTAGGGATAATCAAAGTTTACCATTAATTTTATATCGCAAAACAAAAATACAAAATGCTGTACCGAACATTTTGTCATCGACAACAGACTAGGCATAAAAAAGTTACATTTTATTAATTGCAAAACATAAAAATACAAAATGTAAGGCAAAATTAGGATTTTTTTAAATTTCAACACACATTCTTTTCGTTTACGTACTGTACCTAACATATTGTTATCAACAACAAACTAGCCTAGGCATAAAAAAGTTTATATTTCAATTGCAAAACATATAAAAATGCCATGCAAAATTAGGAAACATTTTCCTTCAAACAAACAAAATGAAAGAATATTTAGCTGGCTGGGATGCTGACGCTGCCGGCAGCCTGCCAAAACTATCGTACTCGCGGCGTGCAGAGTAATAGTATTGCACTGCCAGCCATAACATTGCAATTCTATTACTCTATTAAATGTTCGACGACTACCTGTATATGCCTAAATTTTCAATGAAATTTACTTCTTCATAAATTTCATACGTGCCATCCCTCAGAGAGGGAGTGTGTGGCATAGCTCTGCTGCTGCACTGCTCTACTCAGTGTTGCCTTCCATCTCGTGGGAAGGTACATGTGTGCTTTGCTCGCATTCACACTGACTACACATATGATCATCATGACTTACAAGAGGAAGCTAATAAAAGTAGTTATGTATTCAAAGTTTTATTGGTAATTTTTTCAGTGATTGACTTAAAAATAAAGTGAAACAAAATAAAGAAAAATCCCTTATTATTCACCAAATTTCAATGAAATTCTCCATACATTCTTTATTTACACAAGCAAACAATATACTTTAATTTCAAGGCTATTGGACCTACCATAAGAGCTGTAGGACCCCCCTTATTGGAATGATCGGATTCCAAAGATCCAGATGGATTTGATTTGGAATCTGATCCTAGGGATGCCCAACACAATATTGTCAGTTCATCCTCTAGAAGAGAGAAAAGCTGATGACATGTTAAGTATGCAAAAAACAATCACAAAACACATGAACTATTTTTGCAGAAACCACCGGGAAATTGAAAAAAAGACGCCGAACGTTTTCGTCTATTATGACATTTTCAAAGGTGCAGAAAGAAACAATATATGCATAAGACAGAGGATATTCAGAAAGGTCCCATGTTACGTATCACACACAATTTTGTCAATAATAAAATTATCCAATTTAAATAAACCCAAACTCAAGTTAATGTTATTTCCAAAATTTCTAATCTTTCTATAATATTAATACAAGTAGTAATTATTTTAGAATTTCCCAGTCAATATAATGCCCATAATCCCTTTGGTGGACATATAATCCACTGGACACTTGCCCCGTTCTAATACAGGAGTCCCTCAAATAACGCGGGGGTTAGGTTCCTGAAATTACAGCGTATACCGACTTTCCATATTAAATACAGAACCATACGTGTGTGTGTTTGCGCATGTATGTGGTGTTTGTGGCATATGTACATTGTGTATGCCTGCATGTGTTCACATGTACGTGCGTGTGTTCGTATGTGTGTACACGCACACACATTCACAACATACACTGGTTGTCTAACACGTGTTTACGTGTGCGTGTCTACACATGTGTATGTTTGTTTTTGATCTCCCAAACCACTACCGCCAGTAACAACAAGAACCTCATAAGAGAAATTAAGACACGACAAGCGCAGTCATTATCAGACTTTAATGTGTTCCAAACAAAAGAAACATTACACTTCAACAGGTTAGGGCGGTACAATTGTTTGCGATGCTGCCGTGTGTATGCGTGCCCGACTTGGCGCTAATTTTAAAACGGTTCTCTACATTCGAGATGGTTTCATTTTTATAATTAAATTGTTCGACCTGCGACCTAGCTTTGATTTCTGTTTTATCAATCGGATCAACTCGAGTTTGGGTTTATTTAAATTGGACAATTTTATTGACAAAATTGTGATATGTAACATGGGACCTTTCCGAATATCCTCTGTCTTATGTATATATTGTTTCTCTGTATTGCTTTTCTGTACCTTTGAAAATGTCTTACGACAAACGTTTGGTATCTTTTTTCAATTTCCCGGTGGTTTCTGCAAAAAAAAATGTTAACAGTATATACGAAGGCTCAATTCCCCACCCCTACCTCTTGGCTCCTGGAAAGAGAGGGGAGGGAGGGTTGATGAATGGGAGTAGAGTTACATTTGACTACCTCCTATGTGAGGGAGGTAGCCAAAACCATCCACCCTCTCCCTCGTGGCTCCTAGATGAAGGGTCATCCTTGCATCTTGCCCATGGCAAAGTAGCTTCATTTGATCAGCAACCCGCCCCTCTAAAGCTACCCACTTTCTATTGAATAGCACAATTTGCCCTTATACATCTTGTCACCTTTTACCCACACCCTCGACCTTCCTTAATTCCTCTCGATCCTGCGTTATGCCGGCCATACACTATCATGTACACCTGACAGGTATGCCATGGATTCTCGAGAAGATGAGTTGTACTTTGTCTCATTATCTCAGGCGACCTGACAACTGATCGAATTTATCAGTTGTCAGGTCGCCTGAGGGGCTAGTTTTTCCTGCCATACACTATCAGGTGTACATGATAGTGTATGGCCGGCCTTAGCAAATACAACTGGCTTATCTCCAAATTTCCTCAATTTTCTATAACCAACTCCAATCCCCCATCCATGTATAAATTGGATGGCCAAGGTGATGCAACATCCCTGGCGAAATCCCACCTTTACCCCAAACCACTTTGATTCTTACAATCTACTGTTGTAAATGCTCGACTGTGCTTAACAGCTTGCTCCCTATCCCATATATCTGAAATACCTTCCCTTCTACCGTCATAAGCCTCTTCCAAACCCATAAGACCCAAATAACATCCTTACCTTTTCCTAAAGCTGCCTCACATCTTGTCCACACAACCCCACCCTGTTCCTCTCAATCAAGACCCTCCCATAAGCCTTCCCCTTTACCTTTGTAACTACAGGCTCTACCCTCTTTTAAACAACCTCACCACCCAATCCACCATCACTCCACATAACCATCCAAGTGTCTCATTTTATTAACCAATTACTTTAAAAAATGTACTCAAACATGACACCACCTGCAGTATCTCCACAACATGAATGCCTAATGTCACCAGAAGGGTCTCGTACCTAAATTACATTACTGTAAACTCAACACGCACCATATCTGGCATGGAACTAACACCTCTCGTTCTTATAACAATGGCTGTGCCCGTCTTAGAACAGGACATGACCTAGGGAGACACTATTCCTTATACATACATACCTTACTAGCGAGGCAGCCAAAAAGGAAAAGGCATAAAATAATTCCCACCCATTCCATCCCCGAAAACACTCCACACCCCTCCCGTCTTAGCACCTAGATGATGGGTCATCCCTGCACCCTGTCCTGGGTCAGAAGCAGTTCCGCAAGACACGGTAAGGCCGCTTCATTAAATTGGCAAACCCCCCCCCATATAAAGGAAAGGACAGGGAGAAATCCCTTTGGGCTGCGTCAAAATTTTGCACACACACTACCTCACCCCCCATCCATTCCACCTCATGCATCACATCTTCCATCTTCTGTCCTTCCTCAACAGACATTCCCCAAAGCCCCCTTCACCCCATCCATCCATCTCCTAGGACGTCCTCTCATGTTCACTCCCTCCACATCTGCCTTCTATACCTCCTTTACTAGTCTTTCTTCACTCATTCTTTCCATGTGTCCAAACCATCCTATTACTCTTTATTTCTTATAATAGATAAAATGAAAAGCACCCCAGATTCAAGTAACCTATCCTTATATTTTCTACTCCATATGTAGTTCTCGCTACCTAAATGGCAGCAGCAGTTCCCACGCTAATCAGACTCGATCCTCCTCACAAAACAATACTCCGTACAGTTCCCTAAAGCATCCTCGCTAATATTAATTAATTTCAGACAGGAATAGTAAACAATATAATCTTTTAATTTTTATTTGGAGAATAATCCTTTGCACCTGCAAAAAGTATTACACATGAGCTTCCTTTGATCTATTTAGGACATATTTATGTACATAAATACTAAAACCTCAGTCGCACGGTACAAACATCATAAGGAAAGTTGCCCCCTAGATCTCCTTCTACTCCCCTATGATGGCAGAGTTTCAGGGTTCCACTTCTGTGGAAACTTTCACAAGACTCCAACAGAAGTACAACTCGAACATTTACCATCTTGGAGACATTTCCAAAGTTCCAGCTGACAATGTTCCCATCACTTTTTGTTATTTAATCATTGGATATTTCAGGTACTTTTGGAGAAATCTTGAACACTCACCCAATCAATCCTGAAATTAAATTAAAAAATTACATGTAAGTTGTACAATATCTAAAAGTTGATATCAAATAATTTCAGCCATTATACTACAAGCAAACTTCACAGGCATCCCATATACCAACTAAATGGTTCTGTGGTCAGTTGCACTCACCATAATATCCAACATTCTGCCAGGACCCAGAAGCACCACACTGAAACAAGAAGTTCTGTCATCACATGAATTTACTAAATAGCAATTTTTATCCCACTATATTCAATCAGAAAACCCAATCAATCATGAAGATCAGAGACTCTAGTCTGAATTACGGATAAAATTCATCATTCATTCACTCCATTTAGTACATGGTAAAGGCTACTAACAACTCACCTCAACTTCTACAGCTTTGTTATGGTTCCTATAGCAGTATAAAGGATGTGGGTCAAAATGTCAAAGCAGTGTGGACATACTACAGGAAGAATTGGAATAGTAATCCTCCAATTGATGTTTTTGCCAATCTCAGAATCGCAAATTGAACTTTTTTTTTTTATCCTTGAAAAAGAAGATGTATGGAGGTAAGTACCTAATGCAGAATAAAATTTCCTTCACATAGCAAAATTAAGTCAGGAAATTTTGGTGGGTGATGAATGTTTGTCATCAAATAGTTATGTGTGGTACATAGGTCATCATTAATGGATATACATTTATAATCATGAAGAATAATCTCACCTTGTTTTCAAATATCGCCTGTAGAACTTTAGATCGCAATCTCAACAACCCTGAAGAAAAAAAAAAATAATAATAATAATAATGAAGAACCAAACGCACAATAAATATACCCAAGATAATAACTGAAGTCAGGAAATTTTGGTGGGTGATGAATGTTTGTCATCAAATTTTTATGTGTGGTACATAGATCATCATGAATGGATATAGCATTTTAATCCTGAACATTGATCTCACCTTCTAATCACCAGTAGAACTCTTGATCATTAGTCCTCCATTTCAACAACCCTGAAAAGACAAAATACATGTAGTAAAGTACCAAATGCAGAATAAAAATTCCCAAGGGAACAACTGAAGTCAGGAAATTTTGGTGGGTGATGAATGTTTGTCATCAAATATTTATGTGTGGTACATAGATCATCATGAATGGATATAGCATTTTAATCCTGAACATTGATCTCACCTTCTAATCACCAGTAGAACTCTTGATCATTAGTCCTCCATTTCAACAACCCTGAAAAGACAAAATACATGTAGTGAAGTACCAAATGCAGAATAAAAATTCCTAAGGTAACAACTGAAGTCAGGAAATTTTGGTGGGTGATGAATGTTTGTCATCAAATATTTATGTGTGGTACATAGATCATCATGAATAGATATAGCATTTTAATCCTGAACATTGATCTCACCTATCACCAGTAGAACTCTTGATCATTAATCCTCCATTTCAACAACCCTGAAAAGACAAAATACATGTAGTGAAGTACCAAATGCAGAATAAAAATTCCCAAGGGAACAACTGAAGTCAGGAAATTTTGGTGGGTGATGAATGTTTGTCATCAAATTTTTATGTGTGGTACATAGATCATCATGAGTGCAAATGCCATGTAGATACTGAACATTAATCTCACCT
Source organism: Oratosquilla oratoria (assembly GCF_046742065.1). NCBI lineage: Eukaryota > Metazoa > Arthropoda > Malacostraca > Stomatopoda > Squillidae > Oratosquilla > Oratosquilla oratoria. Next base: position 14,804,212 of record NC_134789.1, on the reverse strand, counting down.
TATAATATTGCCTGTTGAACGTTCGTTACATCTTCCATACTCAGGTGTATTTGATGGGTGAATATTGGTCATCAGAAGTATGTGGTAAACAGATCTCCATTCTAAAAAACTGAAACAAGATGCCAGTATGAGCACAAAAATAATTATAATTTTGCAATACAACAACATCACATTATCAGGTAAGTTTGGTGGGTGATGAATATTTGTCATCATCTGATTATGTGTGGTACATGAATCATCATAGATGTAACATTACTAAAGACACTAGTCATTCTGCTACTCCCTCCCAAGGAGAAAAAGAACTTGATACTTTTAATTGTATGTGCAACCCTATATTGACAAGCTACATTCTGCACCTTAGTTTATCTTCAGAAAAAACATACCATTAAATCTTCTTTGGCACACAATTGGAAGATCTATACAACACCATATGTCAGCTGGGTGAATATTTAATCTGAAAAATGAAAGACCATTCAGTAAACCTGCCACCACACAATTAACCATATCAATTACTTTAACCTCAGAAAACCCAATCTTTCATGGATATCAGAGACTCTAGTCTGAATTAAGGATGGAATTCATCACAATATGGTAAATTTATTCTGAAAACTTGTACTACATACCTGACATTCAAACATCACCATGGAATGCTGCTGTCAACTTGAGTCTAAACCAACCACATGCTGTCAATACAAAAAACAAGCAAATAAATTTATACAAGTATAAATCAGGACTTACAATAACTGCATAATCCCCATAGCAAAGAGCACAAATATTGCGTCTTCAACTAAAGACCTTGTGAAACCCAATTAGATGCATTACCCCAACCATCACTGCATTTGAAATCCAACAAAGGCTTAGATAAATACATATATACCAAGGCTTTCTCCCCCCCTTACAAAGAGGTAGCCAAAAAGAAAAAGGCATAAAACCATTTCCACCCATTCCATCCCTAAATACACTGCCCTCCCTCATATCTTAGCTCCTCCTGGATGATGGGTCATTCCTGCACCTTGTCGCAATGTCGTAAGACACAGCAAGACCACTTCATTAAATCGGTGACCCCCCTATGCCGAGTGAAAAATTTCTCACACCTACCTCACCCCCCCATCCATTCCACCTCATGCATCACAGCATCATCCATATACAACCATTCTCCATTCACCCCGGTCTTCTGCCCCCTTCACCCCATCCATCCATCTTATCCTAGGATGCCCCCTCATGTTCACTCCCTCCAATAGAGTGTATATATATATACATACATATACCAAGGCTTTTTCCCCCTTACAAGGGAGGTAGCCAAAAAGGGAAAGGCATAAAAACACTCCCACCCATTTCATCCCTACATACACTCCACACCCCTCCCTCTCATCTGAGCACCTCCTGGATGACGGGTCATCCCTGCACCCTGCCCACCGCCCTGGGTCAGAAGCAGTGTCGCAAGACACAGCAAGGCCACTTCATTTAATCGGCGACCCCCCTTGCATATAAGGAGAAGACGGGGAGAAATCCCTTCGGGCTGCGTCAAAATTTACTCACACATACTACCCCACCCCCCTGCCCATTCCTCCTCATATAAAATAATAAATACACACACCAAGCACATTTTCCCATTACAAAGGAGATAGTCAAAAGGCATAAATCCACTCCCACAGCTCTCCCTCTCATTCTGGCTTTGTGTCCAAACCATCTTTTGTATGTTCCATGTTACTGCCCCATCCATCCTACAATTGAATTGAATTTATGAAGTCTGTGGCTATTTGCCACGCGCCGGAGCCAAAGGCCATTCAGCGCATATATATCGACTAGTTATCTATACATCCATCCTACAAGGTTCACTTATACTTACCAATATCAGGATTCCAGTGACGAACCAATTCACTGCCCCTGGTCTCTTGCAGAGGACCTGCAGTCTTCTGGTCAAGTACATTCTATGGAAATAAAACTTTACTTGAACACTTTAAGTAGTCAGCCTAAATTGTGTTATGGTGAATAATTCAGTGTCGACAAAATATCAGCAACTATGTTTCTGAAGACCGTCGCGACAATTTCATCAAAGAATACAAAAATAAAAGATTAAACACAAAATTACCAACCTTTTGAGTAAATTTGGTAGCCAGACTACAATTTCTTCGTTTAGATGAAGCTTACAGGATGATGGGAATCCACTACATTCTGTCAAATTAAAACAAACTTGAACATCCGATATGATCTTATTTAAGTTTTAGGAACATGGAACATTTCAGTGTCGACAACATATCAGCAACTATGTTTCTGAAGACCGTCGCGACAATTTCATCAAAGAATACAAAAATAAAAGATTAAACACAAAATTACCAACCTTTTGAGTAAATTTGGTAGCCAGACTACAATTTCTTCGTTTAGATGAAGCTTACAGGATGATGGGAATCCACTACATTCTGTCAAATTAAAACAAACTTGAACATCTGATATGATTATATTTAAGTTTTAGGAACATGGAACATTTCAGTGTCGACAACATATCAGCAACTATGTTTCTGAAGACCGTCGCGACAATTTCATCAAAGAATACAAAAATAAAAGATTAAACACAAAATTACCAACCTTTTGAGTAAATTTGGTAGCCAGACTACAATTTCTTAGTTTAGATGAAGCTTACAGGATGATGGGAATCCACTACATTCTGTCAAATTAAAACAAACTTGAACATCCGATATGATTTTATTTAAGTTTTAGGAACATGGAACATTTCAGTGTCGACAACATATCAGCAACTATGTTTCTGAAGACCGTCGCGACAATTTCATCACAATATACTACAAGAACAGAATAACCACAAAATTACCAACCTTGTAAATTTGGAGAAACTTGACCATTTTTTCTTGGTCTAGATGTGTACATCACAGGATGACATGAATCAACTACATCCTGTCAACAGCAGAAATTTATCTTTAACATTTGAAGTTGTTTTTCAAGTTTGATGTATTCAACAAGAAATAGTTCAGTGTCGACAAGCTATCAGCACTTATGGTTCTGAATACCGTAGAGACAATATCATCACAATACATGGCATAGGTAAACGTATTTTTTTAACTGCCCACCTCAAAGAAGTTTAGGTCTGTATACAATCTTGCACCAAACATCACGTCAGCAAAACTAGAGTAGCATTAAGGAAATGTTACTTTATACTGCAGACCTGGAAACCAGCAAAAATAAAAACATTACCACACACACCATTACTCTGACTGCCACCTTCCTCCGGAGGAGGAGGAAGGCCAAACGTATTCTGTATGCATATCATACATTTGTATGTGGTTTTCTAGAAGTACCCCATAACAATACTTTGAAGTCCTGCTGGTGACCACATTCAATTTTGCCACAGTGCAAAAGTGCACTACAATAAATGTAGACCACTGATCGCTGTGGCCAAGTTAAATTAGGAATTTCTCTCAACCTCAAGCATCCTTGAAATTCTAATTCAGATTCCCCTTCCTCTCTGCCTACTCACATTTATCAACATTTGTAGTTTGCCACTACTACCCTTTATATCAAGGTCCATAGAACGAAAACCCCAATCTGCATGTTTCAAGGAACCCCTGTGGAGTTAGATAGGATGACGTATATCACATTATTACAATAACCAAGAATAGGTGTAAAGATTTGAAAGCTGACCAAAGCAGCTGGAACAATCATGTCACCAATGTCTTGGAACATTCATGTACACCATGTATTTCCCACATTCCCATTGACTGGATTTCTTGGCCCATTCTTCTCATACACTCAACCTAGTATTTGAAAAAATGCCAGTTCCCTGTCTCATCTCCATACTGTGGCGGGTCATCCCTGTATCTTGTCCACTGTCCTGTGTTAGTGACGTAAGACACAGCAAAGTCGCTTCATTAAATCTGTGACCCCCCCTTGTGCAGAAAAGAAGACTGGGAGAAATCCCTTTGTGAAAGTCAATTTTTTCTCACACATACACCCCCCCCCCTCCACATCCCACCTCATGCATCACATCATCCATATACGACCATTCTCCATTTACCCGTCTTCTGTCCTCTCCCTACCTTCCCCAAAGCACCTTTCACCCCATCCATCTCATCCTAAGTTGCCCCTCATGGTCACTCCCTCCACATCTGCCTTCCATACCTTTCACTAGTCTTTCTTCACTCATTCTTTCCATGTGTCCAAACCATCCCAATACTCTTTCATCCACCCTTATCTCCCAACTCCCTTAACACCTTCATTCTCCTCATTTCTCACTCTAACCAGCATAGCAACCCCCATCATACTTCTCTCACTCTAACCAGCATATTAACCCCCATAATACTTCTCAGATACCTCATCTCAAACACAAACTCTTTCTAGAAACATGGAACCTAACAGGAAGAGGAAATGAAACATGGAACGTAAGTGGGGTAGAGAGGATCCTCCACTATCCTAAATACTACTTGCTTCACACCTGCCAAAGTTCAATTTAGATCACATGCTCCCAAATGTGGAGCCCAATCCTTCACACATTAACCACAGATTACTTCTTATAACACAATAGTAAAGCTTTTGATGCTATCCCCTGCCACAATCTAATAAAATATATAACACAGACATGCACAATAACACCAAAAGATGGCTGGCCAATTATCTGGCAGGTAGGAATGCTTGCGTCATATAATGGCCAATCGTCGCGCATCAGAAACATTAAGAATGGAGTACCACAGGGCTCTGTTCTATCCCCCATGCTCTTTAATCTATACATGCATGACATACCCACACCAGACACCTCAGAAATACAAATCTCTGGAACGTAAGTGGGGTAGAGAGGAGCCTCCACTATCCTAAATACTACTTGCTTCACACCTGCCAAAGTTCAATTTAGATCACATGCTCCCAAATGTGGAGCCCAATCCTTCACACACTAACCACAGATTACTTCTTATAACACAATAGTAAAGCTTTTGATGCTATCCCCTGCCACAATCTAATAAAATATATAACACAGACATGCACAATAACACCAAAAGATGGCTGGCCAATTATCTGGCAGGTAGGAATGCTTGTGTCATATAATGGCCAATCGTCGCGCATCAGAAACATTAAGAATGGAGTACCACAGGGCTCTGTTCTATCCCCCATGCATGACATACCCACACCAGACACCTCAGAAATACAAATCTCTTCCTACGCAGATGAAATAACAATCAAATGCACACATCGTAACACGGACAAAGCTGCAGAAATAATCCAGCTATACCTTGATACACTCAACACATGGTTCATTAGACTCAATAGCTCCAACCAAATCTACAGCAACTCTCCTCACCAACTGGACAAAAGAACACGCAGTTGGTAGAACGATGAACTACTAGCATGGTGGTGCGCGTAGTGCTTGGTTAGAATCCTGCCCAGGGCCGAAATTAATTTTGGTACAGCTGCGCTTCGGGTCGTTACTCTGACTCTCGTGGGCGGGGAGTTGGGGGTGTGTGTGTGTGAAAGGTCATAGCATTACCCATAGATCGGACCTACGAGCTCTGAGCTCTCTTCCAGGAGGGAAATAGCTGTCGATCACGAGTCGAAAACATGATCCAAAAGACCAAGTGAATACATAACTCATCTCTACATCAACAACACTAATACCACACACAAACATACCGAAAATTCTTGGTGTAACATACGATACATCCATGTCTTTCAAACAACACTTCAAATATAAAAAACAAATGCACACCTAGACTTAACGCACTTAAGTCAATCACTGAAACATTTGGACAAAACAAAGAAACGAATACAACAATATACAAACAATGCATACGCTCAGTGATGAATTATGCGAGTCCTGCATGGGCTCCTAATCTCAGTGAGACACACCACATCACCCTTCAAATCATACCAAACAAAGCCCTAAAAACAATTACAGGCTGCAAAAATACAACACCTACAGACCATTTACACCATGAAACAAAAGTCCTCAAAGTCAAGGACCACCTCGACATGAGAGGCACAAACACTTGCCGCAGCCACCACAAACACATCACACCCGCTACACAGAACACCCACACACACACCAAGAAACATTAAAACAACACCCAAAGACCTGCATCACAAATAGCTACTCTTCTCTTCCTCCACAACCACCAAATATGAGCCTCCGGAAACATATTCATAATCATCACTCACCGCTCCATTAACACACTGAAAGACAACACATTGCTGCATGCCAGACCCTCTGATATCCACCCTTCTGAATCCTCTCTCCAACGAAAGGACAGAGTCCACCTGGCCAGACTGTGGTGTGGCCACCACCCAGCACTTAAGCTACCAGAAGATGTTGGATGACCGCATTGTGAACAGCTGCCCAGGATGTAACACTTCACCCCATACCATACAACACATAATGGAAGACTGCATTATACAAAATCATGCACGCAAACAACACTGTCAAATTAAAACAAACTTGAACATCCAATATGAATTTATTTAAGTTTTAGGAACATGGAACATTTCAGTGTCGACAACATATCAGCAACTATGTTTCTGAAGACCGTCGCGACAATTTCATCACAATATACTACAAGAACAGAATAACCACAAAACTACCAACCTTGTGAATTTGGAGAAACATGACCATTGTTTCTTGGTCTAGATGTGTACATCACAGGATGACATGAATCAACTACATCCTGTCAACAGCAGAAATTTATCTTTAACATTTGAAGTTGTTTTTCAAGTTTGATGTATTCAACAAGAAATAGTTCAGTGTCGACAAGCTATCAGCACTTATGGTTCTGAATACCGTAGAGACAATATCATCACAATACATGGCATAGGTAAACGTATTTTTTTAACTGCCCACCTCAAAGAAGTTTAGGTCTGTATACAATCTTGCACCAAACATCACGTCAGCAAAACTAGAGTAGCATTAAGGAAATGTTACTTTATACTGCAAAGACCTGGAAACCAGCAAAAATAAAAACATTACCACACACACCATTACTCTGACTGCCACCTTCCTCCGGAGGAGGAGGAAGGCCAAACGTATTCTGTATGCATATCATACATTTGTATGTGGTTTTCTAGAAGTACCCCATAACAATACTTTGAAGTCCTGCTGGTGACCACATTCAATTTTGCCACAGTGCAAAAGTGCACTACAATAAATGTAGAACACTGATCGCTGTGGCCAAGTTAAATTAGGAATTTCTCTCAACCTCAAGCATCCTTGAAATTCTAATTCAGATTCCCCTTCCTCTCTGCCTACTCACATTTATCAACATGGTAAATAGCAAATAACCATTTGTAGTTTGCCACTACTACCCTTTATATCAAGGTCCATAGAACGAAAACCCCAATCTTCATGTTTCAAGGAACCCCTGTGGAGTTAGATAGGATGATGTATATCACATTATTACAATAACCAAGAATAGGTGTAAAGATTTGAAAGCTGACCAAAGCAGCTGGAACAATCATGTCACCAATGTCTTGGAACATTCATGTACACCATGTATTTCCCACATTCCCATTGACTGGATTTCTTGGCCCATTCTTCTCATACACTCAACCTAGTATTTGAAAAAATGCCAGTTCCCTGTCTCATCTCCATACTGTGGCGGGTCATCCCTGTATCTTGTCCACTGTCCTATGTTAGTGTCGTAAGACACAGCAAGGTTGCTTCATTAACCGCTTCCATACGGTGCCGCACACGTAGGCGTCATGGACTTAGATCTCGGTGGCAGCAGCCAATGCCAGCCGTACGACGTGTCGTAATAATACTCGCATCATAAAATATAGTCACCGCTTATATCGATCGTTCTCTCTTCACCCGTGAATTTTGATAACCATAGAAAATGCGATTACAAAAGAATTAAAAAGAATGTCATTATGGAGGGGCGACTACAATAAATATAATCAAGACGCCGATATGGCAGCCTCGCGAATACACTCGCTCCCCATGACGCCTACGTGTGCGGCACCGTATGGAAGGGGTTAAATCTGCGACCCCCCTTGTGCAGAAAAGAAGACTGGGAGAAACCCCTTTGTGCAAGTCAATTTTTTCTCACACATACAAACCCCCCCCCATCCCACCACATGCATCACATCATCCATATACAATTCAATTTTTTCTCACACATACAAACCCCCCCCATCCATATACAACCATTTTCCATTTACCCGTCTTCTGTCCTCTCCAGACCTTCCCCAAAGCACCTTTCACCCCATCCATCTCATCCGAAGTTGCCCCTCATGGTCACTCCCTCCACATCTGCCTTCCATACCTTTCACTAGTCTTTCTTCACTCATTCTTTCCATGTGTCCAAACCATCCCAATACTCTTTCATCCACCCTCATCTCCCAACTCCCTTAACACCTTCATTCTCCTCATTTCTCACTCTAACCAGCATAGCAACCCCCATCATACTTCTCTCACTCTAACCAGCATATTAACCCCCATAATACTTCTCAGATACCTCATCTCAAACACAAACTCTTTCTAGAAACATGGAACCTAACAGGAAGAGGAAAGGAAACATGGAACGTAAGTGGGGTAGAGAGGAGCCTCCACTTATCCTAAATATTACTTGCTTCACACCTGCCACACACACAAAAAAAAAAAGGGGGTGGGTGGGTTTGTATGTGCTCCCAAATGTGGAGCCCCATCCTTCACACATTAACCACAGATTACTTCTTATAACACAATAGTAAAGCTTTTGATGCTATCCCCTGCCAAAATCTAATAAAATATATAACAGACATCCAGAAGAGGTTGGATGACCGCATTATGAACAGCTGCCCAGGATGTAACACTTCACCCCATACCATACAACACATAATGGAAGACTGCATTATACACAATCATGCACGCAAACAACACAACATACACAGTTTCGGCTGTGGCATTCCTTGGGGAGATGGGACTGCTCGGACAGACAGTCTAGGGAACAACAACAATAACCAGCAATAATCATTCATTGTATACCTAATAACCACTTGCCAATTATCAATAGTTAATTTCAAATACACATACCTGAAGAATTTCATGTACTTTGAGGTTAACTGGCAGCTTGCGACAGTCCTGTGAAGCAAATTAGGGTATTAACTTTGACAATATGGTTTTATATATTATAAACACCCTGTTAGTATCAGCTGGGACTGTTACATCAATGATATCAGGCGAAAGATGGTTTGATCATCACTTTAAAATAAAAATTTCTAATACTGCAATACAATTACCTTAAATCTTTTGAAAACACTTCAACATAGTATGTACTCTTGCATACTACTTCTGCATTTGATGCTTGTTTACTTGAGAATACCTGCAAGTTTAAAATGAAATCATTAGTTTTTTTCCAATTTCATAAAATTTCATACAATATTCAAGTATCAGCATGTTGGGACAAAGTGTACATCACAAGGTCAGGTGAAAGATGGTTTGTCATCACTTAATATTTAAACTCCCAACAACAGTCAATTTTGTAGATTACCTTTTATGATGCCCACAACTTTCTCAGAGAAGCCTGTTCACAAGTTTCTTAGCAGCAGCTTGCACCAGGATCTGCAGTCAGCCCATTGCACTTGATTCCTTGCAGTTCACCCACAGATCTTGTTTTAGCCGAATACTTTGGCCATATTCCATGGTGCCCTACGGACGACCAACCCTGAAAAATAAAATCTGTCAGCACAGCTTCATTACCATATTAATATACAATAAATAATCTATATCAGCGACTTACGTACAACCATCAGAATTCAGCACAAAAAAAACTCATCAGCAAAGAAAATTCTATGAACGAGTTGTATCATTGGCTCGCCATCTCCAAATTACCTGAAAGAAATAGAGCTCTATTATCAACAGCCCTATGCATAAAAATCCCTTCTCCAATTCAAGGATTCAGTAAAAAATTAGAGTGCAATACATTATAATCACAGAAATCATACAATGTGTTCATCAGAATCAATGTATAATTTTAACACAATAGTGCACTACACCAACCTAAGGTTTTTCAATGGTTGCTTGAACAAAGATCCTCTGGGCATCTATGCCTTCCTTCCTGTTGATGGTTTGTCTCGAGATATACTCATTAGTTCTCATAACAAAACCTTCTTTCTCAAACAATTTTGCCACTTCTTCAATCGAGAAATAGTAGCTCCTGTAAGATAATTGGAAACTAAGTATAGTGGAAAGAACTTTCAATAAACTAAATGCACATTTTGCAAACAAGTTACAGAGAAAGAACTAAGAATTTACATACCTAGTCCCATCCTGTCTCACATAAAAGTTTTCACCAAGTTTGCTTCCAGGACCAAATCTAATCTGAGCCATGTCATACAACCCATAATCTCTGAAGAGTATCAATCCACCTGGACTTAGGCATTTATGAAGATTCCTCACCACTGCTGTAAAATTTTCTGGGTGTATGGCTGATAATACAAATATCAGGCTTATAACATCAACTAAATCTTGCCCCACTGTACTCGATAGATCATCCTGCAAAGTGAACCAACATTACTGACCATAATAATAGAATTTACTGTTCCCAACACCATTCCTTCCTATTTTCATTCTAAAGATGTCTAGTACAGAATATCAGTATGTTGTGATTCTAGTCTGCATACAATGGAGAGTAATATGTAAGTTTGATCGAATTATGCTATCCAATGTGGAGAGCACAAGCGGCTTTGTATACCTATCATTCTTAATGTGCTGCTCTTTGTGAGGGAATCTGGTTTCAGAGTAGACCTACATGTACCATTATATGGCACCCAGTTGTTAATCTTAATGATTGGAGTTTTTGTAGGTTGGCTTTCCATAATGTGTAACAACGGTTGCATTTGTTGTATGCAGCATCCAAGTTCCTTCAAACCGCCCAAATTCTGACTTATTGTTACATGTTCACTTTATGTACCTTAAACTTGTCTATGTATTAGGTTACCATCAGGTTTGTACAAAAATGCCAAATATTTAGGGGTTTTTCTCCAGTGCAAGCAAAATAGATTCATTTGTCTGAGCACAAAATTCCATATAGAAAGCAAGAAGATACTTCACATACCTTTGTTACATCGCAAACAAATGCTTTTACATTAGTTTCGTTGTAAAGTGGATTGTCCTTCACCAACTGAATGGCTCGAGGTGAGAAATCACACACATAAAAGAACATGTTTACACCATCTTCTATTAGTGGATAAACAAAGTTGCCAACTCCACATCCAACCTGTAGATAAAAGATCATTAGTTCCACTGGTGGCTGCATTACATTATTATATACACACATCTTTTCTATCTATATACAGAACTTTTCCTCCTTACAAGGGAGGTAGCCAAGCCTGAGGCATGTACCTATTCCCACCCATTTCACTTCCATCTTAGCTCATAGATGGGGTCATCCCTGCATCCACCGAATGCATGGGTCAAACACAATGCAGCAAGACAGTACATACACAGCAAGGCCACTTCACCCACCCACATCCCCTCACGCAGAAAAAGACAGGGAGAAATCTCTTTCGGCTGCAACAAAATATCATTCACACATAAGCACACATCCCTTCCTTGCATTACAGTATTATGCATACAATAATTCTCCTGCCTTCTCCCTTGCTCAGTGCCCCCTTCACCCCATCAGTCCGTCTCATCCTTGGTTGTCCCCAAGTTCACTCCATCAACCTCCACCATTCCTATTAAGTTTTTTCACTTCTTTAGGCATGGTTACGGCTGAGAAATGCAATATTTGGGGTCAGAAAGAAGTATACGAGATAGCAACATGAAAATGGAATTCCTGATATTTGAGCTGAAGTAGGTCTCATGAGATGCAAAAAGTCGCTATGAGTACAATGCAATTCGAATTATCCATCTAGCTGTCCTAGTTCTCGAGATATTGCATTTTGAATGGAATTAAATCGGGCCGAAACGTGCGGTCTGACTAATAGCCGATCAAACGTAAACAATGACCGTTTTTACTGACAGGAACAATATATAAAAATTTAGCATATGTTTGCATTATTTGACCTATTTTCTTTAAGATGTGCGATTTCCATGTAATTTGATCAAAGAATTACGTTTTTATCCTCTGCAAAATTACCCACCAGCTACGAATACCGTCAAATTACATGAAAATAACACATTTGAAAGAAAATAGTTTGAATAATTCAACTATATGCAATCTATTACACTAATAACAAACTTAATAGTGTAGTTTGATCCATACCACCAGTGATCATAGATAGCGGGCAGGACGAATCGTAGCTGTGGTCCGTAATATTACGGAGGATAAAAATGTAACTTCTTTGATCAAATTACATGAAAATCACACATTTTAAAGAGAATAGTTCAAATAATTCAACTATAAGTCTATTACACTAATAACATAATAGTAATAAACTTAATAGTGATGTTTGATCCATAACACCAGTGATAGACAAGATGGCGGGATGGATGTTGACGTTATCCGATAATCCGACACGATAGAAAAAAAACTAATTGGTACAACCGATTTCTCAGCTCTTCCGTAACATGCTGCCTTTATTTTGGTATTAGAATAATCCGCAAGACTAGTAGTTTTCATTCATTTTGGTCAGTTGCCAATACACTGAATTTATTTAGCTCTTTTTTTTTTACGCTGAAACCTAAACCAATTTTTTGATTTACTGCTGAATGCAGGCCGCCATGTTTACCACGTACCGACATGTAACTGATGATGTAATCGTTTGAAATTTACTACGATTGTAGTAAATACACTCGCATAACATTTGTATGAATGAAATTTTGCAGTTTGCATGGCGTGCGTATAAAATGACGTGCTATTGTGCTCGTCATCGATGGTGGTGCCTCTGGTGGTGTTGGACTTACCTAACTTTTTGGTATGGGTGGACAAACTGGGGTCAGAAAGATATATATGAGAGCACTTTTTGGTATCGGTGGACAAACTGTATCTCAAACTTTTGGTGGGAAGACTAAAACAACAAGATCGTCCAACATGTGCACACACCCCTCCAGTCCTCAGGCACTACCCGCCCCCCCTCAGACACACATTAAACAAACGTAAGCTCAAAATTCACATCTAACTTGCCTCCAGCAATGTTCTTCGACACTTAGGGTCTCCAGTCAACTCTTCAAATTCTCGAGTTGTCCAGTGCCTGTCCTTAAAGAATCTTGTCTCGTTCCGTTTATAAAATTTGTCCCAGTTCTTGCCTGCTTCAACTTCGAGCTTGTTCCGAGAAAATTCTGAAACCAACCCTCTTGAATCCTGTTTCTGTAACTTTTCCTCTTCCTCTGGACTTAAAACTTTAACGTGAGAATTAAGCACATCCTTGTCCATGTTGACCTGCAAGAAAAGAGTAAAAAGTTACAAAGGGTTCATGGAGAAACCAAAAGGTTTCTTCCCCCTCCTTTATTAAGGTGGTTGCCAGAACAGTTTTCCCTTTTATACCAGCCAATTACCAACGAATGACTATCTCTATTTCCTGCCTATGTTTGGTGCAAAGCATCACCTATATGAGCAATGATCATGGTCATTAGAGCCATTGGCCAATACGGGTCGAGGTAAACCCATAGAACATATATATTTTTTAACGCTACAAATACCTCTGTGAGGGGCACCATCCTAGCCTCCCGATAGGGTGTGTGTGCAACGTTAACTATATCTAATTTACTGTAGCAGATTTTTACATTTTGATTAAAAATATTTGAGGTTTAAAGTTACGCAAGATCATTTTGGGTTCCTCATCTGCTAAATGAAGACTTATGCATTCAACACAATACATCATACACAAGATAGATGGCCCAACTCCACAATATAGAATTGGATACCTTTAATATTTTATCAAATGCTGCATCAGCTATTGCCAGTTATTAGTTGTCCATATCACTGGTTCACCATCCTTAAATTATCATAATTAACAATAATCAAGAATGTATTTACCAGAAACAAGTCTACTTGTATTAATAAAGTTAAAGAAAAAACCATCCTTGGTTGGTAATTAGAGAGACTGATGGTATTCGTAGCTGTGGTTGGTAATTTTGCAAAGTATAATGCAACCTTGATCAAATTACGCAAAAATCACAAATTTTAAAGAAAATAGGTCGAATAGTGCAGCCATATTCCAATTTTTTGTATAAAATTGTGCATTTGAGCAAAAAAGTGCTTGTTCGGGTTTGGTTGGTAAGCAGCGAGACCCCTGATTTATTTGTTTACACAAGCCCATATCTCATGCATCAAGAGCTACCGTTGGCTCATCATTTCTGCTCTTTTGAAACAACCAATTAGTGGTCATTTAAGAATAGCTGTTTGAAGAGACAGTTTGGAGTGCAACTTCTTCGTAAACGCGTTGATAGTTATACTGACAGCAGCTTTACCACGTTTTCAGCGTTTTAAAAGTAAAAATATAATTAAATGTTTCAAATGATTAATGTTTCATGCTAACAAAAATTGTGACAATACTAACTGTGCCTAAAAGCTTAGTGAAAATTAGGGGTCTTTAATGATGGCACAGGTGACAGGAGGCAGACTCAAATTGTACTCTTTGTTTCTTCTTCAGCTGATATATATTGATTGTGGTATGAATGATGAGTAACCATGACCATGAAGAAGCGAGTGATGTTCGGCAACAAACTGCTGAAATTGGTGAAAATGAAAGTGACAGTAGTGAAGATTTCCACACAATCAATTCTTCAAATAAAAACTAAAAAGTAAAGACTAATGTTCACACATGACCATGAAGAAGCGAGTGATATGATTTGGCAACAAACTGCTGAAATTGGTGAAAATGAAAGTGACGATAGTGAAGATTTTCACACAATCAATTCTTCATATAATAAATAAGTATAATGTTCACACTGATTTATTAATGCTCAGATTTTTTTTTTACTTTCAATGTTTACCCATGTTCATTATAGTATTTTATACATCACTGAAGTTCACTTTTTAAGCTTTAAAAAGATATATAATTCTTTATGGTTTGTATACGAGTTAGTACATTAATGAAACAGGTAAATAACTGTGCTGGCCTTTGTTGTTTACATACGCAAGCTTAAGAGCGCTCCATGGTCTATCTTATCAACGGAGTAAGGGGTGTTAAACCCTCATTAACCAAAACTTTGACAAGTCTCCATTCCCAATTTCCGTAAGTAACAACCATAGACAAGTCCTTTTCCTACCATCATAGTCTGGAATAAATTTTGGATCACCCAAATACAGAACTAAACCAATCTTATCGTTTTGTGATGACAACTAGATCCCAACAACAGCATTGATTTCACTCTCCTCGTAGTATTTTAAGTATATAACGGTCTTGAAACATGTGCACATAGAATGAACATTGTCAAATCACATTAAATCAACATGTGCACATTGAATGAACATTGTCAAATCACATTAAATCACCAACAGCCAGCCTTAACATGCACTGAACGGGCCTACGAAATGTATCAACCCCCAATCTATTTCACCTTCCAATGCCTTCGACCCATGCTGGTCTCGACAACAAATCACATTTGGACTGTTTTAAACACGTATGACTATAGTGCGCACCAAATTACATTTACGTGGTGCATAATTACTGGCAGAGCTACACATTTTACCAGTTGTGTCAACTCAAGTAATGCATTTATACACTGTTTACGTGTAATTTATTTGATCTGGATTCTATCCACAAAGTTTTCGATAGCATTATCTTTCTGTGTAATATATCCTTCATTTCGACTTGTACCTCTTATTTCATCCCCACAATTCAATCTTAGCAGAATGCTGTGTCTATATGTACACCTAGACCACGACGATATAAAATGATGAACTCAAATATCTACGATTACACATTTGCTTTCCGAACACACCTACCCTGGCTGCAGCGCCGACAGAAATGAACGATGCGGTGGTACCGTGGAGTAAACTCAGCACAGCAAAATAAACCTAAAAACAATGGAAAAGTGCCATGCGCACAAGGTCTTTCTCACATTTAAGACATCGTTACAACTCTTTTGGGTCCTTTGTGTTAATGTTGTAAATAGATATGATACTTATAAAAAATATCTTGGTACTATTGGTGCTAAGATAAGAGGGAGGGTGGAGGGGTATGGAGTGTATTCAGGGATGGAATGGGTGGAAGTGATTTTATGTCTTTTACTTTTTGGCTACCTCCCTTGTAAGGGGGAAAAAGCCTTGGTATATGTATGTACTATTGGAACTTATTTCAAATCAATGTTACCATTTACGAGATGGAAGGAGGAGGAGAAGGAGGAGGAGGAGAAGGAGGAGGAGGAGAAGGAGGAGGAGAAGAAGGAGGAGGAGAAGAAGGAGGAGGAGAAGAAGGAGGAGGAGGAGGAGGAGGAGGAGGAGGAGAAGAGGAGGAGGAGGAGAAGAAGAAGGAGGAGAAGAAGAAGGAGGAGAAGAAGAAGAAGGAGGAGAAGAAATAGAAGAAGAAGAAGAAGAAGAAGAAGAAGAAGAAGAAGAAGAAGAAGAAGAAGAAGAAGAAGAAGAAGAAGAAGAAGAAGAAGAAGAAGAAGAAGAAGAAGAAGAAGAAGAAGAAGAAGAAGAAGAAGAAGAAGAAGAAGAAGAAGAAGAAGAAGAAGAAAGAAGAAGAAGAAGAAGAAGAAGAAGAAGAAGAAGAAGAAGAAGAAGAAGAAGAAGAAGAAGAACAAGAACAACAAGAACAACAAGAACAAGAAAAAGAAAAAGAAGAAGAAGGAGAAGGAGAAGGAGAAGGAGAAGGAGGAGGAGGAGGAGGAGGAGGAGGAGGAGGAGGAGGAGGAGGAGGAGGAGGAGGAGGAGAAGAAGAAGAAGAAGAAGAAGAAGAAGAAGAAGAAGAAGAAGAAGAAGAAGAAGAAGAGAAGAAGAAGAAGAAGAAGAAGAAGAAGAAGAAGAAGAAGAAGAAGAAGAAGAAGAAGAAGAAGAAGAAGAAGAAGAAGAAGAAGAAGAAGAAGAAGAAGAAGAAGAAGAAGAAGAAGAAGAAGAAGAAGAAGAAGAAGAAGAAGAAGAAGAAGAAGAAGAAGAAGAAGAAGGAGGAGGAGGAGGAGGAGGAGGAGGAGGAGGAGAAGAAGAAGGAGAAGAAGAAGAAGAAGGAGAAGAAGAAGGAGGAGGAGGAGAAGAAGGAGAAGGAGAAGGGGGAGGAGGAGAAGGAGGAGAAGAAGAAGAAGAAGGAAAAGAAGGAGAAAAGAAGAAGAAGCTTCCCCGACTGGAGGTACTGTATTTTGACGTCTTTTTTTTCTCGTCGTCTCCTTGGACGCGGAAGTATCACAAACGGCAAAGGAAATGAGAATTGCTATGAAATGGAATACGTTGTGTATCACTTGCACTGCAGTTTCTATTCACTTTACGAACAATTGTGAACATTACGCGTTCATTAAACCACCATAATGAGCCATCTGAAGAAATTCCATAAGGATGCTACCAATCCTCCTGGTTTGGAGAAGGGGGGGGGCATAGCCTCTATAACTTAGCCAACGTATTTGGTGGATGTATCATTTCCTAACTGGCGATTTTTCTCATCTCCAACCAAATGCAATAATTGAAATGCCTCCACTGAAGAAACCAAGTATCCATCTATCTATTTATATTCACCATGGGGCTTCCTTTCTATAAGGGATGTTGCCAGCCAGCCAACCCATCATCCAATTGTTTACATTTTATCTTAGCTATTCGTTCAAAGTTCATCCCTGGCTATTGCCCTTTGCCTGGGTCAGAAGCAATGCAGTAAGAGGAGGAGGAGAAGAAGGAAAAGGAGAAGAAGGAAAAGAAGATGAAGTAGAAGTAGAAGAAGGAGGAGAAGGAGGAGAAGGAGGAGGAGGAGCTGAAGGAGAATGAGAAGAGGGAGGAGGAGAAGGAAGAGGAGGAGGAGGAGGGAGGGGGAGAAGAAGGAGGAGAAGAAACTGCTTTCTGAGTGGACAGAGTTCTCCCAGGGCAAGGAAATGTACATCTCCAGCAGACAGATGATCGGGGACCTACTTGCTGAAGACCATAAGAACCAGCTGGGCCTGGATGATGCTTTGCTTCTGATGCATGCAGCAGTTGTACTGAGGAAATGCTGTCCCTAGAGGCAAGAGCCATTCACTGGTTCTTTTGCCAGACTCTCTGACATCTCCTGTCCCTGGACAGTTGAGAAGTTTCCTGAATATCCTACTCCAGGGCCCATCAATCTTGCAGGCACAGACACAAGGCAGGGCAAGAGTTGCAAATGCCATTGTCCAACATATGTCCTCACCTTTGCCAACCGTCCTTTAAACAACAAAAAGGAAAGCAAATCAGGCAGTGCTCAGAGAAACTCCCCCCTCATAACCAAGCTCTTCCTGTCCATTCAGTCTCGACCTGATGCAGACATGGAAAAATTCTTCCAGTATGAGAACCAGAGTGAGCCACCAAGTCTCTCATATCAAGGGTCACTAAGGTCTGATAAGAAGTCAGATATTCTAAGAGTGCCTGAAGGCACCCACTGGTCTCTCACCTACAGCTAAGGCAGCCATAGTTGTGGTGCTTAACATGGCAGCTGTTCTACACATGGTTTGGCCCACATCAGCTCACGTATTCCTGGATTATGCGTCAGAGCATCTGGTGCCATTTGTCCAGTTACAAGTCGCTCCAACTGTCACATGGGTGGATGCTGTCTGGGACACCTACCCAGTTGAAAACCTCAAAACCCTGACACACTGGCATCGTGGCTTAGGTCCACGTACCAGGATAGGAGATGGCCACACTTGCATTCTGAAGCAGGACTGGAACAATGGGTTCCTCAAGAACATCAACAATAAGAAAGAGCTTTTCCCATTCCTCAGTGCACAGCTTGTAAAGCATGACCTCGGTGAGAGGCTTCTCCTTAGTACCAACTTGCAGAGTGTGCTCTCCAACAAACAAGCAGACATCTCTGGTCTTCAGCCATGTAACTACACCGAGACTGACATCAGGATACTGCTCCATCTTGCCCATGCAGCCAACCAGGGCCACCAGGTTGCATTGGTGCACACACTTGACAGTGATGTGGTCATTCAGGCCATACACTTGTTTGTATCACTTGGCCTATCTGAGTTGTGGGTCTGCCTTGGCAGTGAAAAGAAAATACGTGATATATTCACAAACTGTCTGCCCAGCTGGAACCTTTGAGATGCCTGGCTTTGCCAATTTTTCATGCAGTCACAGGTTGTGAAACTGTCACACTTCTTGGGATGTGATAAAAAAACAGGTTGGTTAGCCTGGCAGAGCACCTCTGAACTGACAGACACACTGGTACCCCTAACAAATAACCCCCAAGAGCTTGGCCTGCAGTCCCTGCACATGCAAACTGTAGAGTGCTTTGTTGTTGTCAAGTACAGCAAAGGCTGTGGCCTAGTAAAGGTCAATGAAGAGAAGCTTCAACTCTTCTACAGTGGAAAGAAACCACCGGAAGCCTTGCCACCAACCAAGGCAGTGCTGTATCAGCACATCCACAGGGCAGTGCTGCAGGCCACTCCCTGGAGTCAAGAGACTTTAGTTCAGCAGGACATTCTTGACTTTCAGGATGGGGATGGCACAAGAGAAATAGTGGTGGGTGTTTGCTTTTCTGGACAACCCTCAAGGGCAGCAAAGCCTGCCCCATCCTCCTGCAGTGTAGCTGTCTGAAGTCATGCACAGGGAACTGCAAGTGTAGCAGGGCAAGTATGCATTCCACAGGCCTTTACAAATGTGAAGGAGGGTGTGTCAACAATGAGGACACATGAACATCGTACATTGCATACCAGTCACTCTCTGTCATATGGAGAGTGCATCATGCTTGACTGATATATTGATTGGATAGGGTTTGTCTTGGTGGATGTTTATCCAGAATATAAGAAATATGTTTATGTTACAAGAATATACGAAATATGTTATGTTCCAAGGGAATAACTTGTTTTTGATATGGCTAGAAATGTTAAAATGTATATTTCAATGATGGCCATCTTGAATCATCCTATATGGCCATCCTTATCAGGGATACTTTCAAATATTCACCAGATTTGGAATCCTTGAGGCCAAAAACCCTGGATTAAGAACCACTGCTGTAAAGGAAGTCTGATGTTGTTGCTAAAGACAGAGTGAAGGGCTTTGGTGATGATGTAGTAGCTGGTTTTGCTGAAGATGCAGTGGAGGGTTTTGTTGAATGCAATGGAGTGTGTGTAATTTTTTGTAATTTTCCAAAACAGAGAACTTGTTGCAGATAATTACACCAGGAACAGAATTCTCATAGGAGCAGGAGGGAACAATTGGTGGTTAAGAGGCAAGAAGGTGCCATAACTATGTATAAAATGAAGGTCCCACTTGGACACCAATAAACCGAAAATTAGCCAATTGAAGAATGTCTTGTTCAAGACCGTATCACTTGCCTTGTTGGGAAGGTAATGGGTGAGTTTCCCTACAATGAAAGCAATAATGTTCCAATTCACATTCAGGAGTAGGGTGTGAATCAAGGGCAGAGTAGTGACTACATTGGGGACTATTT
Organism: Oratosquilla oratoria; assembly: GCF_046742065.1. NCBI lineage: Eukaryota > Metazoa > Arthropoda > Malacostraca > Stomatopoda > Squillidae > Oratosquilla > Oratosquilla oratoria. Next base: position 14,783,806 of record NC_134789.1, on the reverse strand, counting down.
GTACAGCTCTCTCTTCCGTGACAGAATTCATAACACTGTTGACACTATAAGCAAGGCTGAGAGAATACAAAGGGCAGCAACCAAACTGGTCCCTAGCCTGGCATATAAAACATACGAGGAAAGACTAAAAGCACTGGGTTTACCTTCTCTGAAAAGTCAAAGAGAAAGAGGTGACATTATCAGTGTTCAGGTCACTAAAAGTGATAAATTGCATTGATAGAAGAGATCTGATTAAAGATGGGATGGCTTTAAGGTCATGGAAGTATATTACGAAAGACCACATGTCAAAAGGATGTGAAGAAATAGTTTTCCATATAGATGTATATGTGGAATAGCTTAGGTGATATAGCCCAACCTCTGCATTACACGAGTTCATATACTAAATATGATAATTGGAAATCAAAGATATACATTAAGGCGGGACTGAACACCTAGAATCATGAAATTTTCATCCAAAAATTGAATTTTAATTATGGGCATATTTGTTGCACGAGTAGGCATGCTGGCTAGCACCAATGCATCCATTTGCACACAGATGAAGAGTTAGTGGTACTGATCCTGCGCAGGACCTCACTTCTCATGGCAGGCAGGGTCAAAAAGCAATCATTTCTGGATTACCAGCCAGCCACAATGCCATTTTGACTCCAATGGTCGACACATGATACCAGACATTGTAGTAGTAGTAATAAATATTTAAATAGTTATATGTCCACTTGGACATGGATTGTATATATTCCAATGCTAGGATTTAGTGTATGTAATCTAGAAGGTATTTGAGCTTTAGCTCAATTCTAGTCAGGCCAAATTGGCTCCATGTAATTTAAATTGTATGTATTTCCTTCTTGGCAACTCATTCAAGTTCCCCTATATAAGACCCAGTCATCAGGCCTGTAGCATGAGACAGCCTGGACAATCACCAATAAGGAAAAGGACCCAGCCAGCTGCTTTTTCTCAACCATGCTACCAAACAAAGAACGTTGTAAGCCGTTAAAATCAAACCAACATTTCTCGTGGCGGCCACAGCAACATATTCAAATAATATAAATATTCTAAAAGCAAAATATGAACGACTTTTTCCTCCCGAGCGTAATGGAGGAAGTTTAAAGGGCCAGGGAGGCTTGTCAATTTAAATGGCTCACGCAAGAATAGGCCCTAAATATCTATAAATATGTCTTGTTTTCGCTTGTCTAATTCCATAAAACAGCTATATTTTTGTACATCTGGCATCAGCATGACTTTTTCTTCCATGTGGTGTGCACAGCATGCTTCAAGCCTAAGTTACCCATTAAACATCAGTAGATTGATGCATAAACGCCTCACTGACTGGTGATATTGTGTTCCTGTGCCACTGTTTGCCTTATTTCCTGGACATTACTACATTAACTAGATGTCCAATCATCAACTGTATCACAATGAAGAGGAAAACCAAGGAAAAGATGAAAAACTTGAGCCAAAAGTGGAATGAAAGTTGTGCTAGGAGGGCAAGGCGTGAGAGGCTTGGAGGAGGGACGCCACCACCTCCACTGCCAACACCATCTCCACCACCAAATACCACCACACCGGACAAAGTGCTTTCTTCCAGATGAAGAGAAGATGAGGAAAATTCATGGGGAGGAGAAAATAGTTGGTGAAGGAGAAATATACAGGGCTGGGATCACGCCTGTGTAGGATAATAAAACACATTTGGTGAGCTTTGTCATTGAGCAGAGGGAAGGCGCTCATTGCTGGTAAAGATAAACCACTCTGCAATGATTTGACAAATGATGACACCCCAGCAGTGAGGTTTTAAACCGGTAAAAGCGCAAAATCTTCAATTATGAAAAAGACCGCTTGGCGAGTAACAAATACATTTTAATGTAATATATATAGTAGATATCTATATGAAAATATTCACTGTCAACTTATTCAATATACATTATATAATAATGTGTGTGAATATAATAAAAATCACACAATAAATAATTGAGATATACAATGCTGAAAACTTTAAATGCTTGTATCTCAAAACCACAAGTATTAGCAATTAAAAATATGCCAAAAATTTTCCATCCATTGTAGCACCCTGAAAATGCTTCTGGTTGTGTATAATAGGTATATTTTTATTCCCACGCCTGCTTTTTCCGATATCTTGAAAAACAGTGACGAGCTCCATCTAATTGGGGGGGGGGGACAGGAAAAAGGGGCAACGTAAGTGACCATACTTACAAAACCACAAACACATCACACCCGTTACACTACATAGCAGAACACCCACACACACCAAGAAACATTAAAACTACACCCAAAGACCTTTATTACACACAGATACTCTCTTCTCTTCCTCCACAACCACCAAATACCAGCCTCCGGAAACATATTCATAATCATATCACTCACCGCTCCATTAACACACTGAAAGACAACACACTGCTGCATGCCAGACCCCCTGATATCCACCCTTCTGAATCCTCTCTCCCACGTAAGGACAGAGTCCACTTGGCCAGACTGCGATGCGGTCACCACCCAGCACTTCTAAGCTACCAGAGGAGGCTGGACGACCGTGTTGTGAACAGCTGCCCAGGATGTAACACTTCACCCCATACCATACAACACATAATGGAAGACTGCATTATACACAATCATGCACGCAAACAACACAACATACACTCTATAAAGGATTTGTGGGAAAACCCAGTCTCGGCTGTGGCCTTCCTTGGGGAGACGGGACTGCTCGGACAGACAGTCTAGGGAACGACAACAACAACAACAACAACAAAACCTATATCTCACGTCGTATAGTGAATTAAAAAAAAAAAAAAAAGTAGGCGTGAAAGTGTTTATAGGATCTATAAGTATTACCATGAAAAAGCAGGAGTCTATAGTACAAAAAATATGACGTATGTATTTGATTATGTAAAAAAAATGTAGCAAGTTCTAGAGTTTACAATATATTTCTACCTATATCTTAAACAAAACCTGAAAGTTTCAAGTTGAAAGACCATAACAAATTTTTATATGATTTTTTTTTTTTTCGTTAAGGTGTTCAGCCCCCCGCTGGAACTGTGATTTAGAATCCACGTTAAAAAATTAGAGAGAAGGAGACGGGACTCAGCGTGCGTTGCTCCTTTCCTGTATACTACGATTAGGTAAATATTATTCGGTAAAGGACGGTCAATAGAAGCCTTTACTGGGAAAGAGGACCAATCTTCACGTGCTCAGGGAGATAAGAGCCAGAAAACATGAGCATCTTTACTATTTCCTCTAACTTCTGTCACTCATTATCATCATCAGAACACCTGAATGATGTCATCTTCTGTGAATTCATACAGGTCTTGGTTGTATATATTCCTTTTAAGGTAATTAAATATTTGGTGTGCTTTGACGAATTCAAAAATTCCATCTGAAGGGCAAGGTAGATGGTGGAGTGTCATGGCCTGTGCTAAATCTTTAGCTCGGATTAACACACCGTTACCATACTTTTTGAGGTTAGTTGTACAGAGAACTCCAAACTTTCTACATGTGTAGCAACGTGAATAAAGTATTCCCTGTTTTCACCACATGCCACAAACCACCTCTTCAATACGAGTCGAATACTCACATGCACATTAGTTGTCTGATGCATGATGTTTTAATGATACATCACAATGTGTGCGTTATAAAATATAAAGTTACAGCTGTAATATGCAATCTCTTTCACCCTGAATAGTGATAACTACAGAAAAGGCAATAAAGTCTGTTTACAGAATATAGGGGTCACTCGGCTACAACTACAGAATATAGTCAGGACATCAACACCGGTATTGTAACCCTCACTAACCATCACCAACCATGCACGTGATCCACACACATGGAAGATCGTACTCGTCTTTAGCAAGACCTCGCAAATTCCTCAATCACAAAACATCATGACTCAAGGAATGCAACATCTGCTCTCTTCTCTGTATCCTTTAGCTTATGCTTTGCCTTTTTTTTTTTTTTGTTTTTGTACCTCTTATGTGATTCTCTCATCCTATTTTGTAACCAATCTGTGAATACTTGCTTCTACAAGCTTCTTTACTTCATCATCCCACCACTTGCTACCTTTCTTTCTATTTCCTCCCATTCTCCTTGTTCCACACACCAACTTTACACACCTTGCAACTCCCTCCTTGAACCATCCCCATTCCTCCTCCCATCCTAGTTCTACTCTATCCTTCACTCCTCTCTCAGCCTCTTGTACTCCTTTTCTTTCTCATTTAACACCTCTCTACCTTCTGTCCTTTTCCTCTTTCTCCATCTATCCTCCACTCTCAACTTGCCTTTCACCAATAATGATTTGATATTCCCCCACTTCTCCCCTTAGAACATGTACAATCTCTTCCTACTCTTCTCCTGGTTACTACTATGTAGTTCATTAAAGCCCTATCACCCCTCCATCCACCATCCTTTCCCATGTGTACTTATGCTTGACTTTCTTCCTAAACATTGTATTTGCTATCAACTCTTTAGACATCTCCATCATCTCTCCACTATGATTTTTTCCCGTCACTCCACACATCCCAACTACTCCATCTATTGGTTCATTTCCTACCCTAGCATTAAGATCTCCCAATACCACTACATTGACATTTCCCCCTAAACCCTCTATGCACTTATATAAATCTATTCAAAAAGCCTCCCTTTCCTCTACACTCTTCTCACTACCAGGCCCATATGCATTTACAAAAACCAGCATCTCACAGTTTCACCTTTATCCACATTAACCTTGAAGAAACTTCCTCTCTACCACATGTTTTCCTATCCACTTACAAGTATAGCCAACCCTTCTCTCCCTCGTCCTCTCTTCGCTCCTGACACCTTCCCACTACTCTCCCAAACTCAAACTTGCCCCTTCCTTTCAACTTTGTTTCACTCAATACTAACACATCCATCTTTCTTCTCACAGACATACTGCCTATCTCTTTCCTTTTACTCTCATCTGTACCACATCCATGCACATTAGAAGACCCAAACCTTAGGGTTCTGTTTAGAAAACTCCTCTCAGACTCCCTTATGCCTTTGCATTTTTTTAAGGAATGTCCCCTTTGGGGCTACAGAGAGTAGGATGCCTAGTCCTATTCCTGTCCCGTTTTTGTCAACTTTTATGACTCAAGTGGGAACACTGTGGCAGTATTCTTCTCCCCTACCACAGGGTTCTGTGAAAAAAGGAAACTAATATTCAGAGAAGGGGTACAGGACAGTATTAAGAGTGGGGGATGGCGTAATGGAGGGACAGTCGCAGTATAATAAAATATAATTTCTCTATGAATAGAGATTTCCTCTATGACAAAATGATCTGGTCCACAGAGGCACCCCATATAGACCCTAAAGTATCAGGTGCATGGTACTGAGCAGCTTTTAACCCCACAATAACATGAAGCTAATACCCCAGATGAAGTTGAAGATGTGTATGTACTGTTAACATATATCTTTGTTTTTTCTCCTTCTGATCTCTTCCAACGGTATTGGGTTAGGTATCCCTAGGCTTGGATTCCAAACCAAATCCTCCAGTATCCATGTTTACAACACTTGGGGGAGAGAGAGAAATATATATATATATATATATATACTCAACTTAGTAATGAAGTATAAAGTTACCTTTAAATACAAAAATCATATGGTTTGTATGTGGTGATAATAATCAACAGTTGTTTGACTGCTGCTGCAATGTAAACACTTGCTACATGCCAAACTGCTTGCTGTGGAGTGGAAAACTGAAATTCATGTTTCCCTCACCTTGGTGTCTTGTTTCTTAATGACTGGTGACATATTCCAGCAGTTCAGGAAGTTCTTGCACACTTGGTGATGATTACAGAAGCTTTGCTCATCTACACTAGTCTTTCAACAAGTTGTTGAAAAGATTCTTTGATTTTCTAGCCATCCATGGCTTCACCCAATATCACCTGGGTTTCCTATTTTGAGCATTAAGCCTACTGCATCATCAGCAATAATGGTAGCAAGGCACAATTTCACTGCAGTAGTGTCTCCCATCTTCAGGGAAAGTAGCTTGCTGTATTCAGGCAGAAACAAAGATCTTCATTGGCAAGGTTGGACTAACCTCACTAGTCTAATCACTTGTTCAAAGATAGGGATGGATGAATGAGGTTGGACTTCAAGCTTTCTGTTGACTAGTGTAACCTTAGCTAAAGGAGCCAAATTAAAATAGACAACAAATACATTTTGGATGGGTGAAAGGTGGAAGTATGCTTTGACTTTACTTTAACTTGGTCACCACCTTACATGAGGAAAGGGCATTTAGATATACACACATATACCCAAAGGTCTTTTCCCCTTGAAAAAGGGGGGTGGCCCTTCTATCTGCTCCTTGTTGATGAAAAGTTCTGTCCCAGGCCACTACTCAGATCCATTCACCAGTATTTTTTTTTTTTTCTTTTTTCCTCTACCACACTTAGCACACATTCTCCCTGTACCAAACGCCCAATTCACCCTAGAAGTAATAATATTTACTGAACTAAAGATTACTTTGTGAAGTTGGACTTGATGTAGGCCAAAACAATGCAAGGTGAGTATTGTTTACCAAGGGCCTCTCCCAACTTATAATGGAGGTAGTGAGCCAAGGCATGCACCCACTCCACTCATTTCTTTCCCTCTTGTCTTGCTCCCTGAGGAGCACATCTCTTTCCAGACAGCATCACACCTTTCGAGTGCCTTATAGACTGAACAGATTACTGTGGCCAGTGTCCTGTGGGGTCAAGGATCTCCTGGAGGAGAGAACTAGTACACTGGATTGAGTGATCTAATATTACACTAATTGCAGATCAGAGAAATTCATTGTAACAAAGAAACTTGATTTGGTTTAATGTCACAAGCTCCCCCTATCATGAGGATAGGATAATGATAATAAAACCATTTCATAGAGTTTAAATGGAATGATAATATTGTAGGAACCGTGATACAAAGAAAAGGTCTTTCTTCAATATGTTAAACAAAATTTTCAAACAAGAATGAGTTTGACATATCTTAAGAACTTAAACTCCATCACAAAGCTTAAATACAACACCTTTCTTAAGGAGGAAATCTGGAATCATTGTAAATTCTGAAATAGAATTACATTAACAAATTGAAAACAAATGGAAATTGTATGTAAACCTGTAACCAATATTTTTCCCTATTAAATTATTCCACACATACCTGTATAAATTTCTATACAGAGAACTAGCTTAAGTTAATCTTAACTGAAATCTTACCATTTTGAACGAATGAGAACTGTCAGCTACAGCATCTACCTCAGTAAACTATCTCACAGAAACTGCACTAAAAACCAACTGCCTTAGTTTTTGTAGTTTATTTGGGCATGTCCTACAATATTTTGGTAATATTCTCTAAGGAAACGAAGAAAATGTCTATTTTCATTCTCACTAGCTATGGCCCATGCTGACTGCCCCATGGCAGACACGTCTGTCATAGGTGCTCCCATTTCTAGTAAACAATGTGCCATGGCTGTGTCCCCCTGTAACAGAAAAACATACAAAAAACAATTTTACATGTACTTAACTTGGCTGCCTCCCTTATATGGGAAAGAAGCCCTTGGTGTATATATACAGACGCTCCTCAACTTACCTTTTAGTTACATTCTGAACGGCCGAACGTAAGTTGAAAATGAACGTAAGTTGTTACTGTACTATACATCCGTAAATTCTATTACCATATCTTATAAAACACCCCTAAATCATTAATTATACACATAACATTGTAAAATAATAACATTAATTTCAAATAAATTAAATTCAAGCAACATAAATTGAGATGGTGGAGGAGGAGGGGGAAGAGGAGGAGGAGGAGGATGAGGCAAGGCATGTTCAGTCTGTCGTTTGTGCCATGTAAACAATGGACGCAGCGTCATGCGTAGGTATCGTTTGAACTACGGAGAACGCGCTAAACTAAAAAATTCACTCAAAATTTTTTTTTACAATTTTTTTTGTCAGTTCAAACGTAAAATAGAAAAAACGTAAAACGAATGAACATAAGTAGAGGAATGTCTGTATATATATATATATATCAGAGGCAACTCCAGGTCATCAACGTCACTCGGGCTCATCACAGATTTCGCCTAAGACACATGCATAAATGAAGCTAAGAGACGTAATGCACACCATAAATTTTTACCTCTACCAAGCTAATACGTATTAGCCCGAGTTACTGGACAGTTTTCTGTCCCTTTAAGAATATTGTATAATTTAAATCTTTCTTACATTAGAATTTAAATCCTAAGCTCTGTAGAAATCTATTGTTTCAAGGAAACATTGAATTTGAATTACTTTTAATTCTTACAATTATAGATAACAACTTGGGCCGGTAAGCTCTGAGCCCGAGCACATCATCAACTCAAGAGATGCCAGTTAGTCTTTTACCCAGCTTACCAAGCTAATTTGTATTAGCCCGAGTTACTGGACAGTTTTCCGTTCCTTTAAGAATATTGTAAAATTGAGATCTTTCATACATTGGAATTTAAATCCTAGCTCTGTAGAAATCTATTGTTTCAAGGAAACATTGAATTTGAATTACTTTTAAATTCTTACAATTATAGATAACAACAAGGCTGTAAGCTTTGAGCCCGAGTGGCGGAGGCAGGATCCGGAAAAGCTCTGATTGGCCGAGCCGAGAAGCAGCTCGACTATCATTGGGTGATGAGTCAGGCGCGTTATATAGGAGCAATATTTATATTCTGACACAGCCCACCTAAAGTAGACGAATCCCAGATGGTGAACGAAAATATATGAACTGTGGCCAGGCGAAATAAATGGAGCCTGAGCTAACTGGCTGTAATTACATGTTCATTTTAGAAAATCTAATACTCGGGCTAAGCCCGAGTAGCCTGACGGCCGGAGTCGCCACTGATATATATATATATATATTGTTAATAACAAATGACAAATTCTATGTGTATGTTAATAGATGATATTTCATCCTTATTCAACCTACATGTCATTTCCTACAAAGTAAATATGCATGAGAAAAAGCTTCACCCCTCTCATTCACATCCTGTTCATCTTTCACTCCTTCCCATATTTCTTGCTCAGCAGACCTGCCAGTTCATTTTAAATGCATTCCTCATGATTCAAAATGATTAGTCATAAAAAGGGAGGTACATTATAGTGGATTGGCTAATGAGGTTGTTTAATGCATATCTTAGGGAGGAGAGAATGCTGGAGGAGTGCAAGTATAGTTCTGCTTTACGAAGAAAAAGGGGACATGAGATTGTACTAGTTCTAGAGGGATCAGTTTGTTGAGTAAAGTTGGAAAGGAATATGGGAGGATTTTGATCGAGAGGAATACGCGTAAAAATGGGGGGGGGAGCAGAGTGGGTTTAAAAAAAGGTTGAGAAGGCATGGATCAGATTTTTGTAGTAAGGCAGACTTGCAAGATGGTTTTGATAAAAAGTAAAGGTGTTTCTTGGGCCTTTATGAGTTTGGAGAGGGTTTATTACAAGGTAGACAGGAAGTCACTGTGCAAGGAACCTGGACCCAAGGGTGTGTGTGCATGGCAATCTGCCAAAGTTGAGCATTTTATCTGATTTTTCACATTTCCTCCTGTGGTCCCTACCTTTGGCCTGAGTGGTGTCCAAGTACAATTGGCAGCAAGCACGGTGGCGCAATCAGAGGTCACCAAAATGACCCCAAATTGAATGAAATTCAAAGGGGATAACCCATGGAATTAGCTGAAAATCACAGGTCACCGATTTGAATCAAACTTACCCCAGAGGGAGAGTCATACACAGAGCACTGTAAGATAGATGGGGAGCCTGGACACAAGGATGTGTGTGTGTGTGATAACCTGCCAAAGTTGAGTTTTTTTTTTTTTTTTTCATATTTCCAGCTGTGGCGCCCATACCTTTGGGTTGAGTGGTGTCCAAGTGCAATTGGCAGCAGGCCTGTTTACCCTCCACCCATAGGTGAGATCGTGGCCCAATTGGAGCAGATCACCAAAATGACCCCAAAACTAATAAAATTCAGAATTTGCCAAAAACCATGCACAGAACACTATGAGGTAGCTGTGAGGAACCTGGACCCAAGGGTGTGTGCATGGTGACCTGTCAAATTTGAGCCTTTTTTCTAATCTTTCACATTTCTGCCTGTATTTACCTACCCGGTAGTTGTATTTTACGGGATGAGAGCTATGCTCGTAGTGACCCATTTTTGTATCTCTCCACATCCAGTTTATTCTTAAAATCGTTTATAGTTTTGGCACTCATTATTTCTCTGTTTAGTTTGTTCCAGACATCAATCACCATGTGGGAAGCTGTTCTTTTTCAGGTCTCTTCTGTAACTGTCCTTCTTTAGCTTCTTTTTGTGTGCTCGTTTCTCTTCTGTCCCATTTCAATAAGTCGTCTCTTACAAGAATTTCCATCCTTTTCATAATTCTGTAAATGGTCAACAAATCACCTCTTTCTCTTCTCTGTTCCAGTGTTGATAGATGTAATTTCTCCAATCTTTGTTTGTATGTAAAATTTGATAGTGTAGGTGTTATTTTTGTCGCTGCTCTTTGGATTCTTTCTAATTTTCTTATGTTCTTTTTTGTGCTAGGTGCCCATAGTGTTGCAGCCTATTCTAGTTCAGGTCTTATTAGTGTAACCACTGTTTCCTTTACCATTTCTTCATCCATGTACACCTATCCCCCTGCTATCGCACCTAATTGGTGTGGCTAAAGCCCCGCGATAGCAGAACTTAAGAACTAATGGTATTAATCATAATTGGTACCCAGACCAACATTTTTTTTCCAACTTCACCAATATTTCTCCTTCGTCTTCACTGTTTTCAACTTTCTAAACAAAATTGCTTAAATATACAGTCCAGTGCTGTAATATAATAAACACATCAAGGCTACAGGAGTCCCTCAAATAACGTGGGGGTTAGGTTCCTGAAATTACCGCGTATGATCAAATCCGCGTATGCTGACTTTCTATATTAAATACCGAGAACCGTATGTATGTGTATGTGCACGTGTGTGTGTATTTACCTAGTTGTATTTACCTAGTTGTATTTTGCGGGAAGGGGAGCTATGCTCGTGTTGTCCCGCCTTTGTATCTTGCAGTGTCTAGTTTGTTTTTAAACTCATGAATGGTTTTTGCGCATACTATTTCATTGTCCAGTTTGTTCCAAGTGTCCAAAACTCTATGAGGAAAACTGTTTTTCTTCAGTTCTCTTCTATAGCTATGTTTTTTTATTTTCTTTCCATGTCCTCTTGTGTTTCTTTTGTCCCAGTTAAGTAAGTTCTCACTATCGAGTACCTCTGTGTGTGTGTGTGTGTGTGCGCATGTATGTAGTGTATGTATGTGGCGTATGTTGTTTGTGCATATATACATGTGTGTGTATGTGGCATATATGCATATTTATATGTGGCATATACAGTAAAACCCCGATTATCCGAAACGAAAGGGGGGAAGCCTCTTTCGGATAAGCCGATTTTTTGGATAATCCAGATTTATCAGAAATATATTTCGTGTTGACATACTTTGTGTGTGTGTATGTGTCCTGTGCCTTCCTCCCCCCCACCCTCTCTCTCTCTCTCCATCAGTCTCAAGTTGTGGATGGAACACAATTTTTTTTTTCGTGTTGACGTACATACCTTATACGTAACAGAGAACAAGAATTATTCTATACATATATCTTCCACTATCCTAATGAACACAATAATGCAACTCCGCCACTCCCCGCCTCCATCACCATCACTCACAACCCTTCCACTCCCCACCTCCTGGTGGTGGAGTCAGAAGGAAGGGTCATCCATTGCTCCATCTTCACTGTCCAAATCAAAGGTAGACAAGGAGGATGAGGCACTTGATGAAGGGCGAGAAGACTGGGTGGGCGAAGGTGTTCTTGGCCGAAAAAACGAGGTGATAGAAGTCTGTTTGGTGCAAGACAGCTGTTTCTCGATGACGTCACTCAGTGCTGCTCGCATCATCGGGTACGGTTGATTGCTATCTGAAATGTCCCTGGGTCGCTGGTCAAGAAACTGAAGCACTCCTTCGATGTGGGACCGGACTGTTGCCAAAGACATGGAAGGATCAGAAGGATCATCGTCGTCGTCGTCATCATCATCGTTGTCATGGCCGTGCATCACTTCCTCAGCTATTTCTTTGGTTGATTGGAGAGCATAACCTGGGTCCCCCTCATCCACAGTGAGCCACTCCTGGACGTCCTCCTCTGTAGCTATCTCGTAATCACCCAGGGCCTCGTTCACCTCTCGCACCTCCCGGTCGAATCCTTCAAACACTTCTCGCATATCCTCATGGCCTCGTAGCAAGGGATTCCAGGCATTGTCCAATATCTCCAGCTTCTGCTGTATGGTAAGGACGACTTTCTTCCTTTTCCCGGTTTCTTTCAGCATGGTGATGTAGAAAGAAGTGAGGTCGAAGCACAGGTAGAACGTGACTGCCCAGTGTGAACTCTGTGACGCGACTGCCGCCGACTGACGATGTAAACAATGAGACCAAACAAACACACGCTACGCTAAACAAAGTAGTACGCTTAAAACGTATTCATTTTAACTGTTCTTATCAATTCTAAATGTGTTAATATAGTACATATGTAGTTACTTTTATTTATTTTCATGTTTTTGATGTTTTATAACGTTTTAGTACAGAACAAATTTTAATTTTAATTGCATTATCCAAATCAATTTCGGATAATCCCGTTTTTCGGATAATCCACTTTCGGATAATCGGGGTTTTACTGTATACATATGTGTGTGTGTGGCATATACACACGTGTGTGTGTGTATGTGGCATATGTATATGTGTGTGTATGTGGCATATGTATGTGTGTGTGGCGTGTGTGTGTGTATTTACCTAGTTGTAATATACGGGAGGGGAGCTATGCTCGTGGTGACCCGTCTTTGTATCTCTCTGCATCAAGTTTTATCTTAAAATCTTGTATAGTGTTTGCACATACTGTTTTGTTGTCTAATTTGTTCCATGTATTAATTGCTCTGTGTGGGAAACTGTTCCTTTTCAAGTTTTTTCTATAAAGTAGCTATCTTTTTTCAGTTTTTTCCGTGTCCTCTCGTTTTACCGTTGTCCCACACTAACAGGTCGTTCCTGTCTAAAACTTCCATTCCTTTCATTATTCTGAAGATAGTCAGCAAATCTCCTCTTTCTCTTCTTTGTTCCAGTGTTGGTAGATTCAGTTTGGATAGTCTTTGCTCATATGTTAGTTCGGTGAGAGTCAGTGCTAGTTTGGTTGTCGCTCTTTGTAATTTTTCTAGTTTCTTAATATTCTTTTTGGTGCTGGGTGTCCAAAGTGATGCTGCGTACTCAAGTTTTGGTCTTATTAGTGTAGTTAGTATTTTCTTTATCATTTCTTCATCCATATAAGTAAATGCCACTTTGATTGACCTCAATAAGTTGTAGGTTTCTCCGAATATTTTATTTATATGCTTATCAGGTTTCATGTCTTTTCCAATCATCACTCCAAGATCTTTTTCAGTTTGCTTTTTTTATTTTTTCTTCTCCAATTCTGTATTCTTTTGATATTCTGTTTTTACTCTTTCCAAATTCCATTATACTGCATTTCTTTATATTAAATTTCACTTCCCACTTTTGAGTCCAATTCCATATCGTGTCCAGATCTTGTTGCAATGAGTTGCAGTCCTCTTCCGTTTTTACCTTTTTAAGTAATTTTGCATCATCTGTAAAAAAAATTCATATAGCACTCCACGCCTTCATTCATGTCATTAATGTATACGGCGAACATGATTGGGGCCAGTACCGATCCTTGCGGGACACCGCTTTTTACTTCTTTCCAGTTGGAGAATTTTTCTCTAATTACAACTCTCATTTTCCTCCCAATCAGGAAGTCTTCCATCCATTCCAATAATTTTCCTCTGATTCCACCCTTTGATTCTATTTTATTCATTAATTTCTTAAGAGGTACCTTATCAAATGCCTTTTGCAGGTCCAGAAAAGCACAGTCCGCCCATCCATCTCTTTATTGTATTATGTCTACTAATCTTGAGTAAAAGCAGATCAGATTTGTTGTATATGATCTCCCTTGTCTCAATCCCTTGTGTGTGCGTGCGTGCGTGTATGTGTCTGTGTTCACATGTACAAGTAAGCATGTACGTGCGTGTGTCTGTGTTCGTATTTGTGTGTACACTCACGCGCATTCACAACATACACTGGTTGTCTTACACATGTCTACGTGTGCGTGTCTACACATGTGTAAGTGTGTATGTGTCTGTTTTTGATCTCCCAAACCACCACTGCCAGTAACAACAAGAACCTCATAAGAGAAATTAAGACACGACAAGCGCAGTCATTATCAGACTTATTAGTTGTGTTCCAAACAAAAGAAACACTACACTTCAACAGGTTAGGGCGGTAAAATTTCACAATAGCACGGCGCATGTGGTGGAAGCGACAAGCTAAAGCTTGTTGGCTACCCCCCTACTCCCCCTCTCCTCCCCTCCCTCCTGCATCAGTGCCCGGAAGTTGACACGTAAACGCAGGCAGCCACCCACGGCTATCCCCTCGCCCCACACCCTTGTTTGAGCAGTTCCCAGTGTACATAATGACCACGTTATATGAGGATCGATTGTATATGGTAAAATAGAAAGTAGTCACCACAAATGTTTGCGATGTTGCCACGTGTGTGCGTATGCGTGCCTGACGTGGCGCAAATTTTACATTTGAGATGGTTTTGAAATAAAATCCGCGTATGATTGAATCCGCGTTATTTGAGGGACTCCTGTATAATAAAAAATAGAGATTTCATAGACATTTATTTTACCTTTTTGAGGATGTTGAGGGGCTTGGGTGGGTTAGAATGGTTCCAAGACTTGCTACTGACCACCCACTTGACGTTGTATCTCATAGAGGAAGTCATCTATGGCTACAGGAGTCTCAAAACCCTCAAAATCATCCACATCATTCCCAGAATCCTCCTCGTGATGGCCTTGGTTGCACGTCGTCATAAGAATTTTGTGATCTGGCGTTGCTGCAGGGCGTTGATGTGGGGATGATACTGTTCGTTGTAACCTTCTAGTGCTCTAATAACGAGCGTACATCTTGCTTCACTGTTGATGGAGCTATCTTGCTCAAAGAGGTGCCGCATCCTGATGCCCAAGTCAATCAGTTTCTTGACGCTGGCTATGGTGAGTCCCGCATGCGTGGTTACCTGACCCTCCTCCTCATGTTCTCTCTCCTCATCCTTGTCCTCTTCCATGATGTCAGCAACTGTAACAGGGACTGGCTGTATCATTTCCAGGATTTCACCCTCTGTTGTGTCCTCAAAACCACCTCCAGGAACTTGGGGGGCCTCTTGTGTAGCTGCCTCTGCCTCAGCCTGCACTGACTGTGACTCACCTTCCACTCTCCCGCATTGATCCTCCGGCAAACCCTCCAACACATTTCGCAATGCATGGTGAATTGCCTTTTGGGTCACATTTTTCCAGAAGTGTTCAAAAAGAAATTGAATACTGTATGTACTGTAGTACTCACTTATTCACAGAGTGGGACCTGAGAACAAGTAACAAGTCACTTCTACAAAAAATGTTGCAGCTATCACGTGCCAACACTCATACACAGCGCACAGTGTAGGAGCAGTGTGGTGGCCTGTACATGTAAACAGACCCTCGACCAATCAGTGTGCAGCTCAAGCCAACAAAGATGGCTGCTGCCTGTGACGTCACAGAGGCGCGTGATAGCAGCCACGCAATATAAAAATTTGGGCTAGAGGCGCGTGACAGCAGCCAATTTGATGCGCGATATGGAAATTGTGTCAGCTTTTCAAGTATGCGCGATAGTAGTAAATTGCGATAGCTGGGAGATAGGTGTAGTCAAAGGCCACTTTCACTGATCTTAATAAGTTAAAAGTCTCTTCAAATAATTTATTGGCATGTTTATCAGGTGTCAAGTCACTTGAGATGATCACTCCCAGGTCCCTTTCTGAATCAACCTTTTGATTTCCTCGTTTCCAATTTTATATTGACCCAATACTCTACGTTTTGCTTTTTCCAAATTCCATTATGCTACATTTCTTAATTTTGAAGTTCATCTCACATCTCTGACTCCATTCCCATATTTTGTCTAGGTCTTCTTGTAGCGATCTGCAATCTTCTTCCGTTCTTACTCTCTTGAGTAATTTGGCATCGTCAACAAAGAAGTTCATGTAACAATTTACTCCCTCATCCATATAATTTATATATATGGCAAACATTAAAGGAGCCAATAGAGAGCCTTGCAGGACGTCACTCTTCACATCTTCCCAGTTCAAATTTTTGTCTCTAAGTACCACTCATTTTTCTCCCAATTAAGAAATCCTTTATCCATTCCAGTAGCTTACCTTGTATTCCTCCTCTTATTTAAATTTTTCTTATTAATTTTTTATGTGGTACTTTTATGCTGTACCTTTGCCTGAAAAGTGTCCAAGTGCAATCGGCATTAAGTCTGGAGGCCATCCACCTGTGGGTGAGATGGTGGCCCAGTCAGAGCAGGTCACTAAAATTACCCCAAAATGGATCAAATTTAAAGGAACTCACTGAATTTGCTGAAAATCTTCAAGTCAATTTGGCCAAAACTTATGCCAAAGGAAGAGTCATGCACAGAACTCTGTGAGGTAGACGCAAGGAACGTGGACCCAAGGGTGTGTGGGTGGTGACCTGCCAAATTTGAGCCTTTACGATTTTTCACATTTCTGCTTGGGGTCATTGTGGTGACCTACTCTGATTGGGCCACTAGGTGTGCTGCCGATTGCACTTGGATACCACTCAGACCAAAGATATGGGTGCCACAGGCAGAAATGTGAAAAGTTAGAGGGAAAGAGAGAGAAAAGGGGGGCCTCATATTAGACATGTCAAATTCATAGGGGGCATCTCACAGAATTTGCTGAAAATCACGAGGTCCCTGATTTGGCCTAAACTTTCACCAAAGGGAGTTGTACCCAGAGCACTGTGAGGTAGACACGAGGAACCTGGACCCAAGGGTGTGTGTGTGTGGTGACCTGTCAAACCTGAGCCTTTTTCTTATTATTCACACATCTGCCTGTGGCGCCCATACCTTTGGCTTGAGTGGTATTCAAATGCAATTGGCAGTGGGCGAGATGCAGGGATGACCCGTCATCCAGGAGGAACCAAAATAAGAGGGAGGGAGGGAGGGAGGGAAGGAGGGGGGTGGAGTGTGTGGGGGTGGAATGGGTGGGAGTGGGTTTATGCCTTTGTTTTTTGGCTACCTACCTTGTAAGGAGGAGGAGGAGGAGGAGAGAGAAGAAAAAGAAAGAAAAAAAAAGGTACAGGTACAGTGGCCGCGAAAAGTTTGGGCGAGTAATTAACGAGACACAAATGTAAACACTTGTGACATTTAAATAATCATTTAAAGACCTATAAATGGCTTATTACATACCTTATTTACCAAGTGATTTTCCTTTATTAACCCCTTCCATACGGTGCCGCACACGTAGGCGTCATGGACTTGGATCTCGGTGGCAGCAGCCAATGCCAGCCGTACGACGTGTCGTAATAATACTCGCATCATAAAATATAGTCACCGCTTATATCGATCGTTCTCTCTTCACCCGTGAATTTTGATAACCATAGAAAATGCGATTACAAAAGAATTAGAAAGAATGTCAATATGGAGGGGCGACTACAATAAATATAATCAAGACGCCGATATGGCAGCCTCGCGAATACACTCGCTCCCCATGACGCCTACGTGTGCGGCACCGTATGGAAGGGGTTAAGCTTTATGACCTTCTCCAAACGTGCCGGGATGCATCTTGCCAGGTTTTGTACGTGTTGAGGAATAATATTATCCCAAATATCCTGTATTTCTGTTTTTAGCTTAGCTACAGTGGAGACGTCACGATCTTGAAGCTGTTTTTTTATTATATGCCATACATGCTCAATGGGATTTAGGTCTGGAGAATTTCCAGGCCATTTTTTGAAATAATCAACACCACAGTCTTCTAACCATTGGGTAACAGACCGAGCTGTGTGAGCAGGAGCTCCGTCCTGCATAAACCAACTAGCATTGCACTTTTCAAAACTTTCAGGCAGGTTATCACACAATAACTCAAAATAAATGTGCTGATTTACACTCTCATTTTGTGCAAGAAACACTAAATTGCCAACTCCACCAAATGCAAAGCATCCCCATACCATAACACTTGCAGCATGTTTCACCACTTTAGCTGTATAGCGAAGGTCATTAGGGTCAGACCCCCTGGGGCGCCTCACACGCTTCGACCTGCAGCCCGACGACACCACAAACGTTGACTCATCACTCCACAATACTCGTTCCCAGTCTTCTAAGGACCAGTCCTTATATTTCTTGCAAAATGCTATGCGATCACGTATGTTTTTTGCACTTAGGAGGGGAAGAACTTTAGCACAGCAACTACGGTATTGTAAATCTTTGGCTAAATGATCAGAAATACATCTTACAGACACATCATGCAGCAGTGCAGGGTTATTTTCTTTCAGTTTTCGAGCTATGAGCATTGGATCTTTATCTAACTGCCTCCTAATAACCGTAGAAGTATGATTTGATATCTTCCTTGGCCAACAAGAGCGATGCTTTGGAGTAGGAATGATGTCACTTCCTCCGTCTCGAAATTTCTTGGTCCACTTTTGCACTTGACACACTCCAATACCCACACGAGTAGCAATATCTTTACACTTATAACCCTCCTTATAGAGGGTTATGATTGTAACAACTGTGTCTCTTTCCAGCTCTTTACCACTTCCCATTACGGAGATATCAAGGCACAAAAACAGAGACCACCGCAAAAAAAAGACTACTCCCCGTGAGAGATGTTTAGAAACTGACTCCACGTGACATCGAGTGCGCCTAAACAGAGTTGCCAAGTAGTGCATATTGTCTCGGCTAAATACGGGTACAAACGCTAGCATTGAAAAATAGCGAAAAGTTTGGGCGGAAAGTTGTATTTTTCGCATGTTTTGAGTTTAGCGGAAAGTTTCGGCGCCTATAATTTTGCGCCCAAACTTTTCGCGGCCACTGTATGTATATGGTCATTTTGGTGACCTGCTCTGACTGGGCCACCATCTCAGCCACGGACAGAGGGCCACCAGACCTGCTATCGAATGCACTTGGACACCACTTACGACAAAGGGGTATGGGTGCCACAGGCGGATGTATGAAAAATAAAAAAAATGCTCAGACTTGGCAGGTCGCCATGCACACGCCCTTGGGTCCAGGTTCCTCACATCTACCCTATGGTGCTCTGTGCATGACTCCTTCTGGCAATCAATCAAATCAGCCCTCCTGAGTATACTGCTGAACAAAGGCCTCCTTCAAAGCATTCCATGATTCACACAACCGTGCCAACCTCTGCCACATCACTCCTGCAAACTTCTCAATCTCATCTTTCTACCTTCTGTCTGGTTTCCCTCTTCTAATCTTGTGGCATCCACTCAGTAACACACTTGCTCCATCGCTCATCAGTTGTTTGTACCAATTTACCTACCTAATTCCACTTCCTCTCTTTTACCGCCTCTATAATATCTTTCACTCTAGTTTGCTCTCTCACCCAATTTGCTCTCTTTCAGTCTCTCAGCATTATTTCCATCATTGATCTCTCCATTCTCCTATGTGCAGTCCTTAGTTTTGTTTCCATCTCCTTCATTAGTTTTCAAGTCTCACACCCGTAGATTATTTCTGGCAGAATGGATTGGTTGTAAACTTTAAGTTTCAAACATAAAGGTAGAGAGCCTCTCAGGATTTTATTATATTTACCAAACATTTTCCAACCAATTGTAATACATCTTTTTATTTCATTATCATGATCTTTGGTTATTTTCACCATCTGGCCTAAATAATTATACTCTTCAACTTCTTCAAGACTCACCACTGATTCTCTTTATTTTGAACTTTCATGTTGAACATTACTTTGATTTTACTCTTATTCATTTTTAAACCTACTTTGAGACTTTTCTAAGATGGGTGGGACAATGAATGGGCTTTGAATAGGTGCAGGAAGAGCGCAGGGTGGGTGTATGCTCCAAGGCAGCCCCCTCCCCTTGGGAAACGATGTTTTGGTATGTATGTTTGTATAATGCTGGATGTCCCTTCACATTAGTTGAATACCACTTCCGCAAATCATTTATTTATAAACAAAACCATTACCCAAAAGGTGTTTCTCCTTTGCAAACACATTTTCCCTTCTTCATCAACATACTTTTTTCATTTTCATTTACCTTTCCCTTATATACATACTTCCTTTTGCGGTTCTTACCAATCTGGCAGCCATGATGAATGCAGTGTCACCCCAGGCATCCTTGGCTGACAGGCAAGGTACATGAGTAGCAAGAAGTAGAGCTATATCTCTTTGACCACGCCTTGCACAGGATAAGAACTCTCCAGTAAAATCAATGTCAGGAACTTCCGCACCTCGCAGACAGGCAAACACTTGATCAAAGTCATCTGAGATCAAACAGCTATGATTAGTTCATGTGAAAAAAAGATTAACCTACAGTAAACCCTCGATATAATGGATCTCGATATTGGATATAACAGACAGAAAATCTGACCAGACAAACCCTCGCTATAACAGATTTTCATCCGTTATAGCGAGGGATCCTCTGTTATAACAGATCTTCAAATATAAATAGACCCCTGTCCCCATATCGTCTGTTATATTGAGGGTTTACTCTAATTTCTAATACCAGACAAATTTTGGTATATAACGGATCTGTCCGGTATTTCCATTGGATATAATGGATCTGTGGATATAACGACAGACCCATCCCCATATTGTCTGTTATATTGAGGGTTTACTGTATTAGCCTCCCAGATGAGAACTCAGGGCTTATATATGGCCTTATTTATAGGTAATCCTATGACCTTGCACACACTACAGGGAGACATGAACAGGGTTTGGGGAGTCAGAAGTGGGAAGTTGAATTCAACATTAAAAATGTAACATAATGGAATTTGGGAGAAAAAAGAAGACAATATAAACTGGTGAAAAAGAAGTAAAGAAAGAGGGATCCAAAAAAGACCTGGGAGTGATCATCACAAAAGATATGTCCTCTGACAAACATATAAACAAAATTGTTGGCGAAACCTATAACTTGCTAAGATCAATAAAAGTGGCTTTTACTTACTTGGATGAAAATACTAATCACGTTGATAAGACCTAAATTAGGGTATGCAGGAACACTATGGTCACCCAGTACAAAAAAGAATATAAAGAAGATTGAGAGAATCCAGAGAGCAGCTACGAAGATACCCCCAACACTATCTAAACTCTCATTTGAAGAAAGATTGTTAAAATTGGAGTTGCCAACTCTGGAACAAAGAAGAGAATGAGGAGACTTGTTGACCATCTACAGAATTATGAAAGGCATGGAAGTCCTTGATAGAGAAGACTTACTAAATTGGGATAAGAGAAACATAAGAGGACATGGAAAGAAGCTCAAAAAGGAC
Organism: Oratosquilla oratoria; assembly: GCF_046742065.1. Lineage (NCBI taxonomy): Eukaryota > Metazoa > Arthropoda > Malacostraca > Stomatopoda > Squillidae > Oratosquilla > Oratosquilla oratoria. The sequence continues at coordinate 14,762,406 of NC_134789.1, read as the reverse complement.
AATTATAAAAGAGACCTCACCCCCCATCTCCCACCCACTCCCTTTCATGCATCACAGCATCATCCATACACAACCATTCTCCATTCACCCCTATCTTCTGTCTTCTCCCATCCTTCCTCAACAGACATTCCCCTCTTTCCCAATACCCCTTTTACCCATTCTATCCTTCTCATCCTTCGTCATCCCTTCATGTTCACTCCTACCTCAGCCTTTCACACCTTTTTACTAATATTTCTCCACTCATTCTTTCCATGCATCCAAACCATCCCAATACTCTTTCATTAACCCTATCTCCCAACTCCCTTTCCACCCCCAATCCTCTCTTCACCTCTGTTTCTCACTCTATCTAGCCTAGTAGCCCCTATCATACTTCTCAGGCATCTCATCTCAAACACATTCAAACTCCTCTTCCTCTCTTATATTCCATGTTTCTGCCCCATAAAAACTGTCGGCACAATCACTCCTTCATACAATCTTCTTTTAGCATCCATTCCCAAATGTCTATTTCTCATTACACTTTTTAATCCACCAAGGCATTTACTTGCTTCTCTCAATCTACATTCTACCTCCACCTCCACTCCTTCCTTTCCTGCCACATTTGCACCCAAGTATCTAAAACTATCCACTTCCTCCAGTTTCTCTCCCTTAATATTCACTTCCAGTCTGTTGCCACTTTCTCCCTTTGTACATCTCATCACTTCATTTTTACTCATATTTATTTTCAACTTCACAAACTCTGTCACCAACTTCCTCAATCCCTCCTCTAATCCTGCCACAAGCAGTGTTGTCAGTAAACAATTGGCTAATCTCCCACATTTCTCCATTTCCTTTATCCATCTCCAATCACCAACCCACTACCCTTATATTTACCTCTCACACTACCCCATCCACGTATAAGTTGAACAGCCATGGTGACATAACACTTCCCCAATGAAATCCCCACCTTTACCTTAAAACACTCACTCTCCATTTCTGATTCTAACACAAGCTCTACTACTCTCATAAAAACTCTTGACTACTCTTAAAATATTTCCTCCTATCCCATATATCTGCAATACCTCCCATGAAGGCCCAAAAAATATCCTTACCTTTTCCTAAAGCTCTCACACATTTGTCTTACCACAAAAATCTAATCCATGCAACCCCTACCTGTCCCAGACCCACACTGTTCCTCACCAATTACTCCTGTTCCTCTCCTAATCCTCTCAATCAAAACCCTCCCAATTATACTCAATAAACTGATCCCTCTGAAACTACACTTACATTTGTACATACATATAACAAAGGCTTTTCCCCCCTTACATGGAGGGTAGCTAAAAAGAAAAAGGCATAGAAACCACTCCCACCCTTTCTATTCCCTACATATTCCACTCCCCTCCACCCTTTTATCTTGGCACCTCCTGGATGACGGGTCATCCCTGCATCCTGTTCACTACACTGGGTCAGAAGCAGTGTTGCAAGACACAGCACATCCACAGCAAGGCCGCTTCATAAATTTGGTGACCCCCTCTCCGTCCACTCATGTAGAAAAGGAGAAGACAGGGAGAAATCCCTTCGGGCTGCGTCAATTTTTTTTTCATACATACTTCCTCACCCCCCATCCCCCACCCACTCCCCCTCATGGATCACAGCATCATCCATACACAACCCTTCTCCATTCACCCCTATCTTCTGTCCTCTCCCGTCCTTCCTCAACAGACATTCCTCTCTTTTGTAATGCCCCTTTCACCTCATCCATCCATCTCATCCTAGGACGTTCCCTCATATTCATCACTTCCACCTCTGCCTTCCTCACCTCTTTTACTAATCTTCTTCACTCATTCTTTCCATGTGTCCAAACCATCCTAATACTCTTTCATCAACCCTATCTCCCAGCTCCCATTCCACCCCTGTTCTCCTCCTCACCTCCTCATTTCTCACTCTATCTAGCCTAGTAGCCCCTATCATACTTCTGAGACATTTCATCTAAAACAAATTCAAACTCCTTCTCTCTTCCTCTCTTATGTTCCACGTTTCTGCCCTGTTCAATGCTGTTGGCACAATCACTCCTTCGTATAACCTCCTCTTAGCATCCATTCTCAGATGTCTATTTCTCATTACACTTTTTAATCCACCAAGGCATTTACTCGCTTCTCTCAATCTACATTCTACCTCCACCCCCACTCCTCCCTTTCCTGCCACATTCACACCCAAGTATCTAAAACTATCCACTTCTTCCAGTCTCTCACCCTTAATGCTCACTTCCAGCCTGCTGTCACTCTCTCACCTTGTACATCTCATCACCTTACTTTTACTCACATTTATGTTCAGCTTCCTTCTTTCACACACCTTCTCAAACTCTGTCACTAGCTTCCTCAATCCCGCCTCTGATCCTGTTACAAGCACAGTGTCATCAGCAAACAACAACTGGCTTATTTCCCACTTTTCTCCATTTTCTTTAACCATCCCCTGACCCACTACCCTTGCATTCACCTCTCGCACCACCCCATTACTTTCAAAATTTTCTGTCATACTCTTACCCCATTTCACATCTGCTCTCCTCTTTCTTTCCTTTATCTTATGCTTAACTTCCCTTCTCTTTACTTTGTACCTCTCATACGATTCCCTCATCCTAATTTGTAGCCAATCTATGAATGCCTGCTTCTTCTCTTCTACACCTTTCTTTGCTTCCTCATCCCACCACTCGCTACCCTTCCTTCTTTTTCCTCCTGCCCTCCTTGTTCCACACACCATCTTTGCACACCTTATGACTCCCTCCTTGAACCATCCCCATTCCTCCACTCCTAGTTCTAATCCATCCTTCACTCCCTCACTCCCTCCCTCTCAGCTTCTTATACTCATTCTCCTTTTCTTTCTCATTTAAGCAGTTCACTCTAAATACCTCCCTACCTTCTGCCCTTTTCCTCTTTCTCCACCTATTCTCCACTCTCAATTTACCTTCCACCAGGAAATGATCTGATATTCACCCACTCTCTCCCCTTAGAACATGTACATCCTTAACTCGTCCTACCATATTCCTGGTCACCACTATATAGTCCATTAATGCTCTATCTACCACCCTTCCATCCACCACCCTCTCCCATGTGTACTTATGCTTGACTTTCTTCCTAAACACTGTATTTGCTATCATCAACTCTCTTTCAAGACACATCTCCACCATCAATTCTCCACTACGATTTTTACCTGGAACTCCATACTTGCCAATCACTCCCTCTATTGGTTCGTTTCCTACCCTAGCATTAAGGTCTCCCAATACAACTACACTGACATTTCTCCCTAATCCCTCTATGTACTCATTTATATCTACCCAAAAAGCCTCCCTCTCCTCTATGCTCTTCTCACTACCAGGTCCATATGCACTTACAAAAACCCACATCTTTCCCAGCTTCACCTTCATCCACATCAACCTTGATGAAACCTCCTTCCATTCCACTACACGCTTACTTATCTCTTCACTTACTAGTATAGCCACCCCTTCTCTTCCTTGTCCCCTTTTCACTCCTGAGTACCTCCCAGCTACACTCCCAAACTCACACTCGCCTTTCCCTTTCATTTTCATTTCACTCAAAGCCAGCATATCCATCTTTCTTCTCACAAACATATTGTCTATCTCTTCCCTTTTACTCTCAATCTGTACCACATCCACGCACATTAAAAAACCTAAACCTGAGGGTACTGGTTGGAAAACTCCCAGACCCTCTTATGGCTTTACTTTTTTTAAGAATGTCTCCTTTGGGGCTACAGGTAATAGGACTCCTAATCCCATCCCCATCCCGCTTTTTGTCACCTATTATGACTCAAGTGAAGAGACTTTGTGGTACCATTCTCTTCCCCCACCACAGGGTAGGCAAAAAAAGGAAACGGGGGACAGCATAACGGAGGGACAATCGTAGTATGAAAGTGTCATCATTTCTCTTTGAACAGAGTTTTCCTCTATCACAGACAAAATGATGTGTGGCCCTGGTCTATAGGGGTGCCCCATATAGACCCTAAAGTATCAACTTCATGCTACTCTGCCACAATAACATGCAGCCAGTACCCCAGACGGGTAAAGTGGAATTACACAGGCACTCTGCCAGTGCTCCAGCACTCTACAACCATTAAATAACCTCACCAGCCAGTCCACCATCCCTGTACCTCCTTTTTAAAGACATTCTGCATGACACCCATCCAACCCAGGTGCCTTACCTGCTCTCATCATAACTACTGCCTTCACCTCATCTTTCCTATTTCTCCTCCATTTTCCTCACCAACTACTGTCACCCTCTCAGCGCCACCCATTGCAACCACCCCTCCCTCTCTACCCTTCCTCACATCTAGCAACTCCCCAAAATATTCTACCCATCCTCCTCTCATTGCTGTCCCCTCCATTATCATCTATATGCACCTCCCACCTCTCAATTTCTTTCCAAAATATCTATATACATACATTTTTTCAATCCAATCAGTTATTACCCATGGTGCACAGTGGCTAGGCAAGGTAAATGAAGAGCTTCTCTTCTACTCTTTCAAAAGAAATACATTTTGCTTGTAAGATCTTTATCACTTATCATACATATCACTTTCACTCCTTGCTTAAACTCTGTGAAGATATCTCTTTACGTCTTTCCTTGCATCCCAGCCAGTTCATCCCTGATGCATCCCTCTCAAGGAAGGTTTGTTGTCTTAATCTACTTCTTCAACTTTGTTACTAATGCACATATTTGCTCCTTTGAAATCCTGATTACATACTCCTATGGCTTTATTCATTTCTTTCACCTACCCTTATCTTGGTTTACTTAATTTCACACCAGGCACCACCAATTCATGCTCTGAGAGTATCTACCACCCATTCTCACATGACTATCACCTCAGATTGAAATGTCTGCAGCACATTCACCCACTTACCTTGACTGATGGCTTCAATAAGCTGTGGACCAGTAAGCGTTAGAGTTGTCTGGGCCTTATACATCAACTCAAGCTGTGCTTTATGTGGATCATATTCAGGGAGACCTTTCAGTAAAGAACAGACTCTCTCTTTTTTGGCCTTCTCTGACTTCTTTGGATTTTGAACATCCTCCTTGCGTTTCCTCTTTCTCCTACGTTTTCTACGCACTTCACTTGTCTGTGCTTTAACCACTGACTCAAGTTTTGCCTTATGTGGATCACCTTCAGGGGCACCTTTAAAGACCTTCTTTTTGAACCCCTCTGACTTTTTTTTATTTTGAACTTCCTCCTTGCAATTCCTCTTTTTCCTCTGTTTTCTACTCAACTTCGCTTGATTCTGTATATTTATATCTTTATAAACAAAGTCACCTGCCTGCACACTTGTTGCTGGCTCCATGTTCTTGTTTTTTTGCAAATGGTTTATTTTAGGAGGATGTCTTGTTTTTCTAAGCAGCATTCCTCCAGGCTGGAGTTTCTGTTCATGAAAAGAATGATGGAGCAAGAGGTAATAATATCATAGCAAAAACAAATACAAATCTAATCCTAAATTATCTCTACATACCAAAAGGCTACTTTCTCCTTATAAGGAAAGTAGTCAGCCAAAACATGCATACCCCTCCAACCCATTTATCTTAGCTCTTTGTGGATGAAGGCCACCCTTGTTCCCCACCCACTGCCCAGGTCAGAAGCAATGCATCAAAGATATGATGACTAATTTATTTGGGTCCAATAATGAGAGCCAACTGGTAACTGCTTCCTTCCTCCTATCTATTTACGATGGGTTTCTTCCCCCTTATAAAGGAAGTAATCAAGTCAAGGCACAACCCCACTCCCATCTACCGTCTTGTTTCCTGCTTATCTTAGCTCATCGTGAATAAAGAGTCATCCCTGTCCCCGCCTGTGTCAGAAAACAATTAAGGAAGACACAGCACATCCACAGCAGAGCGGCTTTACTTACACAACAACAACCCCCCCCTTTTATTCCCTCATGTGAAAAATAGAAAAGACTGGGAGAAATGCCTTTGGGCTGCATCAAAATATCCATACACAGCCATCCTCCACTCAACCCTATTCCCTGCCTTCTTCCTTCTGTACTCAACAAACAATCCCCTCTTGCTCAGAGCACCTTTTACTTCATCAATCTCATCCTTGGCCATTTTTCAAGTTCACTCCATCCACCTTTGCTTTCCACAACTCTTTTGCTAATCTTTCTTCACTCATTCTTCCCACGTGTCTGAATTATACCAATAATTTTTCATCAGCTCTATCTGCCAGCTCCCTTTCCACCCCTGCTCTCCTCCTCACCTCATTTCTCACTCTACCCAACCTTGTAACCCTACCATATTTCTCAAACATTTAAACTTCTTTCTGCCTCTCTTAAATTCCAAGTCTCTGCCCCATATACCACTGTAGACACAATCATTCCTTCATATAATCTTTTTGCATCCATTCCCAGATGCTCCTTTCTTATGACACTTTTCATTCCCCTTCCTCCTATCAGACAACAAAAAATATACAGGCCTCATACTGTTGTATTTATCTAATAATATTCACACTTCATTCACAAGAAGCTAAGATAAAAGAGAAACAAATGGATGTGGGACGGGTGAAGGGTGAATGTATGCCTTGGCTGGGCCTTTAAGGATTTTTTGGTATACAGCATCTACGTATTTCCAATAAGGTAAATACAATACTGACAAGGGTCCAATGTTTCTTCCCAGAGAGATCTATGCAAATGCAGGACAACTGCTTGGTACTGTGAGGCTCTGGGTTTCCAGTCAGTAAAACTCCAGGCAACGTTTACGAATATATTTCTAATTACATCCACACTCACCTGACCTTGCTTTTGTCTCCGTGCTTTCACTAAGGAGTAGAGGTCAGTGGTGTTATTTACTTCTCCTCTTGCCACAGATTTCCAAAACTCCTGTTCCTTGACTTGCCTGCAATAAATACTTTCTTACACTGGAGCATGTGCCACTAACACACACTAAAATGTACTGCAACTGGATGGCCAGGTATATACATACACATACCAAAGGCTTTTTCCTCCTTATAAGGGAAGTAGCCAAAAAACAAGGCACAGAAACCACTCCCCCCCCATTCCATCCCCTACAGGTAATTTAGGTAATTTCCTGCATAAATGACCTTCAAATTCCTGTCATTAAAAAAAAAAAAAAAAAAAAAAAAAGCTCCCCTTCCAATATGATAAAACTAGGTAAAATACATATATCTGCACCCTGTCAGGAAATACATGTACACAAAGAAAGCCAGTCCAATGCCATCCTACCACAACTGTATGAAAGCTTTCTGGGTCTGAGCACATCTGGGTGAAACTGGGCAGTGCCTGTGTGGCTCCTATGAACTATGACAAAATTGAGAAAGACATATATGCTGTTGATGAATATGAGTGGTATTTCATAAGATGGTTGGAGGAAGAAGAATGAAGAAAAAATAAAAATAAAAAATAAATAAATACCATATTTTTCGGACCATAAGGCGCGGGCAAAATCCTTAAAATCGGTCAAAATCGGGTGGTGCGCCTTATCGTGAGCTGCGCCTTATGTGTGGCTTCAGTGCAAAAAAAATGCCTCGGACAGTGACGAATTATTTTGACACGTTTCGTGGCTAGCCTGCCGACGGCGACAGTGCATAGGCCCAGCAAAAGTTACAACCAAGTTATAACCAAGATGCATGTATCTTGACAAGAAAATTGCGAAAACTTCGACAGTTTTCGAGTCCATGCCACCGCATTCATTCACGTTATCATGGCTATGATATGATAGCGTCCACAACACAGACAGCCATTTTGCATTGGTCTAGTCTCGCTCCACTCAGACTGTAGTCAGTTAGGTATTTTTTTTTTAGTTTCGACCATGGGCGCAATATGGCAATATAAAATTAATTATTAATTTTGTATATTAAATGTATCAACGTAATATGCAATTTTGTGGGCGGAAATGAAAATAAAAAATACCTTGCTACAAGCAAATATGCTAATGAACGAAGTCGGTAGCATAGGATCGGGACGCCAACGTCTCTCACGACGACGACAACGAGGACGAGCCGGATGGCATTTAATTTGCAGGTAATGATTTATTAAACACAGGTTAGGTTAGGTTAGACGAATTCATCACCCTTTCATTTCTTCAACGTCGGCATCTATCATAACAGACATGGCGTACCATTCGTCCGACACGACTTCGTTACTTACAAAATCAGTTTTCGCACCTTTTTTTTTATTTCCGCTCACAAAATTGCATATTACGTTGATACATTATAATTTACAAAAAATTAATAATTAATTTTCTATTGCTATATTGCGCCCATGGTCGAAACTAAAAATTACCTTCATTTGTAATCTTGTGTTTTTAAGTGAATAAAGAATTCCAGGAATAAAACTGCTAATGTTGGTTTTATTCCCCACAATTCCCGTAACGTGTTTATGTTGTTTTTTAGGGGTATTGGCAGGGCAGACTGTCCATGGAGGTGGTCTGATTTCACTGACAAAAAAAATATATATATATATATACAATTTATTTTTGTAATTTTGCTAAATCCCAACCGATTTTTCTCATTCAACAACGAAAATGTTCAGTTCTGAATGCACTCACATATGCATAATTATCCGATGACGAGACCAGGTGCGCCTTATGTAAGGACGGGGAATAGCAAATTACGGGTGCACTTTATGGTACGAAGCGCCTTATCATCCGAAAAATATGGTGTATATATATATATATATATATACATATATACACACACCCTGTGGTGGGGGAAAATAATACTGCCACCAAGTATTTCCACTTGAGACGTAAAAGGCAACAAAAAAGGGACAGGGGATGGGATTAGGAGTCCTACTACCTGTAGCCCCAAAAGAAGACATTCCTAAAAAAGAAAGTAAAGGCATAAGAGGGTCTGGGAGTTTTCCAACTAGTACCCTAAGGTTTGGGTCTTCTAATGTGCGTGGATGTGGTACAGATGAGAGTAAAAGGGAAGAGATAGGCAGTATGTTTGTGAGAAGAAAGATGGATGTACTGGCTTTGAGTGAAACTAAAATGAAAGGAAAGGTACTCAGGAGTGAAGAGGGGACGAGGGAGAGAAGAAGAGAGGACGAGGGAGAGAAGGGGTGGCTATACTAGTAAGTAAAGAGATAAGTAAGCAGGTAGTGGAGTGGAAGGAGGTTTCATCAAGGTTGATGTGGATGAAGGTGAAGCTGGGAAAGGAGATGTGGGTTTTTGTAAGGGCATATTGGCCTGGCAGTGAGAAGAACGTAGAGGAAAGGGAGGCATTTTGGGTAGATATGAGTGCATAGAGGGATTAGGGAGAAATGTCAATGTAGTAGTATTGTGAGACCTAAATGCTAGGGTAGGAAATGAACCAACTGACGGAGTGATTGGGAAGTATGGAGTTTGAGGCAAAAATCATAGTGGAGAATTGAGGGTGGAGATGTGTCTTGAAAGAGAGTTGATGATAGCAAATACAGTGTTTAGGAAGAAAGTCAAGCATAAGTACACATGGGAGAGGGTGGTGGATGGAAGGGTGGTAGATAGAGTGTTAATGGACTATACAGTGCTCGACAATATTCGCGCCTGCTTAGGCCAGACCGGGCGCAAACTATGGCGAAAAAATGATGGTCATTTTGATGGTGAAACAAAGATGTCAGAACTCGCGCCTGCCTGTATGACGTCACTGCATCCAAGGACAATGCGACCAGGGAAGCTGGAGTGCGTCAGTTGCCTCAGGGCATTCGTGGAGGTAGGGTGTGTGTGGCGTTGTGCTCGTGAGGGGGCCAAGTTTTGTGTCGCATTTTTTTACCTTTTTTCCCTTTTCAGTGTAAATATGGCTCCGACCAACCATTTAAGCAATGAACAGATTGCACAGGTGCTGGTATTGAAAGATGCAGGCCATGGAATGAAAGAAATAAGTGACTTGATGAACATAAACCCTTCCACAATGTGCAGATGGATAAGGTGTCGACGCCAAGAAAACAGTGGTGCAGACCCAGTGCCTAGAAAACACACTGGCAGGCCTAGGAAAACTTCCCATAGGGCCATTAGTAGCCCTTCACCATAGGGCCATTAGTAGCCCTATGGGAAGTTTTCCTAGGCCTGCCAGTGTGTTTTCTAGGCACTGGGTCTGCACCACTGTTTTCTTGGCGTCGACGCCTTATCCACCTGCGCACTGTGGAAGGGTTTATGTTCATCAAGTCACTTATTTCTTTCGTTCCATGGCCTGCATCTTTCAATACCAGCACCTGTGCAATCTGTTCATTGCTTAAATGGTTGGTCGGAGCCATATTTACACTGAAAAGGGAAAAAAGGTAAAAAAATGCGACACAAAACTTGGCCCCCTCACGAGCACAACGCCACACACACCCTACCTCCACGAAAGCCCTGAGGCAACTGACGCGCTCCAGCTTCCCTGGTCGCATCGTCCTTGGATGCAGTGACGTCATACAGGCAGGCGCGAGTTCTGACATCTTTGTTTCACCATCAAAATGACCATCATTTTTTCGCCATAGTTTGCGCCCGGTCTGGCCTAAGCAGGCGCGAATTTTGTCGAGCACTGTATATTGGTGACCAGGAGTATGGTAGGAAGAGTTAAGGATGTACATGTTCTAAGGGGAGAGAGTGGGGGAATATCAGATTATTTTCTGGTGGAAGGTGAATTGAGAGTGAAGAATAGGTGGAGAAAGAGGAAAAGGGCAGAAGGTAGGGAGGTACTTAGAGTAAACTACTTAAATGAGGAAAAAAGGAGAATGAGTATAAGAAGAAGTTGAGAGAAGAGTGGGAGGGAGTAAAGGATAGAGTAGAAATAGGAATGGAGGAGGAATAGGGATGGTTCAAGGAAGGAGTCATAAGGTGTGCAAAGATGGTGTGTGGAACAAGGAGGGTGGGAGGAAATAGAAAGAAGGGTAGTGAGTGGTGGGATGAGGAAACAAAGAAAGGTGTAGAAGAGAAGAAGCAGGCATTCATAGATTGGTTACAAATTAGGACGAGGGAGTCGTATGAGAGGTACAAAGTAAAGAGAAAGGAAGTTAAGTATAAGATAAAGGAAGCAAAGAAGAGAGCAGATGTGAAATGGGGAAAGAGTATGACAGAAAATTTTGAAAATAATAAAAAGATGTTTTGGAAGGAAGTTAAAAGAGGAAGAGGAAACAAATCAAGTAGAGAAGAGGTAAAAGGTGCAGATGGAGAGATGATAATGGAAGAGAAGGCAGTGAGAGTAAGGTGGGCAGAGTATTTTAGGGAGTTGCTAAATGTGAAGGAGGATAGGGAGGGAAAGGTAACTGCAGTGGGAAGCGCTAAGAAAATGAGAGTGATGAGTGAGGAAAATGGAGGAGAAATAGGGAAGGATGAAGTGAAAGCAGCTGTTAAGATGATGAGAGCAGGTAAGGCACCTGGGCTGGATGGATGCCATGCAGAATGTCTGAAAAAAGGAGGTACAGTTATGGTGGACTGGCTGGTGAGGTTAATGTTTGTTTAAGAGAGGGTAGAGTGCCAGAGGACTGGAGGAGTGCTTGTATAGTTCCACTACAAGGGAAAGGAGGACAAGTGTGAGTGTAGTAGTTACAGAGGGATCAGCTTGTTGAGTGTAGTTGGGAAGGCTTATGGGAGGGTCTTGATTGAGAGGATTAGGAGAGGAACAGAGGGAGTAATTGGTGAGGAACAGTGTGGGTTTAGGACAGGTAGGGGATGTGTAGATCAGATTTTTGTGGTAAGACAGATATGTGAGAAAGCTATAGGAAAAGGTAAGGATGTTTTTTGGGCTTTTATGGATCTGGAAAAGGCTTACAACAGGGTAGATAGGAAGGCACTGTGGGAGGTACTGCAGATATATGGGATAGGAGGAAAGCTGTTAAGAGCAGTCAAGAGTTTTTATGAGAGTAGTAGAGCTTGCATTAGGATTAGAAATGGAGAGAGTGAATGGTTTGAGGTAAAGGTGGGACTTTGTCGGGGTGTGTTATGTCGCCCTGGCTGTTCAATCTTTACGTGGATGGGGTGGTGCAAGAGGTGAATGCAAGGGCAGTGAATCAGGGGTTGCAGATGATTAAAGAAAATGGAGAAAAGTGGGAGGTGAGCCAGTTGTTGTTTGCTGACGACACTGCACTTGTAGCAGGATCAGAGGAGGGATTGAGGAAGTTAGTGACAGAGTTTGAGAAGGTGTGTGAAAGAAGGAAGCTGAACATAAATGTGGGCAAAAGTAAGGTGATGAGATGTACAAGGGGAGAGAGTGACAGTAGGCTGGAAGTGAGCATTAAGGGTGAGAAACTAGAGGAAGTGGATAGTTTCAGATACTTGGGTGCGAATATGACAGGATAGGGAGGAGTGGGGGTGGAGGTAGAATGTAGATTGAGAGAAGCGAGTAAATGCCTTGGTGGATTGAAAAGTGTAATGAGAAATAGACATCTGGGAATGGATGCTAAGAGGAGGTTATATGAAGGAGTGATTGTGCCAACAGCAATGTACGGGGCAGAGACATGGAACATGAGAGAGGAAGAGAGAAGGAGTTTGAATGTGTTTGAGATGAAATATCTGAGAAGTATGATAGGGGTTACTAGGTTAGATAGAGTGAGAAATGAGGAGGTGAGGAGGAGAACAGGGGTGGAAAGGGAGCTGGGAGATAGGGATGATGAAAGAGTATTAGGATGGTTTGGACACATGGAAAGAATGAGTGAAGAAAGATTAGTAAAAGAAGGGTGGAAGGCGGAGGTGGAAGGAGTGAATATGAGGGGGTGTTCAAGGATGAGATGGATGGATGGGGTGAAAGGGGCTTTACAAAAGAGAGGAATGTCTGTAGAGGAAGGATGGGAGAGGACAGAAGATAGGGGTGAATGGATAAGGGTTGTGTATAGATGATGCTGTGATGCATGAGGGGGAGTGGGTGGGGGATGGGGGTGAGGAAGTATGTATGAGAAAAAAATTGACGCAGCCCAAAGGGATTTCTCCGTCTTCTCCTTTCCTGCATGAGGGGACCGAGAGGGGTGGGGGGGGTGTCGCCGAATATATGAAGCGGCCTTGCTGTGGATGTGCTGTGTCTTGCGACACTGCTTCTGATCCAGGGCAGTGGACAGGATGCGGGGATGGCCCGTCATCCAGGAGGTGCCAAGATAGGAGGGAGGGAGGAGGGTGGAGGGGAGTGGAATATATGGGAAATGAAATGGGTGGGAGTGATTTCTATGCCTTTTTCATTTTGGTTACCCCCTGTGTAAGGGGGAAAAAACCTTTGGTATATGTATGTATATATATATTGGATAATCAGAGTAAATATTTACCTATCATAATCAATCATAGTTACTTCCTTAATCTTTTGTTCAGCTTTCTTCCGTTCCCTGTTGGATTTCTTGACACGACACTGATGTAAGTAGGTAGTGATGAGGTCCTTAGCATGCACTAACTCATCCTCTCGTTCCCATGTGTTATTCTCTGACCCGTAACCTTTCCATTTAAGCAAGTAATATGTCCACTTCTAGAATACAAAGTTTAGAACATATATGAAGGCATGATACAAGCAAATCTTATACAAAAATATTTGACCCCTAGTTCTATCTCTAGTGAGACATTCAATGCATTACAATGTTTATCTAACTAGTATACCAATATGCTTATTCTTATGTTCTTATGTTAAGGGAGATGAGAATTAAAGGGGAGAGATGTTGGAGGTGAGGGATGGACCTAGAAACGTAAAGGACTGAAATGGTGACCATACATACCTTGCCTTCATCTTCCCCTTGCTTGTTATTCAGGACAGCTTCAACTTCATCTCTTAAAATGTTCACATTGTTTGCTGCCAACTCTATGGGTTTTCCCAAGTCTTTTAGCACAGACATTTCCTGTAAAATATATTAAAACTATGAAATAGTGTGGAAGGCAGATGTGGAGGGAGTGAACATGAGGGGACGTCCTAGGATGAGGTGGATGGATGGGGTGCAGGGGGCTTTGGGGAAGAGGGGAACGTCTGTTGAGGAAGGACGGGAGAGGACAGAAGACAGGGGTGAATGGAGAATGGTTGTATATGGATGATGTTGTGATTGCATGAGGTGGAATGGGCGGGTGGATGGGGGGTGAGGTAGTATGTGTGAGCAAAATTTGATGCAGCCCGAAGGGATTTCTCCCCGTCCTCTCATTTTATGCAATGGGGGGACGGAGAGGGGGGGGGTCACCGATTTAAAGAAGCGGCCTTGCTGTGGATGTGCTGTGTCTTGCGACACTGCTTCTGACCCAGGGCAGTGGACAAGGTGCAGGGATGACTCGTCATTCAGGAGGTGCTGAGATGGAAGGGAGGGTGGAGGGGTGTGGAGTGTATTCAGGGAGGGAATGGGTGGGAATGATTTTATGCCTTTTTCTTTTTGGCTACCCCCCTTGTAAGGGGGAAAAAGCCTTGGTATATGTATGTATGTATGTATTTCCTGTAACATAGATTTGCACTATATAATTATCAATCTACATGCCAGAGCTATCACAATTTTGATGTCAACAGATGCATTAGTTCACGTAACCCTTTACTTATGAAGTTTCTCTACATTTATATACCAATAGGCTTCTTTTCTCTCATAAGGGAGGTAGCCAGTCAAGGCATACATCCACCCCCACCCATTTCCCTTTCATCCAAGCTCCTCATCAATGAAGGGTCATCCCTGTCCCCTACCCACTGCCTGGGACAGAAGCAGTGCAGCAACACAGCACATATATAAAGTCCATTAATGCCACCCTTCTGTCCACCACCCTTTGAGGTTACCTGCACAATTTCAGTCTAGCAACATTCAATTGTTATGGAATTCTATTCTAAATACACGAGTATTTGGTTTTACATGATTAAAGTAATGGGGCCAAGAAGAACACACTAAACTTTCAAGCACCCCACTGCTCTGCCTGGTGTGACACCAGTGTTACTATATGGGCAGGCCAGCCAAGCAACATACCTGTGCATCTAGTTCTGAATATGCATGTGTGGTGTCTTGACCAGTCAAATATGCTTAAACATTTCTTATTTTATTGCAGCCTCTTGTACTATACTTTCATCAGGGCACTCAACCCATGTCCAGACACTTTAGAAGGGTAAGAGAAAGATGGGAACAAAACATGGAGATGAGCTGTGTGCAAAAAAAAAAAAGGGCTGCTTGTCCCTGCCACATTGCATACGAGTCCTGGAGGCTACAGGTCTTCTGCAAGAGAGACCAAGGCAACAGATTGATTGACCGACTGCACAAGTTAAATGCAGTATAGCAAATGTACAGTTCATCCAATACAGGGCCTGAGAGCAGAAGCTGGTTTCCCCCCAATATCCATGCAGTGAATTCCCTCTACATCCACTCAGAATTGATATAAGGAACATCCATTAGGGTCATGTTCTTTGATTCATTCATAATCTCCACACATTCCTTTTTACTTGTACTCTTCTTTGTTCTACTAAAATCCCACATACATCCAAATCACTTTTCATCTTATTCATCCATCATTAAAGGTACTTCTATTGGAGGTGACAAAAGGTGAATGCTATTTCTAATGTGAAAACAATTTTACACATACTCTTTGTTATTACCTTTTCTAAAAGCTTATTGTACCTCTCCCAGAACCTCTTCACTAGGTACAAACTTCCTGCACAAAAGCTTTCTTCAGGTTCCCAAGTGTCATCAGCTGGTTTAAAGTCTTTCCAGCGCACCCTGTAAAGTGGCTTACCCACCTGTCAGTAAAGTGGTAGAATCATGGTTGTATAATGATATTATTAATAACTAATCTGGCTACAAGACCAAGAACTAAATTTTGGCGATAGATATTGCCAAACCCATTTCTTACCATTGTACTGCAAAGAGAAAGAGAGAGAGGGAAAAAAAAAAAATATTAAAATAAAATAAAACAAACAAAATTAAAATAGATAAATTGGATTCACATATAATAATCTATGTAGGAAGTTGTTGCCAACTGCAACTGTGATCCAAGCATTAGCTTTTACCCAACCCCCATCCCCATCAGCAGACTTGGAAATATTTGAACAATACCTTAATTCACTTCCTGCCATTAACATTAAAACCGATTGATTTATAAGGTTTATGGCCTTCAACCAAGTGCTGGGGCCATAGGGCCACTCAGCATGTGTTCATCAGTTTCAAATTCAAGGTCTTCCCATTGATCACCATTAACATTATGACCTAAGACACAAGTGGACAGTGACATAATAATAAATAACATGGCTTTCACGACTGTGAATCAAACTTGAGACTCAGGAATTACCAAGTTGGCTCTTCCAACTGTACTGAAAAGGGATTAAAAGGATTAGAACCTCATATAATGCACTATGTCTGAAGCTGATGCTTACTTGGAGTACAGTTATGATTGGTGTAAAATTCTTTCATACAGCATTGTATTGTATAAGGTCCCTTTTACCTTTTTGCAATAGTCCCTCCCACATCTAAACCACCATTATCTGAACCTCAACAAGATCTAAACAAACCCCCTTCCCCTAAGTAGTTGTAACTGTCCATGCACTGCAGTTGCATTTGCTGTTTGGTGGCATACATGGTGCTACCCACCTCTTGCTGAAACTGTGCAAGTTCACCCATGTCTATGTTGTTCTCCAAACAGTGAATGTTGGCAGTATAATTTCTGATCTTTTGGTACCCTTCTCTGTGGCGTTAGTATGGTTTCAAGCGCAACCTGCATCTATGGTAAGTCCAAGCAGTGTGGAGTCTGAGGTCAGGTCTTGGTAGTGTAAGGCCTGTGAGTTCTGAGTGCCAATGCATGTAAATAAGTATTTTTCTATCAGCAATAGCAGTGATGTGGGGGGGTTAATCATTTTTAACTAAAACGCCAAGAGAAAGTTTAAGTAAAAGAAGTAGAGGTAAAAGAAAAAGAAAAAGAGGAGAAAAAGAAAAAAGAAAAAGACAAAAAGAAAAAAAAAGAAAAAATGAAGAAAAGGAAGAAAAAGAATAAGAAAAAATGAAAAAGAAAAGAGGAAGAAAAAGAAGAAAAATTAAAAAGAAAAGGAAGAAAAAATGAAAAAGAAGTAGGAGGAGGAGGAGGAGGAGGAGGAGGAGGAGGAGGAGAAGAAGAAGTCGTCAACTATACAAGTCTGTAACATTACGAGAACGTTACTAGTGCTTTGGTGCCGAGGGAGTGAATGAAGCTCGAGTGGGTTGCTGGATTTTATTTTGGTAGGTACAAGTTTCAACCTAGGCTGGGTCAGCAGTCAGGTTCCGAGGCCTGCCCAACTGTAAAGATGACCACGGGCCTTGGGTTGTGCACTGCTGGTTATAAGTACAAAAGAGAACTGACCATGAAGACCACAACCTGTCTCCTTATATACACACCCTGCATACCGAAAGGTAGCGAAGGACCCAGCCTCTCGGGAACATGGCTTGGCAGGGCCAAGGTTGTGCTTTCATGAGGATACAAATGCCTGTAGTACAGGTGTAATATGAACTACTTATCCTACACAATAGTAATACAAGGCCAAAAGCCAGCTATTTCTACACAACATATAAATTCTTTGTCTATCCCATTTCTGCAGCGGCACTACTATAAGCCAAAATATCGCATAGAAGCACATGTGGGGGACTCTGTTCACCACATTACCCTCCTTAGAGAACTGAACATGGAGACCACAATCTGTCTCCTTAGAGGGGGTTTACACGGTCTAACAGTTCGTTGAACGCGGTTCGACAGACACGTGTTTAAAGTGATGTGTGAATGGGGTATTTGGGGTTTAACCAACGTGCTCGACAACCAAATACCCCGTTCACACATCACTTTAAACATGTGTCTGTCGAACTGCGTTCGACAAACCGTTAGACCGTGTAAACCCCCTCTTATATACACACCCTGTACACCGAAAGTAGCCAAGGACCCAGCCTTGTGGGGAATATGGCTCGGCAGGGCCAAGGTTGTGCTTCCATGAGGAAACAAATGCCTGTAGTACAGGCGTAATATGGACTTAACCTACACAACAGTAATACAAGGCCGAAGGCCAGCTATTTCTACACAACATATAAATTCCTTGTCCATCCCATTTCTGCAGCAGCGATACTATAAGTCAAAATATCGCAGAGAAGCACATATGGGGGACTCTGTTCACCACAAGTCCATGACCTACGTGCTCCTGTACCTCACAGTCAACTTGTGTGGAACCTGGAGCATGTTGAAGGACTGAGAGGCAAACTATTAGAATGAATTCAAGACTTTTTGAAGGAAAGATACATAAGGACAGTAATAAAAGATAAGATGTCAAGCTGGAGAGCAGTAACGAGTGGGGTTCCACAAGGTTCAGTGCTTGCACCAATAATGTTCCTTGTCTATGTTAATGACATGATGGAAGGAACAGCAAAGCTATGCCAACATGTTTGCTGATGATGCAAAAATCATAAGAGTGAAAAATGAGGAGGATGGTAGAATATTGCAAAAAGATCTAGATACTACTTTTGTAGGGAGCCAAGAATGGGAAATGAAGTTCAATAACAAAAAAATGCAAAGTACTGGAAATGGCTAATAGCAAACAAAAGGCCATCCTTAAACTATTCCTTGGGAAGCGAACACATTACAAAAGCAAAATAGAAAAAAGACTTTGGAGTGTTGATAAAAGACAATCTGTCACCTGACACACATATCAGCAGGAATGTGGGAGAGACATATGGATTACTACAGAAGATTACAGTGGCATGCCATTATATGAAGAGATGATGAAAACTCATTGAAACCCTGATATGCAAGACTGGAATATGTGTCAATAGTATGGTCTCCAAACAAGAGTGAAAGGTAGGGAGAAATCCTTTTGGGCTGTGCCAAAATACCATTCACACATACTCCCTCATCACCCCAACTCCCTTCCATGCATCACAGCAAATACAATAGGTTAATACAATTAAGTAAATACTCTCTCCACTCTCTGTACCTAGTTGTATTTTAAGAGACGAGAGCTATGCTTGTAGTGACCCGTTTCGTATCTCTCCACATCCAGTTTATTCTTAAAATTGTGCATAGTTCTGGCATTCACTGTTTCTCCGTTTAGTTTGTTCCAGACATCAATCACTCTGTGTGGGAAGCTATTTTTTTTTTCAGGTCTTTTCTGTAACTGTCTTTTAGTTTCTTTTCGTGTCCTGTTGTTTCTCTTCTGTCCCACTTTAATAAGTTGTCTTTATCAAGAATTTCCTTCCCTTTCATAATTCTGAAAATGGTCAACAAACGCCTCTTTCTCTTCTCTGTTCCAGTGTTGACAGATGTAATTTCTCCAATCTTTGTTCGTATGTCAGATTTGTCAGTGTAGGTGCCATTTTTGTTACTGCTCTTTGGATTCTTTCTAATTTTCTTATGTTCTTCTTTGTGCAAGGCGCCCACAGTGTTGCAGCATATTCTAGTCTAGGTCTTATCAGTGTAACAACTATTTTTTTTACCATCTCCTCATCTATGTAGTAAAGGCCACTTTCATTGATCTCAATAAGTTATAAGTCTCTCTGAATAATTTATTGACATGTTTATCAGGTGTCAAGTCACTTGAGATGATTACTCCTAAGTCCCTTTCTGAATTTACTTTTTTGACTTTTGTTTCCAATTTTATACTGTCCCGATACTCTATTTCTATTTATTCCAAATTCCATTATGCTGCATTTTTTATTGTTGAAGTTCATCTCACATCTCCAACTCCATTCCCACATTATGAGTGTTCACTCACTATCCTAGCAACACCATGGTTGGAAATTCTTGATGGAGACGAGTTATTAAAGTGGGACAAAAGAGAAACAAGAGGACACAAAAAGAAACTAAAGAAAGATAGCTACAGAAGAGACCTTGGAAAAAAAAAATATATATATATATGTATATATATATAAATAATAATAATAATAATAATAATAATAACAATAATAAAAATAAATAAATAAAATAAAGCTTCCCACATAGAGTGACTGATGTCTGGAACAAACCAAATGGAGAAACAGTGAATGCCAAAACTATACACGATTTTAAGAATAAACTTAATGTGGAGAGCTACGAAAACTGGTCACTATGAGCATAGCTCTCGTCCCGTAAAATACAACTAGGTAAATACTTGCCCCCCTTTACTCTTTAATTCACCTCCATATCTACTTCTCTATTTACTGCCATACGCAAACATTAACAATCAACTGAAAGCATATGTTCAGGGAAGGGGATGTGTGAACCATTTCATTAGCACTCCCTTGCCAATCTCCATAGTTTCTTCAAGCAAGTTCATATGCAGCCACTCTTTCCATTGCAAACAGCTCTTGGCAGAAATGTGTTCGTCTCACATCTGCTTAGTTGTGGGTTTGAATCCCCCTCTCCTTCCCAATTCTTAGCAGACTGTTACCTGCCTTAAAGGTCCAAGCACATAGGGTAAAGATGACAACTTCTGTCACAGCCATGAGCATCCAGAGGAAGGGTGGGGAAAATTCCTACCCCTAGAAATCCAGGGTGTGTTTGAAACTTTGGTGGTCACCACATATAAATTTGTTAAATTTCCAAGTTAAAGAATATCAGTGTACAATTGATGAAAGTCAAAATATAACTCATGCAGATAATGTAAATATGTGCCTATATGACCAATTGGAAGTGTGTATCCTGATATAATCTTATACCTTTAACAATACATGTATATCTTTAATTTAATCCCCCTCCCCTACCAAAATTTCTGTGGATGCCATTGGCCATAGCTGTGTGTCCCCTGGCATAGGCTCCTCACCATCTACTGTCTGGCATTAATGAAGCCCAACTATATCCATGTTGTAACTATTTTGCACCTATTAGTAACTTGCAGAATAGAAGAAGGGGAAATCTATTCAATAACCACCACAAAATCAGTACAGTACTCAATTACTCTTTCTTTATCTCATCAACTAATCATCTATTTCTTGTACATTATTATAGCTTTGTTTGCTCTTTCCTTTTCTCCTACAAACTGGACAAAGTAAACTAATAAGATATACTTACTCCATTTTCATTCTTGACATCAACAATGCGTTCTACCTCAAACATCTCGGAAGTGTGATCTACCTCGTTCAATTTTTCTTCCATTCTTTCTCTTCTGAAAATAAATCTTGATAAAGAAATCCACATTAGCATTACCATATTTTCCTCAGCATTCCACAATATATCCATACAAAGGGACATACATATACAGCCAAAGCTGAAACAATGAATTCAAAATTAGTTGGAAATGGAACCTTAAAGTACAACTCATTTCCTATACACAGTATTACAGTTAGGTAAATAGAGTTAAGTAAGTACTATCTATTTACTCAAAAATTTCCCCTTGTGAGGAATGTGACCTAAGAAGGCATACACTTGACCTCACCCATCCCACTCCCATTTGTTTACCTATCTTAGCTCCTTGTGGTTGAAGGGTCATCCCTGTTCCCTGCCTAGTCTAGTGCTCTGGTCAGAAGCAATGCAGCAAGACACAACACATCCACAGCAGGGTCCCACATCTTCATCTACATGAAGCAAAAAGATGAGACAAGACATGATATACTGTTACCATATATTCCATGGTGTCTGTGCTTTTCAATCTTGATAGTTTTATCACATATCCAACAGTAGGTAATTACTGTCATATTCTCAGTGCCAGTGGCAGCTGTGTTTCAGCATGGTCTTGGATCATGTGTCAGGCTCATGATCAACAGCTATTTCTCTCCTGGAAGAGAGCTCAGAGCTCATATATGACCAATTTATGGGTAATAATGTGACCTTACACACACAGACATGCATCCAACTCCCCCGCCCACAAGAGTTGCAGGAACAATTCGAAGCATATACAAGATGCAGGTGCAGTTTGCTCAATTACAAGTTCATATATAGCTTTCTTTTTGTTGAGTGATTCAGATATAGAACTTTCAACTCTGCCCCATGACATGGTTGAAGCCCCCAAACACGTGTTATATTTCTAAGTTGTAGCTATTCTTGTATGATTAATCATTCTCCTAATTATTCATGAGAATATATGTCACTTCTTGGCCTTTATGGTTTTTAAATGTCTAACAATCTCTAGTTTAAGTCTTGAAATATAAATTCAACCACTCTTCAATATTTGTAACTGCACAGTTAGTCGCTCTTTATAACCTTTTTTTTTTTTTTTTTAGTATGGCCTGCTTGATGGGTTATTTTTCAATGGATTTTCGGCCTAATCCTCACTTACAGTCTTTTCCGGGCACTGATTGATATGGCACATGCAGACGAGTAAACTAAATACTATCCTACTGTCTGGATTGCACACCTGAACATCTTGAAGCAAATGTTCGTACAATCGTTCCCACTACGATATCCAATTCATTGATGTTACGGGTTTCCTCTAAACGTATCTCTGGTTCTGGAATCAAGTTGGCCCTTGTTCCCTTGTTCCCATACAAGTGTATGCCTTCAAGGCAAGGAGGATGGTTAATCTCCTATCCCATTCCCAGGCTAATAACAGTTATATTAATGTCCACTGCTCCTACGATACAATCTCACGACTACATACATGATATAAATAATACCAAAGGCTATTTCCCACTTACACGGGGGGTAGCAAAAAAGAAAAAAGGCATAGAAATCACTCACACCTATTTCATTTCCCACATATTCCCCTCCCTTCCTCCCTCCTTTCTTGGCACTTCATGGATGACGACTAGTTAAAGAAATTTCTAAGGAGTAAGGTCCTGCATGCAAATATGAATGTCATTCGCTTCTCATGCAGAAGCAGGAAATACTTTCGTTACCTGATGGCTATTAAAGATGATTGAAATACACAATTACCTGTAACTGTGTACAATTACCCGATGAATTCAATTTTCGTTCAACTACGCAAGCGCTCATTCCAATTCTACCGACAGTTCACCAAAGACCGCAGTTCACACCCTACCCATTGTTTGCTCACGCAGCGCCACTATTTTCATACTCATTCCGTGGCAACCGTGTCGGAATATAGGGACAAGATATATTTCCAACGACAGAATAATGGGCAAAAATTGAGATATATGAATTTAATATCTACACCATTTAATCTTTCTAGTCTCAATGGTGTTTTTCCCGTATTACTTCAATACTTTTTATGGGCTAGCGTATTATTTAACAATATCTTAATAATATCTTCTTATTATGGGCTGGTTTATGTCTATCAATCCCATCAGGTGATGTACAGGGTCACTACTATGGTGATCTCTATTGCTCTGGGTCCGTTGTTATTTCTCAAATTTAGCTGTACTCTGCAGAAATGTGTTAAAATATTAAATTGCCCATTGTTTTGTTTTGTCAACATATGGTTATTGTTTGCAATTCATTCTTGTTGAAAAATTAATTCTGCTTGAGTTGCAAGGCCTTGTATTTCGACGCCAATTGTACGGAGACTGTTGAAATATCATAACCTGCAAAATTTGAGGGATTAATAGTTCCCTTTTTCAAATTCAGGATCAACACAGATTAAGGGGGGCCACCCCGGTGAATTTTTCACGAATATTTTTAAAATTTCACTTTTCACTTTTATCGGCTCAAGATGTCAGTCTTAACCGAAACTATCACTTGGTGAAGTTTTTTTCTGAAAAATATTTTTTTTTGCCCCCTCAGATGCCATTTTTAAATGACCCGGGGTGTTGCGTCATAGCCTAACGCGTGCGCTAGAAAATGAGGTATCATTCAATGCTTATAACTATGTAGAACTATCATTAAAATAATTTTTTCTTTATATAAATTTCGACAAATGGCATCACTTCCCCACATGCGTGTGGTAAATCCTAGCTACTCACGTCCAGTACATACGGAGACATTACGGATAACGCAATGCTGCGTTCCTGTAATATTTCTTTTATATTCGTCTTGCAAGATGACTTACAAACGTAAGCTTACGTTATCGAGGATATCCAACTTCAAGAAGAGTAAAGGGCATCAAGACTCTTCAGATCAAGGAGAAATTAGCGAAGAAATTAGCAGAGATGAAGGGGAGAGAGCGTGTTATCGCTGTCCGGCTTATCACCTCCTCCTCCGCCACCACTCCCACCCACGCCACAACAGCAGTCACCCCCCTTTCCCTTCATTCTCCAAGTCAACAATATATACACAATCATATGTGAAAATTTCATGCCAATCAGATGAATACACATGGCAGGAAAAGGAAAAAACCGAAAAAAAAACTTTAGAAGCCGATATCTCGAAATGTTGTTTTTTGAACTTCAAATAATTTCACAAAATCGGTAAAAACTCTGATCAACTTATGTTAGGTATCAATTTATACTTCAACAAAAATAGAATTTTTTGTTGGAATTAGATTTTTCAATTTGTCAAAAAAAGAAAAAAAAAAACGGGATTCAGGAGACCTAAAAACATTTTTTGAAAAAAATTTAATTTTTTTTTCCTTCAAAGACAAAACAAAAAATTAAAAATCAAATCCAACAAAATGTAGATATATAAACAAAGTTTCTATGATAATTTTTTCAAAGCAATTAAGTGAAAAATTAATCTTATGAAAAAAAAAGAAAAACACGTTTTTTTTTTTTTGTAGCCACTACCATTCATTAAAATTTCATGAAATTTACAGAATAGCATTTCTTTATACCAACAAACAACATATTAAAATTTCAAAGCAATTGGATGAACCAGAAGCGAGATATGAGCCCAAAGAGTTTTCGGGGGTGGCCCCCCTTAATCACATAAAAATCGAACCCACCCTCGGATTCGGACCTCCAATTTAAACATGTTCTGAACTAGACATTTCGTAAAAGATAGATACACATATAGATAATTGCCTAAAAACATTATACAACAATGTTTAGATAGTTTGGTTAAATATTATACATAGATCAGGTAAATCAACAAATGTACTACTATGTTGTTTTTTCTAGATGATTGGAAGAATAATAGTAAGTTTTATATATGCAGAGCAAAAAGTGGATGTTGGGCAAACATTTGTTTGTTGTGTGGCAAGTCCTTCCTTATTTAGTCATTGTATATATTTATTGCATATGTATCTCCTTTATTGTATATGTAATACTTCTTTGTTATACATGAGTACTCAATATCAACATATGTTTATTGTACATGTATTGTATAAGTAAGCCTGTGTAGTCATTACATTATATAAGTGCCCTATACACAATTATATAACCGATTATATATACGTCATTAGGCACGTCTATGCTAATTTTACGTGCCATGGCATTAATGTACTTAGTATAACGTTACCCTTAACCATTTTGCATGCATATTCCTCATTATATGTAATTGTTCTCTTGTTTCTGTATATTCTTATGTATATACCTAGATATGTTTGTCTGTATTGTTTTGCCTGGTCTTTTCTCCGCCTGGCAACAGTGTATCAGAAATGGGATCGGGAGAGCGTGCTCATGCCCAAGGCTAGGCCTCCCTAGCATCCGCTTGAGAAAGATCACTTCCTGCCATACTTGTGTGTAGACCTATGTAATAAACTCCCAACAGAAAAACAGTGTGTTTGCACTTAACCACACTGGTGACCTGGAGTGACTCGTGCCCAAGTGACTGTGCCCAAGTGACCCTAATACCCAAGTGCTCCGTACCTAAGTGATTTAGGGTCATACAGATTACGTGGTTAAGTGCCTATGCATATTCATAAACTGTGACTTGCCACGCGCATGTAACTACGCATTTACGAACTTCAAAGTGCACAAGAAATAATCGGAGTGTGCGGCATTGTTAACAGCCCTTAGATCTACACGC
Source organism: Oratosquilla oratoria (assembly GCF_046742065.1). NCBI lineage: Eukaryota > Metazoa > Arthropoda > Malacostraca > Stomatopoda > Squillidae > Oratosquilla > Oratosquilla oratoria. The sequence goes on along the minus strand of NC_134789.1, from coordinate 14,736,817 downwards.
AACACGTACGAGTATACTGGGGAACATGAATCCCCCTCCTCCGCCTACAACCACTGTAGCCACTTCAACGACAGCAGCAGCAGCAGGGAGCACTTCTTCCTCTACGCATTCCACGACTTCGGCCGCCGTCGCTGTTCGACCTCCACCATTCGACGAAGCATCGCCGGCAAGATTGTTTTTGTTGCTAGAGGCGCAATTTGCACTAGCCAATATAACCGTCCCCCAAACGAAGTTTAACCATGCACTCGCGAACCTAACCATCCCAGTGCTTAACTAGCTCGACGACGATGTCATTACCTCCGGCGACTACGACCGCTTGAAGAAGGCGCTAATCGACGTCCTTACCAGGTCTCCGCCGGAACTCTTCGATGCCTTTGTCCACCAGAATAACATCATGTACGACAAGCCAACGACCTTTCTACGAGAACTGCGCACCATAGGGAAACAACTCGGTGTCGACGATGACTTCATCCGTCTGAAGTTTTTACGTGCAGTGCCAAGTGATATTCGACCACTACTAGTAACACATGTCGGTTCCCTAGATGAATTGGCCCGCGTCGCCGATACACTCATGGCCCATGGCCACGGAAACAAAGGGATAAGTGCGTCATCGGTGAACAAGCCTGTACCAAGGGCTCCGCAGAGTGATAATTGTGCCAGTGTTTCGTAGTGATAACCCCACTACACGTGTTTCAGCATCCACTAACTTTCCACTCGGATTAACTCCATTTTACGATGGCCAAAGGCAACGAGTGTGCCGTTACCACCTCTTCTACGGCAACAGTGCTAACCTGTAAACCGTAGTGTATCTTATCTTCAAAGTGTAATAACATCCTGCCTAGCTCGCTACCAATTCACGCCCCCGCTGGGCTGTCTCATCACGTGGATCTCGTCGATTTCAGCCGCAAATACCCTAGACACTAGCTCTGTTTGTCGTGCTGCCGATCTATTTGCGAACGTACTGCTACCCGAGGTAATTCCCCCTTCATAGAGGAATCTCGCTCTGGCAGGATTATGCCCCCACATAACTCTCTATGCACGATTGACATGGCCCGTGTGGTTTTTTAAAATTGTCTTTACGGCGGGAGGGGGGGAACCCCGTCCGAACGCATTGCCCGTTCTCGCACGCTCTAGTGCACTCGGGCCACGTATTGTTTGACTGCTCGCAAGGTAGACAGGTTTCGAATCAGCACCAACCACCTACCGAGCCCCACCCCCGTGGGAGCCCCCCACAGCAGAGTTCTCCACCACCCGGCTACCGGCCAGCAAGGCGCTCTGCACCACCGAGGAGCTGCGGCATCACACCCTCATGGCGGTGGCGCAGGTGTCTGAGCCGGGCGGTGCCATATACTACACCGACGGCTCGGTCGACCCCGAAAGTGGCAGGACGGGCGCCGCTGCCATCACCGCTGGGACCAAACTGCTCGAGAGGACGCCGGATTACTGTTCCACCCTGCAGACAGAGCTTGTGGCCATCCACCTGGCCCTGGAGCACGCCCAGAACCGCCAGGAGGCTACTGTGGTCCTACTTACAGACTCCAGGACGGCGTGGCAGGTCCTCCAGCAGCCGTGCCCCAGCGACAACGTGGGACTCGTCACCGCCATCCTGGGCAGCCTGCAGAGCCTCGCCGCACAGGGACGTCGGGTAAGGCTGCACTGGATGCCCAGCCACGTGGGCGTGCGAGGCAATGAGTCCGCCGACGTTGCTGCAAAAAGAGCCGCTGGCGCCCCCCACGTGACCAGGCACGTGCCACCTAGTCTGTCGTACGTGAAGGCGCGAGCCAGGCGTGCCGCAGCCCACCGCGCCCACCAGACTCACCGGCAGTTAGAAGGAGCAAAAAGTCAAGCTGCTTGGTACGCCGCCACCACCGACTATCAGACGTTGAGCGCCTTCCATCAACAGCCCAGGGCGGACGGCGCACTGCTGCAGAGAGTTAGGCTGGGCTACTGCACCAGGGAGGAGCTGTACGACGGCTTCCAAGGGCAACAGTGCGATCACTGCGGTAGGCACAGCCGCCACCCGCTGCTGCACTACCTACTGTCCTGCCCGGCCACGGAGGCCCTCCGACCAGCGCCGCAGACCCCCGCCCACCCTGCAGAAGGCAGCCTCCTCAGCAGTCGGGCAACGAGAGCTGCCCTCCTTGTCCGCCACACGCCCAGGGACGTAATGCTTGGGGTGCTCAGGGCGGCGCCCCCCCCCTCGCTGACCTCCCTACGCCCTCACCTTCCACCCACTAGGGCACAACAACTCCCCCACTGGCGGGCTGTTGCCCGCATTGTATATCAATGTATGTATAGCTGTACATATTTATACAATAAACCTTTATTAACTTAACCAACGCATTAGTTAACGTCCGCTCTCCCCCGCCCCCTTAGATTTCAGAGTTTTTTTTTCACGAATTTTTCTTGAGAATACGTGACTTAGCGTTATCAGTGCCGCTATGGCGGGTACTGATAACACGGCAGGCGTGACCAAACGTAGGCGTTGCGCTCCAGCTTCTGAACCTTCATCCGGTGATGAAGCTGCTATAGTGATGGCCCCTCCTCGTAACCAGGGTGGCAAGCTCCCCACCTTCAAAGTCCTACCCTCGGCTGGATACGACACTGCATTTGAGGTGGTGAGAGCTTTGGAGAAAGGCCCCCTCCATGGAAAGCTGGTATCCCTCCGTCCCCTCGGCGATGGTAACTTGCTGCTGCTACCTAGCAGTTACCAACTCGTAGAGGAGCTGGAGGCGGTAACATCGTTGGATGGTAAGCCTCTGAAGCTGGAGCGGCTTAACCCAGAAGACAAGAAGCATCGACTCGTGGTACATGATTACCCGACCTCGTATATGACTGAGGCCATTGAGGACCATCCTCAGGTAATCGGTGTCACGACAATGCGCCGCTGGGATAAGACGCCTACGCGCCAGGTCCTCATAACGATTAAAGGCGAGCCGTTCAACAAGATTGACCTGGGGATGTATGGCAGGTATGATGTACGAAGGTACATCCCTGATCCTCTCCGTTGTTTCAGGTGTCAGCGCTATGGTCATCAACAGGCGAAGTGCACTTCGAAACAACCCAAGTGCGGCATTTGCAGCATGCCTCATGCCACCGAGACTTGTCTTAACAACTTCAAGGCTGGCACTGAGACTGTTACTAAGTGCCCGAACTGTAGTAAGAAGCACCATACCTGGCATACCTCTTGCGCAGTGCGTAAAGTTCAGGCCATTGCCTGTAAGGAGAGGACAGAGAAGTGACAGGACTTCATACCTACCCTCCCCCCAGGAACATTTGTATGGGGCAGCAGGAAACACTCTCCTACCACAGCACCACCACCACCTACACACAGCGCTCCTGATCTGAACAATCAGGAGCACTTTCCATCACTGAACCCAGCTCCTACACAGACTAACACAGACACAACCAGCTCCCAAAAAAGCCACGCCCACCTCTAAACCCGTGTCAGCCTCTAAACCTGCGCCCACCTCCAAATCCACGCCTGCCTCCAATCCCACCCCCAAACCTAAAGCCAAACCCACGCCCCCAGTACCAGCCCCACGAGCACAGGACCGACGGTCCCCTCCACCGCAATATCCGTTTGATGTCGTCTCTGCAGTCGCTACCACCCTCGGGGAGAGTGACCCAGACAAGATGCTAGTCATGGTTGACAGGTCCGTCAAGAACGTGCTCAAACTCCTAATAGAGAAGAGGAACCCTAGGCGAAAGGAGAGGACTCCCTCCCCCGCCTCTTCCACTACTTCTTCCTCTTCCTCAACCTCCTCCCCTTCCACTTCCCCCAAGCCTGCCACACCCACTTTTACGGGAAAGCTACACCCACATCTTCAAAGACTAAGAGAGTGTCTTCTGCAAAGCCCCAACGTCATTTTGCATTGAGGCTTGAAGACTCCTCTTCTGATGAGGAGGGAAACGCTCCCACTGTTACAAAGTCGCAACCCATCTTGTCGTCTGACCGGGGAGGACAAGATGAGACTGTAATGGAAACCGACAGGGAAGAACATCGCCCTGTTCAATAATCACTTAAGGTTGCTACAGTGGAACGTAAACGGGTTCCGCAGCAAAAGCGCGTATCTCCTTGCGCTTGCGCAAGAGCATGATTACGATATCATACTTCTCCAGGAGACATTGGTGAGCGATGAGGTGCGATTTCCGGGATATCGCATCTTCTCCCTCCCTCGCTTACCCACTACTAGGGGGTGCATGATCTTAGTCAAATCATCCATCCCCTGTAGTGAGATCATGGACCCTGTATCATGTGGGGATGGTGTAGAAGTTCTTGCGGTTCGACTTCATCGGGCCCACGAAACGTACACCATCTACAACATATACAGGGGCCAGAGAGCGGAACTGGACCTTGGAGAAATATGTGCTCTTGCTGCGGACAGGCTCCTCATCATAGGAGGGGACTTCAACGCCCACCATGATATTTTGATGTCGCCCCATGGGCCCAATGTCGCTGGGTGCCACCTTACGTACTAGATGAATGCCCTGACATTGCGTTGTTGAATGATGGAAATCCGACGCACGTGCAAGGTGGACGACTTGATCTGACCTTGGCGACGGCCACTCTCCTCCCTAGGGTAACCTGGGAGGTGCATCCTATTGTCACTAGCGATCACTTCGGTGTCTCTGTGCACATACGGGATGCACCACCCATACCAGCTGTATTACCTGTTCCCAGGTGGAAGACAGTTTTGGCAAACTGGCTAGTAGTGCTGGGCAAATACCGCTAATTTCAATATCGAAATTATTGGTAAACAAGTTACCGAAATTACCGACAGTTAACCGGTAAAAGACTCGTGAGGTAGTAGTGACGTCACAAGTTCGAGTCGAGTTCGAAAAATCAATGTTTTTGTCCTTTAATAAGCTATATCTCTGGTTCTATTTTACATATTGTTTTTATTGTTATGTCATTGTAAAGGGAAAAGGTCATGCTTTAATTGGTGCTACTATAGTATGCTATCTAGTATCTACCGCGCGAGTGAGTGAATGGAGGGTGTCTGAGGGTGGGTGTGGTGCATACATTTTCGTTCGTGTCTGCATGCAGGTTCATGTTTGGAGGTGGTAGTGGTAGGCAGCTACCGGTAAAGTTACAGGTTTTATCCAACAACCTTAACGATAGCTTACCGGCAAACATTCTGCTACCGTTAAAGCTTCGTTAACCGATAACTCGATAAGCTATACCATAACACTCAGAGAGCGGTAACTTCGGTAAGCACGTCTCGGCTTGGTGGTACTGAGTGACGTGCTTACCGAAGTTACCGCTCTCTGAGTGTTATGGTATAGCTTATCGAGTTAGATAGATAGACTTTATTTGGCAATGAATCAATATACATGAAGTGCAAATAATGACAAGAATACATAGTTCGGAATAATAATTGCAAATTGCCGAGGATAACACAAAAAGCATGTGCGCTTATTTCCATTGTGGTCCTCATCAGATTGTTATTCTACACTAAGTCACACTGGCAACATACGTAGGGGGTTAAGGGGACCAGAGACAATCATGAGTAATACCAGTCAGAACACATATGACACATAAACATTGTTATAGTTTTGCTAATCGGTTTTTGCTTTATCGGTTAACGAAGCTTTACCGGTAGCAGAATTTTTGTCGGTAAGCTATCATTAAGTTTGTTGCCGATAAAACCGGTAGCTGCCCAACACTAATGTACAGCCTTGCTTTAGCCCTACAGATACTGTACTTAAAAAGTGTAAGATGCTTCCCCCCCCAAACAACAACAATCACAGCATTCATGGAGAGTAATTAGGAATATTGGAGGGCAGCCAAACTTTTTAAGCATCTCCCACAGTTATGTACAGTTCACTATATCAATAGCCTCTGCAAGGCCTATGAAGGCTTTATACTGGTTTTGGTGTTGTTCTGTCATTTTCTTAGCATTTCCCGTGCAACTATCTTTTCTTTCCTATCCTCCTTCACATTTAGCAACTCCTTAAAATATTCTGCCCATCTTCCTCTTACTGCTGTCTCTTCCATTATCATTTCTCCATATGCACCTTTTATCTTTTCTTCTCTACTTGATTTGATTCCCTTTCTCATAATTTCCCTCCAAAAATATCTTTTTATTACTTTCAAAATTTTGTCATATTCTTCCCCCATTTTACATCTGCTTTCCTTTTTGCCCCCTTTATCTTATGCTTTACTTCTCTTCTCTTTTCATTGTACCTCTCCTATGATTCATCCTATTTTGCAACCAATCTGTGAATGCTTGTTTCTTCTCTTCTACAACCTTCTTTTGCCTTTCTCAGATAACTGAATAAAGAGATTTGCTAAACCATTGCTAAATTTCTCCCCTTGCAAAACGGCCAAATAACCTAGGGCAATTTAAGATCTAGGGTTAAACTATGGGAATCATGCATGGGTATGACTGCTCTCACACACATAACATACACACAAACTCTCTCTCACACACAGATGCATGCACTTACACAAACTCTCTCTCATACTTACACACACACACACATATCTGGAGGGGGGCAGTTGTTCCCCATTGAAATCCAGGGTGTGTTATAACCTTTGTAATTGTGGTACTCCCCCAGGTAGGCGTAGCTCCTCTTTGGGGATCGGTGCCATCTGCGCAGAGCTGATGGCCAGGGGTGGTTGCTGCTGATTGGCCCCCAACTCTTGGGGTTGGGGGGTGGTCCCACGACGTAGACGTTGCAGCTCCAGGACTATACACCAGACTATACACCCTTCATAGACAGTCAGACAAAACTCATAATGCATAATCTCAAGCACTCATCTGCCTGTGGCCCTGATAACATAAGCAACATCCACCTAAAACACATTGGACCACAAGGTATACACGCACTCACAAACATTGCAAACTACAGCTATTCACACAACACTATACCCGACATCTGGAAGCATGGTAAAATAATCACCATTCCAAAACCGAACAAAGACCCAACAATCCCAACATCGCACCGCCCAATCACATTTCTCTGCACCCCCTCTAAAGTCATTGAACGCCTAATACTTAAACTTGTCACACCATATATTCCCCTTGCTGACTCACAACACGGTTTTAGGCCACTACACTCCACAAACACTCTTCTGACAAACCTCACACAAAGAATTTTAGATGGCATCAATTCAGATAGGCCCCACCACAGAACACTTCTTATAACATTGGACATTAGTAAAGCTTTTGATGCTATCCCCCGCCACAACCTAACAAATAAAATATATAACACAGACATGCACAATAACACCAAAAGATGGCTGGCCAATTATCTGGCAGGCAGGAATGCTCATGTGTCATATAATGGCCAATCATCGCACATCAGAAACATTAAGAACGGAGTACCACAGGGCTCAATTCTATCCCCCACATTATTTAATCTATACATGCATGACTTACCCACACCAGACACCTCAGAAATACAAATCTCTTCCTACGCAGATGACATAACAATCACATGCACACACCGTAACACAGACAAAGCTGCAGAAATAATCCAGCCTTACCTTGACACACTCAACACATGGTTCATCACAAACAGACTCAAAATAGCTCCAACCAAATCTACAGCAACACTTCTCACCAACTGGACAAAAGAACACAAATACATACCTCATCTCTACATCAACAACACTCTAATACCACACACAAACACACCGAAAATTCTTGGTGTAACATACGATACATCCATGTCTTTCAAACAACACCTCACAAACATAAAAAACAAATGCACACCTAGACTTAACGCACTTAAGTCAATCACTGGAACAACATTTGGACAAAACAAAGAAACTAATATAACAATATACAAACAATGCATACGCTCAGTGATGAATTATGCGAGTCCTGCATGGGCTCCTAATCTCAGTGAGACACACCACAACACCCTTCAAATCATACAAAACAAAGCCCTAAAAACAATTACAGGCTGCACAAATACAACACCTACAGACCATTTACACCATGAAACAAAAGTCCTCAAAGTCAAGGACCACCTCGACATGAGAGGCACACAAACACTTGCTGCAGCCACCACAAACACATCACACCCGCACACACCAAGAAACATTAAAACTACACCCAAAGACCTTTATTACGCACAGATACTCTCTTCTCTTCCTCCACAACCACCAAATACCAGCCTCCGGAAACATATTCATAATCATATCACTCACCACTCCATTAACACACTGAAAGACAACACACTGCTGCATGCCAGACCCCCTGATATCCACCCTTCTGAATCCTCTCTCCCACGAAAGGACAGAGTCCACTTGGCCAGACTGCGATGCGGTCACCACCCAGCACTTCTAAGCTACCAGAAGAGGCTGGACGACCGTGTTGTGAACAGCTGCCCAGGATGTAACACTTCACCCCATACCATACAACACATAATGGAAGACTGCATTATACACAATCATGCACGCAAACAACACAACATACACTCTATAAAGGATTTGTGGGAAAACCCAGTTTCGGCTGTGGCCTTCCTTGGGGAGACGGGACTGCTCGGACAGACAGTCTAGGGAACGACAACAACAACCTTTGTAATTTGTATTAAGTAACTTGCACACTTAACTTACCTCTCAGCTTGCCAAGTGTAAATGAGGCTTAATTCCCTCCTGGTGTTTCAATATAGTGGCTACGAGGACACAATGTTCAAACGCTGAATACAAATTATGCAAGTGAATACCCTTGTGGCAAAGTATGGGCACTGATCACACATAGGACTTGAAGTGTTGTTCCATACTGGTAGATGTGGAGTTAGCTTGTGCCTTGTAGTGAATGTAAAGATGCAAGTATTTAAATCCTCTCCCCCTATGTCGATGGGAGGTGAACACTATCAATGGAGCTGAGGACCGATTCCTAAGGTTGTCAACAGTAAATTGCATGTTTGTTATGGCAATGCTAACTCACATCTTCCAACACAAAACAACGCTACTAGCTCCACATGGCTAGATTTTTGTTTTTGATGTACCCCTGGATATTCTGAAACTTAATATTTCAGGGGCATTGTTGTCTGAGGCTCATGCACGTTCAAGAACTCCATATGCTTAGCTGTTTCACTCACCAATGTAACAAAATGATTGACATGAAGAAGCTAGAACTTTGTGTGGTTCCCAATGGTGTGCCAATTGGGAGGAATAAGAGGTGTATGTATGATCTCAAAGTGAGGAGCACATGCTTGAAGGCATGTAGCTGCAGCCAAAACAGTCACTTTTGCCCTTATGCACTTTAGGGACTTTTTGAAACAAGATGGAATGACAGCCTCCTGTATATCCTTCAATACAAGTCATTACTCCATATGGGGCTATACGAGTATAATGCTAGTAATAGGAACTATCACAAACTAGTAAACTGTCCTGGTCCAAAATAGGTCGTGGACCATGAGGCCTTCAATGGATTATACTTAGATAATGCTCAGGCCAAAGTTACAACCTGCAGTTACAGGACTCTATAAGGAAAAAAATCATCCAGGGGCTCAACTTATTGGGCAAGTCTGGGTCAGATTGGCCAACCTTGTAGTTGAGGTCAATTCCCTCACACTTTGGCAATGTATTCCCAACTTAACTCAGTGTTATGCATATGGCACAGAGATGTAGATGCTAGGTAGCTGAACCCAAGGGGACAGCCTTCAAACACAGCACACCCACTACACTACATAGCGGAACACCCAGACATGCCAGGAAACACAAATACTCTCTTCTTCTCCTCCACCACCAGACACCAGCCTCCAGAGGGATATTCATAATTATATCACTCACTGCTCCATTAACAAATTGAAAGGCAATACATTAGTGTGTGCCAGACCCCCTAATATCCATCTCTCTGAATCCTCTCCCCCCAAAAAAAGACAGAGTTCATAGGGCCAAACTGCAGTGCAGCCATAATCTAGTCCTTCTAAGCTACCTGAAGAGGCTGGATGACTGCATTGCAGATATCCAGCATGCAACACTTCACTCCATACTATACATTATGGAAAACTGCATTGAACACATTCATGCACACCACTAACACAATAGACACTCTATAAAGGATTTATGGGAAAACCCCTTTACAGCTGTGGTGTTCCTTAGAGATGGGCCTGCTTGGCCAGACAATCTAAGGAATGACAACAACAATAACAACTCAAGGGCATGCGTGTGGAGTCCAGCCAAATTTGGTGGTTCTGGATGGAGTTTTCCATTTCAGAGGTCCACTTCTACAAGAAGCACCTTGGCTAGAAAGTTCACATGAAATTCACAAGAAGTCTCATAGCCCTTGACCTGTGGGCAAGATAATGGCCAAATTGGAGTGCATCATGGGGTTGGGAGGTGAATTGTAAGGTTGGCTAATTTTATCATAACTTGTCCCAAAAGGAAAGCATTCCACCTAGGGCCCAAGGGAGTGTGGGTGAGACCCAATCAAATTTGAGCTTGTGATCATTTTTGCTGCATCTGCTATATCCATAACTGTATAACTCACATTTCTAGTTCGCAATGAAACTTAATTTTGTCATTTTCTAATTTTGTAATCATTTTGACATGCATTTTGTTGGGAATACTGTCCCTATGACTAGCATGATTTATATTCTCAATTAAATCTTTGCAATGTAAAAATGGACTATGGGTGGGATGGCATATTAACCAGGTAATACTATCAAACCAACAAACACTTCGGGATGTGACAGTGCACAAAGATTATATCTATAAACATACTTGTAAACCTTAAAACCCTCACCCTCTGTAGACACCATTATTAAGTGTCCCCCATTCCTGATATATCTCTTAGTTGTGAGAGAGAGAGAGAGAGAGAAAAAAGAGGATGAGACCAAAAATATTGTATTTTGTGGCAAAAGGGTGACAGTTCAATTGAGCATCACCCAACTTCAATTCCTGCAACTTATTGCATGTAAATGATGAATTAGGACTTGTGTGATAATTAGTTTCAGTCTTTTGAGAGAGAGGAAAAAAAAATATATATATATATATATATATATATATATATATATATGAGGTAAAAAAAATATATATATATATATATATATATATATATATCTGACCTAGGGCAGTGGGCGAGATGCAGGGATGACCAGTTATCCAGGGGGGTGCCAAGATTAGAGGGAGCAAAAAGGGTGGAGGGGAGTGGATTATGTTAGGGATGGAATGGGTGGGAGTGGTTTATACCTTTGTTTTTTGGCTACCTCCCTTATAAGGGGGGAAAAGCCTTTGATATATGTACGTATATATGTGTATATATATATATATATAGAGAGAGAGATAGAGACACATGGGGGTGGATACAGATGGAATACAGTGGGAAAGGGAAAGAGAGGAACCTTGAACCTAAGCCACAGAATCAGAGCTAACCACCTTGAGGGTATTGATGAGATCTGAAGATGAGTGGCAAGGAAAGAACTTCTTCTATGCCACAGTCTCACAGGACCAACCAGTACAGGCTTCCATCACTGGTCCCACTATGGCTATGTTACCAAACTGGTAAAAGTATTTTACCATCTTAAAGCAATTTTGTTTTCCAATGACATATTAATATGTTCAAAGAACATATTTTTTAGGATAAGTTTGAGGAATGCCATAATTTCAAATATATTTTATAATAAACAAATTTGTACTCAACAATATATAAAAAGTATTTACAATTTATATATAATCTTATCATACATATATATATATATATATACATATAGTTATATATAAAACAGACTATGATAACAAGACTGACAATGGGGAGTTGGTTTCATTTACTAACAGATTCAAGTATTCTGACCATCTCGTTCAGTAATTTCATTTTTCTACTTTTCATACTTGCTTTTCCCTTCCTCAACTCCTTGTTTTTTAGCCTAACCTTGGCAACATTTGCTACAGATGGCTTAGAGGGCTTTATTCTCTCTTCTTCATCAGCAGGAGTCTGATGGCTTACCATGAAAACAGTCTTTTTAGTATTATCAACAAGAGATTTGGAAACCACAGGACTGTCTTCCTGATTTTGTATAGGACTATCTGCATCACCGGTCTGTATCAGCGACACCACTGAGCTTGAAATTTGACCCTCATTTTTGGGCTCAACTTCTGATGTGAGAGACTGTACTAATTCAGAAGTATTTTCTGTAACCTCAACTTGTGTTATATGTGATGTAGAGGCCAACAAACATTCTTCACCTGATGTTTCTTTATCAAGAACAAGAGGATCATGTATCACTACAGAGGTGTTCGTGGGAATGCCACTGGGTGCTTCTGAAACTCCTGGACTAGTTTTCTGGTCGACCAACCTACTCATGGTCATACACAAGTCTTCAGTGACTTCGCCACTGTCTTCTATCAATGACAACACTGAGGACGAAAAGTCTACATTTTGATCTTGAACATTTGAGTTAGGGGCTTTCTCAAAGACAGTTTTGACTTCGGATTTCAGTACAGATTCAGACTTTAGTTCAATTTCTGTGCATGAAAAGAATTCCTCTTCCATTATCGGACTACTACATTCAACTGGTTCATGTTTGATTATCAAATCTGGCATGAATTCATCTCGTGAAGACGTTTTCGGAGGTTTCATCACTTGCCAATCTGAGTTTGAATCATCTGGATCAGTTTTAATTTCATAAGTTGACCTAACGGCACAAGGAACTGATTTTGGTTTCATGGAAGTAAACACTGTTACTGGGTTCAAATGAGGTGATGTTGTCTGAGGGTCATTTCGGTTCTCCACTTTCTTTGGGGAACTGTGGCTTATAATGACTGTTCCAATGTTACTTATATTTTCCATTTCTTCAAATAAATTCTTGCTTATGCTGATTTTTTGAACACTAGTTGGGCTTTCTGCCTTTTCAGGAGAATCAATGTCTATACTGAGTGAAACTAAATCTGGCATATTCTTCTCTGGTAATAATTCTTTTTCTGGTGATTTTTCTACAGTGGTGAAATCAAAAAAGTCTGGCAAAGAGGGTAGTTGTATACTTTCCTCATTTTCTTTTGATGTATTACCAACTTGCGAAAATATTGGACTGTTACAAGTATCATTCATTGGCTCTGAAATTAGATGGGTACCATCTGCACTTACAGCTTTGTCATCCTCCCTTAATATGTTACCCAATTTATAATCCTCTGTATCAGTATCCTGATCAACACTACTTATCCCTTGGGACCCCACAGTAACAGTTACAGTTATGGCTTCTTCCCCAGAGGTATTCTTGATTTCTTTAGCCCACTTGTTCTTGTATGTACGAATGACTAAAGGCGGACATGCACTGCCTTCCTGACTTGCTTGATTGCTATCTGACTGATCACATGGTTTCTGTTTTGCTTCATCACTAACAGAATTTTCAGAAATGCAAGTAGATGTGGAAGATTTAATGATTTCTTTGACTAACTCTTCCACACAGTCATCTTCACACACAAGCTTCCGCAAGGAGGCAAAAGTGGCATAACGATACGAATCCATTAAGTGTTTCAGAGATGGAATAGTTTTCTTCTCTGTCAAACTCTTAATCCTTATCAACTCAAAAAAGCTGTCAAGCGCATCTAAATTCAGGCGTCTTGTAAAGAGAATCTTCGTGTTGTGTTGTGTCCTCACATCATCCCATAATCCTGTGAGAGCTGAAATGTTTTGTACCCAACCATCCTGGCACATTATCCTTCCAGGTCTGTCCACTAGCTCCCATTTATTAATCCACTCCTTGACTCTTTTCAAGAAAGATAAGTGTCCTGGATCACCTTGAAAACCCCTCTGAAACTTTTTTCTGCCATTTTCTGATAAACTGTTGAAGACATCAAAAAGTTGATCAATATTGTAGATAAAAAATGCAGTATCTACAGCCTGAGCTGATATTGAGTTCAAGTTAGCATGTGTTTCCAATCCAGCAGCTACTCTGTAACTCATCGTTTCTGCTGCCATCTTGACTCCCGTACACACCCGATCTTTGGCTATCACATGTGGGTGCATTAGCCGTGGTACCAAACGAATCTTCATTTTTAAATCTTTTTCATACAATTCGTTTATGTGTTCCCAATTTGCTACTTTCCTTTGTACTTTAATATTGTGATCTTTGAGTGTATCTCTTGTCTTGATTAAGAGCTGTGTTGGGTTGTACATGCAGTAGATTTTTGTATCTCCATTAAAAAAAAAAGGGGCTTCTGGAATGACACCCATCTGCTCATAAAATTGGATGGTTGTGTTCGATTGGTCACACATCACCACCCGTACTGGAAAACCATATTCGTCAAGCTTAGAAATACACGTGGAGATGATGGTCTTGAGCATGTCTCCCATGCTGATAACGTCCTGGAGGAGGAAGTATCCCAAGAGCTGCTCCCATTCCATCCTAATCCCTCTCACCATGACACACAGAGCATTGATTGTTCCACTTACTCCATTTCCAGTCTCTAATGGTTCATTTTCAACTGGGATACAACTGAACTGTATAGAGCATATTTTGTCATTTACTTCAACATTATCCATTCGAAGTTTGAACAACTCGAAAATTTCTTCTCGGAAACCGGGCCCTTTGGATATGCCTTGCATCCATCCAGCAACACTTCGTTTTGAAGGAAGAGCAAAAATCTTGGCTAAGAAATCATATGTATGAGGATATTTGTAAAAAACTTTACTTACACACTCTTTTTTCAGTGATGAAAATCTTCGGCCATGTGCACTTACACTGGACCTGAGCATCATACAACCCAGAATACCTATCTGAAATCTGTCAAGACATGTGGCTGAATCTCTTAAAATTCGTGATGGTTTTCGTGCTTCCTTTAAGCTAATTGAAGTCTCTTCAAGTTTCTCATATTTCTTCTTTAGTCGAGCATACCTAACCCTGTGTTTATGCAATAACTTAGTGTTGTTCCTTTTTAACTGGTCCACCACACCCTTGGTGACAACTAAATTACATTGGCACTGAACTGCTTTGTCTCTCCTTGAACCATTCATGGACATTCCTGTCGTCACTGAAGGTAATTCTGATATAATTCTCACTGCAGACCCTTGCGAAATATGCTTTACTAGATTCGACTCTGATGAGCATTTCAACGATGCTGTATTTTGTTTCATGGGAGAGGGCTTTGATTTATGTCTCCCTGAAGATGCTTCTGGAGATAATTCACTAGAAATCCCTGAGGAACTTTCTTTCCCCAACTTGGGAAACATATTTAACAATTTTCCGGTTTTAATGGACATTATATTGTTTTTTGGCCCTATAAGGAACACTTTCTTGACCTTGTCTTCATCAAGGCCTCGCAGCCCAACTGGACCACTGGTGAAATCTAAATCTAAATCACTTTCCAGAGTCTTAAAACAACTGGAACTTTGAACATTGCATTTTTCTATTAGACTACATATAGCCTCTTTTTCAAGTTGAAACCTATCTCGTGAATTCTTTGTACTGCTATTGACAGCCTCTGAAGATGTGTAATCATGGTCAGATACAGGATCTCCAGAACTTGCATTATCTAATGGCAGCTCCAAATCATCTGGCTCTGTAAAGAAATACAGTTATTGATACATTTTGGACTCAAATGCATCCCCCCTTAAAAACAGAAGAAAAAGAAGTAAGTGATTTTGTTATAAAAGAGGGAACTGCCAAAAAGATGTCCTTGAGCTTGAGTTTTTCCATATCTAGCTACCTCACTGTAGGAATAACCCCAGCATGAGGTAATGATGTTCACTATATACATGGTTAATGAATTAACAGGAACAGGAAAGTGAGTGCACATTAGTTCTATTTCCAAATCTCATAGAATTCAAAAATCTTCAATAATGTTCTAGATTTTAACCACTTCCATATGGTGAGCCTACGTAGGCATCATGAGGAGCAAGTGGGTATGTGATGATGCCGACGTCGGCGTCTTGATTATATTTAATGTAGTTGTACCTACGTAACCTCCATTCTCTCTAAACTGGCTTCATCATATTTTCTATGGTTATCAAAATTCACGGGTGAAAGAGAACGAACGATTGAGCACTGACTTTATTTTTTATAATGAGATTATAGTCGAGCAGCTAATGCTGCCAGATGTGCGATGTGCCCCGGAGTGAAGAGGTTAAAACTTTTTGTCATGACTACTGGAAATTTCATAACTTTACATTAAAAATAGGAAACTATCAATATAGCAATTGTAGGCACTGGTAAAGCTTCTTACCTTCTGATAATATTCTTGCATAGTCATGGCATTCCATAGCTGACACAACATCAAGCTGGTCCTTTGTAGGAGGAAGTGGTTTGGACACACTGTTGATGGCAATGTCATTTACCTCTGTTTTTGCACAATCCTGGACAGACTTCACACCTGAAGTTTCTGTACATTTTCTTTTGGAATCTTTACATTTGTTCGAGTTACTGGCACTTGTGTTGGAGTTACTTAAATCAATGGTTTCTTTATGTTTCCTTTTAGAATTCTTGTATGTTCTAAGATTGCTGTCACGCCATCTTGATTCAGGCAGTGGAAAATCTTCTATGAGGCACTTTTCTATTGGTTCCATTTGCATGTCATCCTTCTCCAACTCTTGGGAAAAAACATGAAAGATTTCACATATTGACACATGCACATTTGGTTTAAATTGTATGCTCAATAATGTACATATCACACATACACATACATACTCAATAAGGAGACACCGCTAAATTATAGGCCAGTATCACTAACCAGTACAATAATGAAATTATGTGAAAGGATTGTGAAAGATTGATGGACCAAATATCTTGAAAATATGAACATTTTGACAGTTAGTTTGGCTTCAGAATCTGGAAGGTCATGTGTTTCATACCTTTTAAGCTTCTACTTGAGAGTGACTGATGTGATGCAAGAGAGAGAGGGGGTGGGGGATTGTGTGTACCTTGACTTACAGAAGGCATTTGATGAAATACCTTACAGTCAACCTATGTGGAAATTGGAGCATGTTGGAGGAGTGAGAGGCAAACTACCAACATGGACGAAAGATTTTTTGAAAGTAAGATACATGAGGACAGAAGTAAAGGATAAGATATCAAGGAGGAGAACAGTAATGAGTGGGGTTCCACAATGTTCAGTGCTTGCACCAATAATGTTCCTTGTCTATGTTAATGACATGATGGAAGGAACAACAAGCTATGCCAACATATTTGCAGATGATGCAAAAATCATGAATGAAAAATGAGGAGGACTGTAGACTATCGCAAAATGATCCAGACACCATTTTTGCATGGAGCTAAGCATGGGAAATGAAGTTTAATATAAAAAATACAAAGTACTGGAAATGAGCAGTAGTAGCAAAAGACCATGCAATCACCATTTCTGTATGGAGCTAAGCATGGGAAATTAAGTTTAATATAAAAAAAGCAAAGTAATGGAAATGAGCAATAGTAGCAAAATATCATGCAGGCACCATTTTTGTATGGAGCTAAGCATGGGAAATGAAGTTTAAAATACATACAAACATATACCAAAGGCCCCTTACACAGGGGGTAGCCAAAAAGAAAAAGGCATAGAAACCACTCCCACCTATTCCATTCCCTATATATTCCACTCCCCTCCACCCTCCTCCCTCCCTCTATCTTGGCACCTCCTGGGTGACAGGTCATCCCTGCATCCTGTTCACTGCCCTGGGTCAGAAGCAGTGTCACAAGACACAGTACATCCACAGCAAGGATGCTTCATAACTTCGGCGACTCCCCCTCTCCGTCCCCTCATGAAGAAAAGGAGAAGACGGGGAGAAATCCCTTCAGGCTGCGTCAAATTTTTTCTCATACATACTTCCTCACCCCCCATCCCCCACCCACTTTCCCTCATGCATCACAGCATCATCCATACACAACCCTTCTCCATTCACCCCATCCCCCACCCACTTTCCCTCATGCATCACAGCATCATCCATACACAACCCTTCTCCATTCACCCCTATCTTCTGTCCTCTCCCGTCCTTCCTCAACAGACATTCCTATCTTTTGTAATGCCCCTTTCACCCCATCCATCCATCTCATCCTAGGATGCCCCCTCATATTCACTCCTTCCACCTCTGCCTTCCACACCTCTTTTACTAATCTTTCTTCACTCATTCTTTCCATTTGTCCAAACCATCCTAATACTCTTTCATCAACCCTATCTCCCAGCTTCCTCTCCACCTCTGTTCTCCTCTTCACCTTCTCATTTCTCACTCTATCTAGCCTAATAGCCCCTATCATACTTCTCAGACATTTTATCTCAAACACATTCAAACTCCTTCTCTCTTCCTCTCTTATGTTCCATGTTTCTGCCCTGTACAGTGCAGTTGTGGGAGAGACATACAGACTACTGCAGGAACCCTGATCCGTCCGAGACTGGAATATGCATAAGTAGTATGATCCCTACACAGAGTAAAGGATACAAGCAAGATCAAGAGAATACAAAGGGTAGCAACCAAACTGGTCCCCAGACAGGTAAACCATATGAGGGAAGACTAGAAGAACTGGGTCTGCCAACTTTGAAAGATTGAAGAGAAAGAGGTGATATGATTATAGTATTCAGGTCACTAAGGGGATAGACTGCATTGACAGAAGAGGTCTCCTGATTAAACATGGAAAGGCTTGACAAGGTCATGGGAGCAAATCAAGAAAGACCACATATCTAACGGATGTGAAGAAATAGTTTTCCATTAAAATGCATAAATACCTGGAATAGCTTAGGAAATGATATAGTCCAAGCACAAACAATACACAAGTTCAAATCTAAAGATGATAATTGGAAATCAAGGATATAGATTACGCTGGAGCCATACATGAATCTGAGGCTAGGTAGGATTAATAATTCAATTAGAAAATAGTAGACTGGTTCCAACAAGCATTGCTCCTTTTCCTGTACACTACAATTAAGCACGCCCAATTTCTTGCTCACCAGAGTTCAAGCACCAGCCTATGGTGCAGTGATGCTGACGTTTTCAGCCCTAAGCAGGACTCAAATTTGGATCACTGAACTATCAGTCAAGAATGGTTCCACTGCACTGTGTGTATTTACCTAGTTGTATTTTACAGGAAGGGGAGCTATGCTCGTGGTATCCCGTCTTCATATCTCATTTTATCTAGACTGTTTTTAAATTCGTGTATTGTTTTTGCACACACCACTTTCTCATCTAACTTGTTCCAAATGTCTATTACTCTGTGGGGAAAGCTGTTCTTTTTCATATCTCTTCTATAACTGTCTTTCTTGATTCTCTTTCCATGTCCACTTGTATTTCTACTATCCCATTTTATTAGATCCTCTCTATCAATAGTTTCTATGCCTTTCATGATTCTATAAATAGTTATCAAGTCTCCTCTCTCTCTGCTCTAATGTCTATAGCTCAAGTTTTGCTAGTCTCTCTTCATATACAGTATTTTACGGCTTACAAGACGCACTTTTCCCCCTAAAAAGTACCCTGAAAAATACTAGTGCGTCCTCCAAGACAAATGTTGTATGGTAAGGCAACACCCAGGCTCAAGTGAGCTTGGACACTTGACCGATAGTGACCAGGATTTGTATGTTGAGTCATTACACTATGATGTTAGCTTAAATACTATTTAATTCAGCCTTTTATATGATGTAAATTCAGTACTTAGCTGTTTCAAGTATTTCCAATACCATAATCCTTCCTGAAGCCTACTCAGCGTGTGGAGAAAACGGGCCGCTCCCTCGTCTCATAACAACACACACATGCATATTTTTTATATTTTTAGTTTATTTTTATGAAAATAAAACCACCCTTGGACAATGAAAAATGTATAGTATATTTACTAATCACCAACTAGTATCATCGCCATAGAAAACAAAATCGGACAAGAGATTTCGTAATGTAAACAACACGTCCAATACGTGTCGTTGCCCGCCACTAAAACAAGAAGAAGAGATGGACTGATTCACTGTGTGTACATATTTACATATGGTATTTTTACTTACATAGTTGTAACTTTGTGGTGAGTGCTCCAGCAAATTTGTAATGAGTGCTGAGACAATAGTGTCTTGCAGACTCCTTGCTTCTTATGTTTTTGTGTTCAGTGGTCGGGTATATGGTGAATGTGTTCTTGTATGAGAATGACTTTTTTTTCTTAGAAATTTCTTTCAAATATTAGGGTGCGTCTTCTAAGATGCAGCGTCTTGCAAGCCGTAAAATACAGTAATTGTTCTGAGAGTGTTGGTGCCAATTTTGTAATTGCTCTTTGTATTCTTTCAAGTTTTGTTATATATATTTTTTGTACTTGGTGACCAAGTCATCTCTGCATATTCCAATCTTGGTCTTATCAAAGTGATTAGTATTTTCTTCACCATTTCTTCATCCAAGTATGTAAATGCCACTTTGATTGTTCTTATCAAATTATAAGTTTCTCCAAAAATTTTGTTTATATGTTTCTCAGGTGACATATTATTCATAATGATGACTCCCAGGTCCTTCTCATTTTCTACTTTTTTTATTTCTTCTCCCAATTTATATGATCCCACTATTCTTTTTTTGCTTCTTCCAAATTCCATTATACTACACTTCTTAATATTGA
Organism: Oratosquilla oratoria; assembly: GCF_046742065.1. Classification (NCBI taxonomy): domain Eukaryota; kingdom Metazoa; phylum Arthropoda; class Malacostraca; order Stomatopoda; family Squillidae; genus Oratosquilla; species Oratosquilla oratoria. The sequence continues at coordinate 14,716,357 of NC_134789.1, read as the reverse complement.
ATTCCATCTCCCACTTCCTACACCATTCCCATACTTTATTGAGATCACTCTGTAGCGACTCACAATCTTCTTCAGTGTTCACTTTTTTCAACAATTTTGTATCATCCGCAAAGAAGCTCATATAACTTTCAATTCCTTTATCCATATCATTAATATATATAGCTAACATTATTGGGGCCAGAACTGTTTCCTGTGGAACACCACTTATCACTTTATCCCAATTAGAGTGTTTGTTTCTTATCACTACTCTCATTTTTCTTTCATGCAAGAAGTCTTCCATCCACTTCAGCAGTTTGTCCTGTATTCCTCCTGCAGTTTCTAATTTCTTGAGCAACTTCTGATGTGGCACCTTATCAAAGGCTTTTTTTAGGTCTAGAAATGCACAATCAGCCCATCCACCTCTTTCTTGTATTACATCTATTAGTCTTGAATAGAAACACATTAAGTTTGTGATGCATGATCGTCCTTGTCTGAATCCCAATTGCCTTGGATTTAGTACGTTGTTTTTTTCTGAATGCCTTACCCATCTACTTTTGATCATTCTTTCACAAATTTTTGCTATTGTACTTGTTAGAGAGACCAGTCTATAGTTAGTCGGGTCTTCCTTGTTTCCCCTTTATATATTGGTACTATATTTGCTCTTTTCCAATCTTTTGGAACTTTTCCTTCTTTCAATGAACTGTTTATTAGGCTATGTATTTTGTCTGTTAGTTCATTCCTGCATTCTCTCAAAATCCAGTTTGCTATTTCATCTGGTCCATGTGATTTTCTGACATCAAGATTACTCAAGTGTTTCATTATTTCATTCCTTGATACTTCTATCTCTTTCATAGGGGGGACTTTCTCCTCCCATTCTATATCTCTAGGTTGCATGTTCTCCCTTGTAAACACTGATTTAAAATGCTTGTTCATAATTTCTGCCATTTCTATTTCCTCTGTGTATTCAACTCCTCCTTGCCGTAGTTTCTCTAATTCTTGTTTGTTTTTCAGTTTGTTGTTTACATATCTGTAAAATAGTTTTGGTTGATCTTTACATTTTTCTATGACATCTTTTTCATATTTTCTCTTTTCTTCTCTGCACACTTGTACATATTCATTTCTATAACTAGTATATATTTTCCATTTTTCAGGTCTTTTGTCTTTTTTCCATTTTATCCAAGCTTTATCTCTTTTGTCTTTTAACTCCCTACATCTTTTGTTGTACCAGCACTTTACATATTCTTTTTCTTGTTTTTGTCTTGGGACATACTTTTCCACTCCTTCTTTATAAATTTTTGTCAAAATATTCCATTTCTCTTCTACTGTTGTTTCCTCCTTGTGTATTCTTTCCCAGTCTGCTTTTTGAAAGAATTCTCTTATTTTATCAAAATTTGTTTTTTCATACATCAATCTTCCCTTTCTATATTGTTCATTTTTTTCATGTATTTTTCCTCATTTAGTTCCAGTTCAACCAATATGTGGTCACTTTTACTTATTGGTGTCTTATATTCAATCTTGTCCACTATTTCAGGTTCTGATGTGATTATTAGGTCCAGTCTCGATGGTTCTTCCTCATTTCTATACCTAGTATTCTCTTGAATTCATTGCGTCATTGTATGTTCTATAATCATATCAAGTACTGTAGTATATTTCCCCATAGGTCGTCTCCACCCTTCACTGTCATCTCTTCCCAGCAGATTTCTTTACAATTAAAGTCATCCATTATAACTATTCTTCCTCCATCTTCCATTATCTTATTTAGTGTTATCCTTGTGTCTTCTAACATACTTTTGTGTTCTCTCTCTTCCCACAAGGCCGTTTTAGGAGGAACATAATTTATTACAAACTTTGTGCTCTTCCCATCCCTGTCCTCCACTTCCATCATAATTATCTCTACTCTATTCTTGTAGTCCTATTTTGATTATACTTCCTCACATTTATATCCATCTTAGTCAGGAACATAACTCCACCCCTTTGTTTTACCTCTGTTTCTAATTCAATAATGATATGCACCATGTCCTACACTGTTGGGTGGTAGTGGACCTTTCAATTTTGTCTCTACAATTCCCATTATGTTCGGTTCTTCTTCAGTTAATCATTCAGTTTGTTCAAGCCTGTTATTAAGCCATCTATATTTGTGTAAGACACTCTTAATTTTCTGCTACTTCCATTGCGTTTTCCGTTTCCCTTCTGTTTTCCTCTGCTATGAACCATTTCCTCACTTTCATATTCACTACTCTCCAATAGAATTTCTCTTTTTCTGACTCTGTTCTTTTCTCGTTTTTTTCCTTAGCTTCGTCTTTTTGTTTTTTCATCTTTCTCTTTATTCATTTCTCTTTTTATCCATACCTTTTTATATTGTTCACTGTCTGCTAGTTTCCCTGTTTTTGCTAAGATATTCTCTGCTGTCATTTGTGACCTGAATTTAACCTTAATTGGTCTGGTCATATCTGTATTGTATTTTCCGAGCCTATACATTTCTTCTATTTGTTTCCCTATTTCTAGTTCATCTTCTTGAACTACTTCTAATAAATTATTTACTTTTTCCTTTTCCTCCTTCATTCTTGTAGTCCTATTTTGATTATACTTCTCTTCCATCCCTAATATAATTATATATTTCTTTTTATTTGCTAAGTCTCTTACTATATTCTCCTTCTCCTTCATCACTTTAATAACTGTGTCTGTAGTTTGTTCTTTCATCTGCTGTTCCATTATACCTCTAAATTCCATTTTATTGTTCTCTTGTATTTTTTTTCCAACTACTTACCTCTTTTGCTATGGACTCCTTATTTTCTTTATTATTCCTCTTTAATTCCTCAGTCTCTTCCTTTACTTCTCTTAACTGTCTTTTAATTCATCTATTTCTTTAGTTAGATTTTGATTCTCTTTCCTTAGTTCTTCCAGTTTATCAACTTTCTCAGTAACTAGTTAATTGGTCAATCCTAACCTCCCATTCTTCGTTAATTTGTTTTAGTTTCTCCTCTAGATTTACTAGTTGGGGGAGGTTGTCACCTCCTCCCTCATCAAATCCATAAAAGCAGTTATCTTCTCTTTCCATTGAGCTGCTATTATCTATATTTCTGCTCTTGACACCTCTGCTTCCTTGTTGTTTGTCTGTGTATTCTGCCCCCGTTTGTTTACGCCTCTCTTAAGATCCAGGGCCCGTTCGTCCCCTTCCTCATTTCCTTAGTAATCCCTCCCCTTCTCCTTTTTCTTCACCTTCCCACTACACCACGAGCTTTCCCCTTTGCTATTAATACAACATAGGTATTTCCTTGTCATTGTGATTCTCGTAAATGTGTGTGTGTTTGTGTGTGTGTGTGTGTGTGTGTGTGTGTGTGTGTGTGTGTATCACTGTATCTCTTACCTGTTTGAGAATTAACTGGCTTTTTTGGTGTCTCATCTGGTTTTTTGGGTTTCTCAGTCATCTCAGCCATTTCAGTTGGTTTTTCAGGTACCTCAGGTAGCTTTTCAAGCATAATGACTGGCTTCTTGAGCATCTCATTTCCCTCTTCCATATCATCTCTGGTGATCAAATCATCTGAGTAAAAAAAAAAAAAAAAGGTGCAAAGTTTATCTGGAAAACTTCTGGAAATTTTTATAACTACACAGCCAATCATAACTATTCACACAAAAAAATGCTATCTTTATGCTGGTCTTTGAAAGAATGCATATAAAATGCCTGGTGAACAGGGAAGAAAGCGTGGAAAAAGTAGGAGTGATAAACCTACAGCCTTACAGAGGCTGGGAACAGTCCTCAGGCCCACCTACAGGTACCTCTAAGAATAAATTTTAGATTGTTGTCTGTGACAATCAACACCGTGTGAGATCGAAACCTTTATTGGTACGACGTTTCGCTTGTTACAGCTTTTTCAAGTACTGACATATGGCAAACACTTTGAGTACATATAGGCCGACGGGGAAGGAACTGGGAGAGGCTATCAAGGAGGGGTGGGTGGTAGGTGGAGGGGCGGAGGGTGTGTGTGTGTGAGAAGGGGACGGGTGGGACTTGGTGGAGATAAAGGAGGACATTTCGGACAGTTTGTTGAAGTGGACTAAGGGGGACATTTCATACATTTGAATAATGCGGGTAACAGATGGATGACGGGTGGGACTTAGTGGAGATAAAGGAGGACATTTCGGACAGTTTGCTGAAGTGGACTAAGGGGGACATTTCAAACATTTGTATAATGCAGGTAACAGATGGACGATAGGAGGGGCGATGTTGAACATGCCTCTGTTCTACTCAATGGTTTTGAAGCTTTGAATGGCGGCCGCTTCCAGGCATTTCCTCCTCACCCTGTCTGGTTCACTAAAAAGAAGCTCTGCGTTATCCCAATCCATCAGGTGGTCGTTGGTGTTCCGGTGGATAACACAGGCGTTGGTGGTGATGTTCTGGGAATTGTAGCGATGCTCCCGGATCCGGGTCTTCAGGTCACGGGAGGTCTCGCCGATATATACTTTATCACATCCAGCACAGGGTATGCGGTAGACACCAGCGTTTTTTCCCCACATCTCGTCCCGGCTGTCACTCCTTCTAGAGAGCTCTTTGATAGTCCTGCTGGACTGGCCCACTACCTGAATGTTGCAACGCCCAAGTGTCCGGGTGAGGGTGGTGGTGACGCTGCTGGCTGGAAGGATAAGCCTCCTAGCTGGATCTTTCGTTGGTTCCCACCCTTCCATTATTTTGAGTGCCTTTTTCTTGCACTGGTGGATGATGCACTCTGGATATTTTAATTTCTGAAAGACCTCCTTTATGTGCCTAAACTCGTCCTCTAAGAATTCAGGGCTACAAATTCTGAGAGCTCTGAGGTAGAAACCTATAACTACACCTTTCTTAATACTGAGGTCATGGTGGGAAAGGAAGTGAGTCAAATTGTCCTTATTGGTTAGTTTCCTGTAGACTGTAAATTTTAAAAGATTACCATGTTTGATGATAAGGGTATCCAAAAATGGAAGGGAATTGTTGACTTCTTCCTCCAAGGTGAACTGGATGGATGTCTCATGGGTATATTGGGCTTGTGGGTTTTTGGGAGCGTTGGAGGCACTTGCCAAGGACCCCGCCGTCAGGATCATCACCGCGGACAAAGGTGGAGGAGTGGTGGTGATGGACGCATCTTCCTACCTACATAAGATGACTGACCTCCTCAGTGATGAAAATACTTACGCCTAAGTCACCCAGGCGAAAGTGGACGTCGAGAAAAATAACTTCCTTAAGGCAGCCAGGAGGATTCTTAGGAAATCAGAAACTGGTAAGTGTTTACTTCACCTCCTGCCAAACCTCCAACGTCCAGCCACCCTGTATGGGCTCCCAAAAAAGCCACAAGCCCAATC
>NC_134789.1:14707637-14710544 GCF_046742065.1 Oratosquilla oratoria | reverse complement strand
AAAATTAACTGCGTTTCAAACAATGAGCGAGGCAACGGTCAAGGATGTAATCAAGAAAGCAAAGTTTACTTACTCTGCTAATGATCCCATGCCAATTAGCTTGCTTCATGGTAGTGTGAATTTTGATAGACTAACGACTGTGATTACGAACATGGTGAACTCAAGTATTTTGGAGGGAGTATTCCCGAATTCTGAAAAGCAGGCCATTGTTAAACCGATATTAAAAGGAAATCTTGATCCCCAATGACTCGGTTCGTTCCGTCCAGTGTCGAATTTGACGTTTCAACCCAAAGTACTGGAAAGTGTTCTGTTAATACAACTAAATGGACACTTGAATGAGGTTGGGGCGATTCATGACAATCAGTCGGCATATCGTTTTCTGTATTCTACTGAAACTGCTTTGTGTTCTGTAGTGAGTGATATGCGAGGAATTCTGGATAGAGGAGAGGGTGGACTATTGATTTTGTTGGACCTAAGTGCAGCTTTTGATACGGTAGTGCACGATGTATTGCTTTGAGTTTGTGAACACATTGGCATTGAAGGTGCTGCTCTCTCGTATCTTAAGAGTTACCTGGAAGGTAGAACCTACTGTGTACAAATAGATAGTGAGTTTTCTAACTCGATACCTTTGACTAGGGGAGTGCCTCAAGGTAGTGTGCTGAGGCCGGTACTTTTTTGTGTATACACTGCTGACTTATCTACAGTACTTAAGAAGCATGGAGTTAAGTTCAAACTGTTTGCTGATGACACTCAATGTTATACGTCTATAACAAATATACATGATACCGAAGATCATCTTAGTGCCATACTGGTTGACATTAAACATTGGATGGACTCTAGAAAACTGAAATTGAACGAAGATAAAACTGAGTGTTTGTTTATCGGCCGTGAAATTGACTTCCAACGTCTGGGTGTTCGAGTCTTGAATGTGAACAATTCAGACATCACAGTGAGCAATGTGTGAAGAGTCTTGGGGTGCTGCTAGACAGCGAACTTATGATGAGAGAACCGATAAATCAGACGGTGCAAGTAGCTGGTTATCATTTGAGAAACTTAGCGTTTGTAAGGAAAAACCTTGATGAAAATTCTATGAGGAAGCTTATTTATAACCATGTGTTGGGTAAATTGGACTACTGCAACTCTTTATATTATGGTCTTCCTAACTACTTATTGAAGAAACTTCAATTAATTATGAATAGAGCTGCGAGACTGATAAAGGATCAATCTAGAAGGGAACGGATAACTCCAGTGTTAATACAGCTGCATTGGCTCCCAGTCAAAGCACGTATCATGTATAAACAGTGTGTTATGGTGTATCAGGCATTGAAGTTTGGGAGGCCTAATTATTTGTGTGATATGCTCGTGGACTTCCAAATAGATAGTGATATAGCCTTGCGACACAGTATTGAAGTGAATAGACTATTAGAGCCAAGGTTTTATAGAGAATCTGGGCGTAGAGCGTTTGTTAATAGTGCTCCACGTCTCTATAATAGACTTCCTGAAAATGTTAAAATGGCTGAAACTACGACCATCTTCAAGAAGAGACTGAAGACACACTTCTTCATTGCTTCGTATGACTTGGAGAATGCAGTGATGAAATCAGATTTTGGACTTTAGATATTCTACGTGGGGGGCTTGGAGAGCCGTCATCGGCTGAAAGCCCCTAGAAGCCATCACCTAAGTAACCTAAGTAAGTGTGTGTGTGTGTGTGTGTGTGTTTTTTTATTGCGTGTGTGCGTGTTTGTGTGTGTACGTGCGTGTGTGCGTGTTTGTGTGTGTACGTGCGTGCGTGTGTTGCGTGTGTACATGTGTGTGTGTACTTGTGTGTGTATGTGTGTGTGTGTGTGTGCGCGCGCGCGTGCCTTTATATGTACGTGTCTGTGTGCGCGCGTGCGTATATGTATATATGTGTATGTTTACATGTACGTGTCTGTGTGCGTACATGTGTGTCTGCGAGCGCGCCCGTGTGTCTTTGTGAGCTAGCGTATGTATGCTTTCGTGATTACGTAACAGCGTGTTTCGTGCGAAATTGCTACTCGTATTCTAAATCTATTTGACTGTCTTTGTTGATGAAATTGTGTTTGTATTCAATAAGCTTTCATTTGCGAGCGTCATTAATGATGGAGAGAATTTAATTCATTATTGAGATATTAAGATATATTTTTTATCCTGGACTGATTGATGCTCGAATTGATTTCGACAGACATTTCAACTGCATCATTATCGACGGGGCATGTTGCCACGGGCGTGAAAAAATCACCTGACGGCAGACTGGGAGTGATTGGTCGAAGATGATCTTATCATTGAAATATTGAAAAAAAAAAAAAAAAATGAGGCAATGATTTGCCTAATCTTTTCCATTTTCTCAAACCGACCAAATGATCTTTCATCAAAGATCCCGTGCCCCGGTAGGGCGGCACTCGATCGCCTGTGGATTATCTTAATTGAGCCATCAATCTCGAAGATCAGGCTGATACGTTGATATTTAAATGGGGGGGAGGGGGAGTAGGAGAGGAAGGGAGGGGAGGGGGAGTAGGAGAGGGAGGGGGGGAGGGGGAGTAGGAGAGGGAGGGAGGGGAGGGGGAGTAGGAGAGGGAGGGGAAGGGGGGATAGGAAAGGAATGGGAAGGGGGAGTAGGAAAGGAGGGGGAGGGGGAGTAGGAGAGGTAGCGGAAGGGGGAGTAGGAAAGGAAGGGGAGGGAGTGCAGGAGAGGGAGGGAGGGGAGGGTGGAGTGGGAGAGGGAGAGGAGGGGGATTGAGAAGATAATGGTTTTTGAAATTATTGGAAGGGAGAAGATTCTCTCTGACGTACGGCTTCAGTCCGTGGAGTGACAATTTTTTCATATTTATTTTATCATATATATATATTTATACAATATATATATATATTATTTATTTCGATCACACA
>NC_134789.1:14692637-14702637 GCF_046742065.1 Oratosquilla oratoria | reverse complement strand
ATTAGATCAAAATGATTTTTATCCCTTTCACTGTAAAGTTAGGGTGATGGGATTTTCGTTATCTGATTGAGTCAAAATGGCTGTTCAGTGTTTGTAGCATTGAACAGCGAGATTTTTTTTCTCGCAAAACTGTGTTTTATACAAGAAATACGAAATGTATGTGTATTTGATTTGATTTGATTTTGTTTTATTTTTTGTTTATTCATTTTCAAAGCCAGGTAAAACTACGTCAAATGAAACTAATACAAACAGAATTGAAAAGAAGTGTTTTGAGTTCGTATCAAAGCAATATAACTACATAGCATCATCACTAACATAAGCATGAAATAATTGAAGTTACTTCATCTAAAAAAAAAAAAAAAAAAAAAAATCGAAACATAAATAGTTAAAACCTAATTATGGATGTACGCGTTTAACAAAGGCGTATGGTATTTTGGAAATTTAAAGTGATTATTAATGGTTTCGTTGACTGAAAATAAAAAAAGAATATGGAAGGTATAGAAACGCACGTTTAAATTTTGTTTGTATGACATACAGGGCTTGCATGTGAAGAGAAACATAGGAACGCAAGCATGCACACACACAAACACACACACATACACACACACACACGCACACACACACACACACACACACACACACACACACACACACACACACACACACACACACACATAGATCTATATATATATATATATATATATATATATATATATATCTACCAAAGGGTTTTTCCCCCTTACACTGGGGGTAGCCAAAAAGAAAAAGGCATAGAAACCACTCCCACCCATTCCATTCCCTACATATTCCACTCCCCTCCACCCTCCTCCCTCCCTCTTCTCTTGGCACCTCCTGGATTACGGGTCATCCCTGCATCCTGTCCACTGCCCTGGGTCAGAAGTAGTGTCGCAAGACACAGCACATCCACAGCAAGGCCGCTTCATAAATTCGGCGACCCCCCTCTCCGTCCCCTCATGCAGAAAAGGAGAAGACGGGGAGAAATCCCTTCGAACTGCGTCAATTTTTTTTCATACATACTTCCTCACCCCCCATCTCCCACCCACTCCCCCTGATGCATCACAGCATCATCCATACACAACCCTTCTCCATTCACCCCCATCTTCTTTCTTCTCCCGTCCTTCCTCAATAGACATTCCTCTCTTTTGTAATGTCCCTTTCACCCCATCCATTCATCTCATCCTAGGACGCCCCCTCATATTCACTCCTTCCACCTCTGCCTTCCACACCTCTTTTACTAATCTTTCTTCACTCATTCTTTCCATGCGTCCAAACCATCCTAATACTCTTTCATCAATCCTATCTCATAGCTCCCTTTCCACTCCTGTTCTCCTCACCTCCTCATTTCTCACTCTATCTAGCCCAGTAACCCCTATCATACTTCTCAGACATTTAATCTCAAACACATTCAAACTCCTCTCTTCCTCTCTCATGTTCCATGTTTCTGCCCCATACAGTGCTGTTGGCACAATCACTCCTTCATATAACCTCCTCTTAGCATCCATTCCCAGATGTCTATTTCTCATTACACTTTTTAATCCACCAAGGCATTTACTCGCTTCTCTCAATCTACATTCTACCTCCACCTTCACTCCACCTTTTCCTGCCACATTCGCACCCAAGTATCTAAAACTATCCACTTCCAGTCTCTCACCCTTAATGCTTACTTTCAGCCTTGTATATCTCATCAACTTACTTTTACCCACATTTATCTTCAGCTTTCTTCTTTCACACACCTTCTCAAACTCTATCACTAACTTCCTCAATCCCTCCTCTGATCCTGCTACAAGCGCAGTGTCGTCAGCAAACAACAACTGGCTTATTTCCCACTTTTCTCCATTTTCTTCAACAATCTCCAACCCCCGACCCACCATCCTTGCATTCACCTCTCGCACCACCCCATCCATGTAAAGATTGAACAGCCAGGGCGACATAACACATCCCTGACGAAGTCCCACTTTTACCTCAAACCATTCACTCTCTCCATTTCCAATCCCAACACAAGCTCTACTACTCTCGTAAAAACTCTTGACTACTCTTAGCAGCCCTCCTCCTATCCCATATATCTGCAGCACCTCCCACAGTGCTTTCCTGTTTACCCTGTCATAATCCCCTTCCAGATCCACAAAAGCCCAAAAAACATCCTTACCTTTTCCCATAGCTTTCTCACATATGTCATACCACAAAAATCTGATCTATACAACCCCTACCTGTCCTAAAACCACACTGTTCCTCACCAATTACTCCCTCTGTTCCTCTCCTAATCCTCTCAATCAAAACCCTCCCATAAGCCTTCCCAACTACACTCAACAAGCTGATCCCTCTGAAACCACTACGCTCACACTTGTCCCCCTTTTCCATGTAAAGCGGAACTATACAGGCACTCCTCCAGTCCTCCGGCACTCTACACTCTCTTAAACAAACATTAAATAACCTCACCAACCAGTCCACCATAACTGTACCTCCTTTCTTCAGATATTCTGCATGGCATCCATCCAACCCAGGTGCCTTACCTGCTCTCATCATCTTAACAGCTGCTTTCACTTCATCTTTCCCTATATCTCCCCCATTTTCCTCACTCATCACTCACATTTTCTTAGCGCTTCCCACTGCAACTACCTTTCCCTCCCTATCCTCTTTTACATTTAGCAGCTCCCTAAAATACTCTGCCCACCTTCCTCTTACTGCCTTCTCTTCCATTATCATCTCTCCATCTGCACCTTTTACCTTTTCTTCTCTACTTGATTCGCCTCCTCTTCCTCTTTTAATTACTTTACAAAACATCTTTTTATTACTTTCAAAATTTTCTGTCATACTCTTACCCCATTTCACATTTGCTCTCCTCTTTACTTCCTTTATCTTATGCTTAACTTCCCTTCTCTTTACTTTGTACCTCTCATACGATTCCCTCATCCTAGTTTGTAGCCAATCTATGAATGCCTGCTTCTTCTCTTCTACACCCTTCTTTGCTTCTTCATCCCACCACTCACTACTCTTCCTTCCATTTCCCCCCGCCCTCCTTGTTCCACACACCATCTTTGCACACCTTATGACTCCCTCCTTGAACCATCCCCATTCCTCCTCCATTCTATCCTTCACTCCCTCCCACTCCTCTTTCAACTTATTCTTATACTTCTTCTCCTTTTCTTTCTCATTTAAGCAGTTCACTCTAAGTACCTGCCTACCTTTTGCCCTTTTCCTCTTTCTCCACCTATTCTCCACTCTCAATTTACCTTCCACCAGAAAATGATCTAATATTCCCCCACTCTCTCCCCTTAGAACATGTACATCCTTAACTCTTCCTACCATACTCCTGGTCACCACTATATAGTCCATTAACGCTCTATCTGCTACCCTTCCATCCACCACCCTCTCCCATGTGTACTTATGCTTGACTTTCTTCCTAAACACTATATTTGCTATCATCAACTCTCTTTCAAGACACATCTCCACCATCAATTCTCCACTACGATTTTTACCTGGAACTCCATACTTCCCAATCACTCCGTCTATTGGTTCGTTTCCTACCCTAGCATTAAGGTTTCCCAATACAACTACATTGACATTTCTCCCTAATCCCTCTATGCACTCATTTATATCTACACAAAAAGCCTCCCTTTCCTCTATGCTCTTCTCACTACCAGGTCCATACACACTTACAAAAACCCACAGTTACCTCCCAGTTACACTCCCAAACTCACACTCGCCCTTCCCTTTCATTTTAGTTTCACTCAAAGCCAGCACATCCATCTTTCTTTTCACAAACATACTGCCTATCTCTTTCCTTTTACTCTCATCTGTACTACATCCACGCACATTAAAAGACCCAAACCTTAGGGTACTGGTTGAAAAACTCCCAGACCCTCTCATGCCTTTACTTTTTTTTAGGAATGTCCCCTTTGGGGCTACAGGTAGTAGGACTCCTAATCCCATCTCCCGTCCCGTTCTTTGTCACCTTTTACGACTCAAGTGGAAAGACTTGGTGGTAATATTTTCTTCCCCCACCAGAGGATAGGCGAAAAAAGGAAATTAATATTCAGAGAAATGGTACAGGACAGTAACAATGGGTTGGGGGACAGCATAACGGAGGGACAGTCGTAGTATAAAAGTGTCAATATTTCTCTATGAATAGAGTTTTCTTCTATCACAGACAAAATGATGTGTGGCTCTGGAGAAGCATAGAGCAAAACCGGTCAGGAATAAACTCAGAAACTCGGAACTAGAGCCGTGACTGCTTTTTCCACCTTCATCATATATATATATATATATATATATATATATATATATATATTTGTGTGTGTGTGCGCGTGTGTACTTTTGTATATATATATAATATATATATATATATATAATATATATATATATATATATGTAGTCGAGCGCGTTGATTTGTGTACCCGTGTACGATGTGTAAAATGTGCGTGTGCATCATCATTTTTATACAAATATTCTTTACACTAAACACACGCGTTGATGTGATGCCCAAATTCTCTGCAAAAGCTGCAGACAGTGGTATCGTATACAACAATTCATTAAAGGAAAATTAAATATCCTAACTTGTTGGAGCAGAATTTCCAATCGTGTGTGAATGTATTTTCCAAATACTGCGTTGTCTGAACTATTTTTTTATTTTTTTATTTCTAAAAACAAAAAAAGGGTAATCTGATGGGTGACGAAGTATTAATAGATGCTTTGCCTATTGAATAATTATGATAGTGGAGGAAGGAGTAGGAAGGGGGAGGTGAAGGAGTACGAGGAGGAAGAGGAGGGCGAGGGTGAAGAGGAGGAGGAGAAGAGGAGGAGTAGGAGGAAGAAGAAGAGAGAGAAAAAAAAGGAAACGAGAGGGAGAAAGTGGTGGTGGATTAGGTGGTGGTGGATTAGGTGGTGGTGGATGAGGTGGTGGTGGATGAGGTGGTGGTCGATGAGATGGTAATGGATGAGGTGGTGGTCGATGAGATGGTAATGGATGAGGTGGTGGTCGATGAGATGGTGATGGATGAGGTGGTAGCGGATGAGATGGTGGTGGATGAGATGGTGGTGGATGAGATGGTGGTGGATGAGATGGTGGTGGATGAGATGGTGGTGGATGAGGTGGTGGTTTATGAAGTAGTGGTGGATGAGGTGGTGGTGGATGAGGTGGTGGTGGATGAGGTGGTGGTGGATGAGGTGGTGGTGGATGAGGTGGTGGTGGATGAGGTGGTGGTGGATGAGGTGGTGGTGGATGAGGTGGTGGTGGATGAGGTGGTGGTGGATGAGGTGGTGGTGGATGAGGTGGTGGTGGATGAGGTGGTGGTGGATGAGGTGGTGGTGGATGAGGTGGTGGTGGATGAGGTGGTGGTGGATGATGAGGTGGTGGTGGATGAGGTGGTGGTGGATGAGGTGGTGGTGGATGAGGTGGTGGTGGATGAGGTGGTGGTGGATGAGGTGGTGGTGGATGAGGTGGTGGTGGATGAGGTGGTGGTGGATGAGGTGGTGGTGGACGATGTGGTGATGGACGATGTGGTGATGGACGATGTGGTGGTGGATAAGATGGTGGTGGTGGATAAGATGGTGGTGGTGGATAAGATGGTGGTGGATGAGGTAAACATTGGCTAAAATTCCAAAGGCCACGGAATCTTAAACCTGTGGAAAGGGGAGGGGAAATGTTGGTCAGTTTAACACAATGTTCACAATTACACAATTTACACACACAGGGACTAGCACACATATACATTTTCATTATTTTTTCTTTTCGAAAGTGGACTGATTTGCTTCATTGGTCTGGCAAATCTGGTTTGTCAACTAGACTTGTATCACTGATTCGTTTTACAAATTTCTAATAATATTAATTTTCTTGAAACAAAGATGGAGGAGGCAGCCTTGAGAAAAACAAACAAACAAACAAACAAACAGAAAACACTGCTGGCGAGAAGGTTACAACCTGCTGACAGTCATCTGCTGAAGACTACGCAGGAATAAATGCCGAACAGCTTCATAAGTCCTTTGGCAAAGTACAATTCCTTGGTACACTCAGAGAGGGAGTTCATAGCATCAAAAGGAATTTTAGACCGATTAATAAATATGATATATACAGTATTAAATGGGAAATAATAAATGATAAATCAATGATAAACTAATATCGATAATAAATGAATAAGCAAAAAATTTATAATTAAGAGTAATAAGTAAATAATGATTACTAAAAAGATAATGATAAACAAATGATAACAAATAATGGAAAATAAATATATATACATACATATACCAAGGGCTTTTCCCCCCTTATAAGGGAAGGAGTCAAAGTCAAAAGGTATAATCCACTCCCACCCATTTCGTCCCCACCCACTCCACACCCAATCACCGCCCCTCCCACCCTCTTTTCTTGGCTCCTCCTGGATGACGGGTCATCCCTGCATCTCGCTCATTGCCCTGGGTTAGAAGCAATGCAGCAAGACACAGCAGATCAATAATGATGATGATGATTGATGATGATGATGATGATGATTGATGATGATGATGATGATTGATGATGATGATGATGATGATGATGATGATGATGATGATGATGATGATGATGATGATGATGATGATGATGATGATGATGATGATGATGATGATGATGATGATGATGATGATGATGATGATGATGATGATGATGATGATGATGATGATGATGATGATGATGATGATGATGATGATGATGATGATGATGATGATGATGATGATGATGATGATGATGATGATGATGATGAAAAATAGCCACATGGCTTTGGGAAAAAAGCTTTTGTATGTTTTCCTACAGTTTTTATAACCTTCGTTGTCGCAGTTTTATATCCCCATTGGTGCCAGGTGGCTCCAGAGAGTATCACACCGTTATTCCTTTTTCGAGAATCTGCGTCAAGAATAGACAGACCCTCTGGTACCAAGTGACCTGAGCTAAAGGAACTTGACCTGGTCCCAGAGCGGAAGTGAGTTGTTTCGTCTCTGTGTACAATTAACCTGCCCTCGACCCAAGGGGAGGGGGGAGGGGGGAAGGGGGGAAGGGGGGTTCTGACATTATTTTCGATGACTTAAAGGGGGTCAGCTGTGCCACTGGGGTCTCGAAGCAAGACAACTTTTGTGACCTGAAGACTTGTTGCCAAGTGTGGAGGTCCCCCCCCCCAATTTCTTCCCCTACCTTTTATTTGTTTATTTACCGTGCATTTTTTTTTTATTAATTTTCTTATTCATTTGTATATTAATTAATTTGTTTAATTATTAATCATTTATCTATTTGTTTATTTGTACTTTATTGAATGGGAATTACTATATCAATAAAATTTGTTCTTGGTTTTTGCTATATATATATATTTTTTGCATTTTAATGTAGTCGTCTTGTGTGACTACTATAGGCCACTGAAAACAGATAAATAAACACATAAATAGATAAATAACTAAATAAATATTAAATCGAATGGTGGGCTCAACACGGGTCCAGTGTCTCTGCATTCAGCATATAGTCCCTGCGCTCCAAGGAGTCCGTTCAGGTTGGGGCGTTGCCAATTTGACCGCCAATTTTAGGATCACCTGTCACCCAGTGACACCACGGAGGGAAAAAAGGCGCTGTTGCCACATTGTGTCACAGAATTGATTCAAACCGTCGTTATAATCCTAAAAAACGTGATACTCATTGTATCGTAACAGCTTCCTTTACCTGTACAAGATATATAAGAAAATTCAAATAACACTTAGATGGGAAATAAAAGAGAGAGAGAGAAAGAGAGAAAAAGAGAAAGAGAAAAAAAGGGAAAGAAAGAGAGAAAAAGAGAAAGGGAGAAAGAGAGAGAAGAGAGAAAGAGAGGGAGAGAGAAAGAGAAAGAGAGAGAGAGAGAGGGAGAGAGAGAGGGAGAAAGAGAGAAAAAGAAAGAGAGAATGAAAGAGAGAGAAAAGAAAAAAGAAAAGAGAGAGAGAGAGAGAGAGAGAAAAAGAGAGTGAGAGAGACAGAAAGAAGAGAGAGAGAGAGAGAGAGAGAGAGAGAGAGAGAGAGAGAGAGAGAGAGAGAGAGAGAGAGAGAGAGAGAGAGAGAGAGAGAGAGAGAGAGAGAGAGAGAGAGAGAGAGAGAGAGAGAGAGAGAGAGAGAGAGAGAGAGAGAGAGAGAGAGAGAGAGAGAGAGAGAAAGGGGCATGCACTAAGATTGATTTGGCAGAATGACTCACAACGTATACCACACCCTGAAAGGACTCCTTGGAGCGCATGAACTCTAGCCACAGAGCTGCAACAGGGAGAGAAGCCCTGGTGAGGAGACTCAACCTCGCTGAATGAAATCGTCTGGGGCTAACCAGACTAAAATATGTAAAGTGTGTCGTCCTAACAAAGAGTTGTTAACCACATACTTTATTCTGGTCAAGTCGGCGGGTGATTTTATTCTGCTGATGGGGAGACTTGCGACGAAGTAGCGTCTCAATCAGTTAGAACCCATACTGCAACCATATCTTTGTCTAAAATAAGAATTATTGAAAGTAAAAACATACTTTCAATAATTCTTATTTTAGACAAAGATATGGTTGCAGAATCCTTTCACCCGTGTTAGCTAACCTATACATGGAATATTTTGAAAGTACTTTATTACCTAAGATTAAACCACCTGACATGTTTTGGTATAGGTATGTTGATGATATTTTTACACTATGGGATGAAAAGTGGGGCTCTTTTGATGAATTCTTTGTGAAATTAAATAATTTAGCTAAGAGTATTAATTTTAAGGTGGAATGGGAAGAAGGAGGTAGGATCCCATTCCTGGACATTTCGGTCATAAGAGACCTAGACCAATTGTCCTTTTCTGTGTATAGGAAGCCTACTCACACAGGAAATTACCTACACTTTTTTAGCCACCATCCGGATAACATTAAATATAGTGTTGCATCGGGCCTATATCTTAGAGCCCTTAGGATTTGTAGTCCACAATTTTTGCAAATAGAATTTGAAATTATCAATAAACAACTCTCTAACGTAGGTTATCCGGAATGGTTTTTAAAGAAAGCCCTACAAAAAGCCAAATCTAATTATTATAAACCAAATAACTCCAGGGAGAAGTTTAAATGGAGTAACAGTAACATCATTGTACCATATAATGAATCTATTAACTCGGTCTCCAAACTACTACCTAACAACCAAATTAAATTTATTTACAATTATCCAAATAGTATTTTTAGAAAGGTAGTAAATGTACATCGGAGGAATAATGTGGACCATAACTCCGGGGTATATAAATTGCCTTGTAAAGACTGTGGTGATGTCTATTGGGGCCAAACTGGCAGGGATTTGTCCACAAGATTAAAGGAACACAAAAACTCCATTAAATATGGACAAGTCAACTCCGCCGTGTTCCTTCATGCCAGCCAAAAAGACCACAGAATGGATTGGGATAATGCAGCAATTATTTTTAAATCACATTGTAGCTTTCGTAGGAAAATTGTAGAATCTTCCTTAATGAAACATTACACTAACTTCAATACCTCAAAAGGACAGTGGCCCCCAGATTGCATTACGAGGATAGCAGTCAATAAATTAATGTCAAGAGTGGTCGGACAAAATACCGCCAACTGTCCTTCCTTGACCCAGCCATATCAAGGGCATGTAACCTGAGTCCCCCCACTTTCCCCATCCCCTTTTCTGTACCCCTCACTACCTCATTTATCTCTGTACTCTAACTTCTTTTAACCATTCTTCTGAAGAGGACTACAGATAGTAGTCGAAATATACAGTTTTTCCTGTGCTTCCGATATTATTTCTCCGATAGTGGGTTTAAAGTGAACATATATATATATATTTATATAATATATGTATATTTATATAATATATGTATATTTATATAATATATGTATATTTATATAATATATGTATATTCATATATATGTATATTTATATATGTATTTATATATATATATATATATACATATAAATGTATATTACAATGCAGTATGATTATATTATTCCATGTTGGCTGTTTGTCTCGCACCCAAAT
>NC_134789.1:14675137-14680137 GCF_046742065.1 Oratosquilla oratoria | reverse complement strand
GAATATGTGTATCTATATGTATATGCGTATTATATATGTATATATATACATGAATGTGTATATATATGTATATTTACGTATAGATATGTATTATATCTATATATATAGATGCTTATATATTATATATATTTAGATGTATATATGTATATATATGTATGTATATAAGTGTAGTATATATATATATTATATGTATATATGTATGTATTATGTATGTATTTATATGTATGTATATATATATGTATATATATATTGTATATTTATATTATATATGTATACATATGTCATATATTATATACATATATTGTATATATATGTATGTATATATATGTATATCTATTATGTATGTGTATCTATGTTATATATATGTATTATATGTGTATATATGTATATATATGTATATATGTGTATGTATATTTATGTTTGTGTAGGTATATGATATATATGTATATATGTGTATATATATGTATGTATATGTATATGTATGTATTTGTATATGTATGTATATGTATATGTATGTCTTATATATATAATATATATGGTATTATATATATATATATGTATATATATAGGGTATATATATATATATAATAATATATATATATATATATATAGGTATATAGGTATATATATATATATATATATGTATATAGGTATATAGGGGTATATATATATATATAGGTATCTCAGGTATATATATATATATATATATATAGGTATATATATATATTATATAGGTATATATATATTTATATAGGTATTATATATGGTATATATATCTCTTATAGGTATATATATATAGGTATATATATATAGTATACTATATATATATGCATGTATATAGGTATCATATATGCATATATATAGGTATTATATATGGATGTATATAGGTATATATGATATATATATATAGGTATATATATGTATATTATAGGTATATATATGTATATATAGGTTATATATATATGTATATATAGGTATATATATGTAGATTTATATAGGTATATATATGTATACATATTAGGTATATATATGTATATATATAGTATATATAGGTAATATAATAGGTATATATCTAAATATAGGCATATTAGGTATATAGGTATATCATCATAGGTATATTATATAGGTAAATGTATGTGTATATATATAGGTATATATATGTATATGTATATATTATGTATATGTTATATATATGTATATGTATATAATATGTATTGTATGTATATTATATATGTATATGTATATGATATTGTATATGTATTATATATATGTATATGTATATATATGTATATGTTAATATATATTTATTTATATATATATGTGTGTACATTGTATATATATGTATATGTTTGTATATGTATGTGTTTGTATATGTATGTGTTCGTATATGTATGTGTCTGTATATGTATGTGTTTGTATATGTATGTGTTTGTATATGTATGTGTTTGTATATGTATATATATATGTATATGTATATTAGATATGTTTATGTATATATATTGTTATTTATATATATGTATATTTATATATATTTATATGTATATATATGTTTATGTTTATATATGTATATGTATATATATATGTATATGTATATATATATGTATATGTATATATATGTATGTATATGTATATATATGTATGTATATATATATATGTATATATATATATATTATGTATATGTATATATAGATATGTATAGTGCATATATATATTATATATGTGTGTATGTATGTATAGTGTATGTATTTGTGTATATATATATATATATGACATAGATAAACACCATATGAGGAGGGAGAGCCTTTATTTGTACGACGTTTCGCTTATTACAGCTTTTTCAAGTACAGTTGAGATACAAATGCTTGAGATTAAATAAGGGGAAAGGGAGGGAACGGGGAGAGAAAAAGGGGGGGGGGGAAGGAAGAGGAGGAGGAGGAGGAGGAGGAGGAGGAGGTTGGGGGGATTGGACCACTGGGAAAGGATGAGAATGCTGGCCAAACGTCCGTGAGCGAAATGTCCAACAAAGGGTGTTTAAGTATTTAATATTTTGCTGGCCGATGGGTATTAGGGGGAATAATGTGAGGAGATATGTTAATACATGCCCCTGTTCTGTTTTGTTCAATAGTTGTTCGTTCCTTGAATGATTGCTGCTTCTAAACACATTCCTGGCGGATTTTGTCTGGTTCCCGCATCAGCAGGCTCTGCATTTCTTCCAGTTCCATAAGATGGTTTTCCTTGTTTCGATTTGTGTCATCACATGCATTGGTGGTGACATCATGCCTGACGTCGTTAATCGGTGTTCACGTATTCGTGTATTCAGCGTCGCGTGGACGTTTCTCCCGATGTAAACTTTATCACAATCCTGAACACGGAATACGATAAAACACGGCTTTGGTGCCTCGGTGTCTGGTTGTTATTGTGTGTTTCCGTTCTTCGTGATGTCTTTTATTGTTTATGCTTGTCTGGCAACACTATTTCAAGTTGGTGGTTCTTAAATTTGACGTGTCAGGTTGGTGGCAAACGTCACATTATTCCCTAAATACCCATGGCCAGCAAAATATTAACATACTTAAACCACCCTTTGTGGACATTTCGCTCACGGACGTTGTGGGCCAGCATTCTCATCCTTTCCCAGTGTCCAATCCCCCCGACCTCCTCCTCTCTCCTTCCTCCTTCCTCCTCATCTTCCTTCCCCCCCCCCCCCCTTTTTCTCTCCAACCGTTTCCCTCCTTTCCCCCTTATTTAATCTCAAGCATTTGTATCTCAACTTGTACTTGAAAAAGCTGTTGTAATAAGCGAAACGTTCGTACAAAATAAAGGGCTCCCTCCTCATTATGGTGTTTTATTCTTAGTCAAATCCTTGTCGGCAGGACTGCCACTTTTAAGCATATATTTATATATTATATATACATGTAATATATATTATATTATATGTATTGTACATATATTTGTATGTCATATATATTAATGTATATTAATGTGTATATATGTATTTATATATATTTGTATATATATTTGTATTATATATGTATGTATATATATTTATATATTGTTATATATAGGTAGTATATATTTTATATATATATATATGTATATATGTATATACGCTATATGTATATATATATGTATGTATATGCATATATGTATGTGTATATATATACATGTATATATATGTGTATTATATATATGAATATATGTGTATATATATGTATATATATGTATATATATGTATATATATGTATATATGTATATATATATATATATATATATGCAGTCGGGTTTATGTATATATGTACTATGTATATATATGTATATATATGTATATATATGGGGTTAAATATATATATGTATATATATGTATATATATGTTGGTACATTGTGTCAAGTTGATGAAGGTGGAAAAAGAAGTCACGGGTCTAGTTCCGAGTTACTGAGTTTATTCCTGACCGGTTTCGCTCTATGCTTCTTCAGAGGAATGTGACTCTGGAGTGAAGCTGGCGGTATACATAGTCTGAGTAAGACCGCGTTCCCTCCTTGGAGTTGGGTTACGTTTGGTTGTACAATGGTTTTTAATACAATGAACAATAGTGATAATAAAAGTATACAATAAATTGTTGTGATGTTATTACAAAACAGCTCCGGTGTGTGACAAACCCCCCCCCCCCCCAATCCTTCCTTTTTCCCCCCCCCCCCCCCCCCCCCCCCCCCCCCCCCCCCCCCCCCCCCCCCCCCCCCCCCCCCCCCTTCCCCCCCCCCCCCCCACCCCCCCCCCTTACTTTTCCCCCGCCCCCCCCTTGGAATGTTGATTGAGGGTGTAACATTGTAAGTGAAGTGAGTGGTGTAGAAATGTGTGAATCCTAAAAAGTGTCATATGATAACTTATAGTATTAAATAATATAATAATATAAAGATAAATATCCAGATAAAATGAATAAAATAAAATGAAAATACAAATACAAATACAAATATAAATAAAAATAAAAATTAATAAAAATAAATATAAATGTGCTTATTTAAAGTGACATGACATCTCATCGCATATCATTGTGTGACAGAATGTTATCAAAAAGTATACATACATATATAACAATGAATAGATAATTAAATGCCAAAGAGATATATAGCAAAAATATGAAATGAAAAAAATATTAAATAATAAATAAAATTTATTTTTATTTTTAATTTTATTTATTATTTAATATTTTTTTCATTTCTATTTTTGCTTTATATCTCTTTGGCATTTAATTATCTTTTCATCGTTGTTTTATATGTATGTATACTTTTTGATAACATTTCTGTCACACAATGATATGCGATGAGATTGTCATGTCACTTTAAATAAGCACATTTATATTTTTTTTTTATTTTTATTTATTTTTTATTTTTATTTATATTTGTATTTGTATTTGTATTTTCATTTTATTTTATTCATTTTATCTGGAATAATTTTATCTTTATATTATTATATTATTTAATACTATACGTTATCATATGACACTTTTTAGGATTCACACATTTCTACACCACTCACTTCACTTACAATTGTTACACCCTCGATCAACTTCCCACACACACCGGAGCTGTTTTGTAATAACATCACAACAATTTATTGTACAACTTTATTATCACTATTGTTCATTGTATTAAAAACCATTGTACAACCAAACGTAAACCCACCTCCAAGGAGGGAACGCGGTCTTACTCAGACTATGTATACCGCCAGCTTCAACTCCAGAGTCACATTCCTCTGAAGAAGCATAGAGCGAAACCCGGTCAGGAATAAAACTCAGTAACTCGGAACTAGGACCCGTGACTTCTTTTTTCCACCTTCATCAACATGTATATATATATATATGTATTATATATGTTATATGTATATATATGTATATGTATACATATGTAAATGTATGTATATGTATGCTATATATATGTATATATATGTAGATGTATATATATAGATATATTTGTATATATATGTAGTTATATATGTATAATATATA
>NC_134789.1:14652637-14662637 GCF_046742065.1 Oratosquilla oratoria | reverse complement strand
CAGATGATACACAACACATGTATGGTTTAAGACACATCAACCAAATTACCCGGTAAGACCAATCGTTTCTTCAATAGATTCAGCTTCATATAAACTTTCGAAGTGATTGGTAACAATTCTTAGTCCACTAGTTGGAACTATTTCCACTTCACATGTTAAGAACATTTTAGACCTTATTAACAAATTACGTGAGGTAAAACCGGATTATAAATTTAAATTGGTAAGTTATGATATTGTTAGTTTATTTACTAAGGTTCCTTTGGATGATCTTTTAATCTATCTAAAAAAAAGAGTTAAATAAGCACGATTTACCATTAACCCTCAGACACCTTAATTGAACTGATTAAATTTTGTGTTAAAGACTGCAAATTCCAATTTAATGATAAATTCTTTTCTCAGAAATGTGGCATGAGCATGGGTAATCCTCTCTCCCCCGTATTGAGTAATTTATATATGGAGTTTTTTGAAACTAGAATTTAAAGTAAGATCATTCCCCCCCAAAATAATATGGCTGCGGCACATTGATGACATCCTATGTCTGTGGCCCATTTAAGATAATGTAAATGGTTTTTTATGTAAACTTAATTACTTAGTTCCATTAAGTTGACTGTGGAGATATAGAATGAATGTATTTTGCCTTTCCTTGATTATAATATCTACCGCCGTGAAAGTGGTATATCGTAAACCAACCAATGTTTGTTTATATATACACTATTATTCCTCACACCCTGATGGGGTAAAACGATCTGTTTTTTCTTCGATGTTCCTCAGGGCCCTACGCATTTGCAGCCCAGAGTACATAGATGATGAAATAAGATGTATTTACGATATTGATAATAAGCTGCAATACCCCTCACATGTTCTTGATACAGCTTAAAATTGTATTAAAAGGACATTTCATAACCTTAGGTCAACTCAAACTTTCAATATGAATAACTTGCTAATTCTACTGTACCAAGAGAACCTGCAAAATATTCCAAATGTATTACGTAAATTCAACATTAATGTAGGTTTTAACAATAAACAATGTAAGACAATTGCTCATAAAGAATTCTATCAATAGTGATAAAGGGTGTATGTACAAAATGCCTTGTAAATCATGTACTTAAAATACGAATCAATCAATACAAGAAATATGTTAGAGAGGGAAACCAATCTAGCGGCATATTCAACCACATGAACCATTTTAACCAACCAGTTGACTGGGATAACGCTAAAGTCATCACATACACCAATAACATCACAGAAAGAAATTTAATTGAGTGCAGTTTGATCAAATCTAGTAAGGGAATAAATGTTGATCTCCATCAAGGTTTGTACAAATAGTTATATTTGCCATGGATATCAAAATTATTTAAATTGTAATATACCAGTTATGAGCAATTGTCCCATACTTGTTGGTTACCAGGACGCTATCAAACGTCACGTGTATTTCTTCCACTACTCCGAATTCCCTCTTCACCATGTCTCACTCAGTCATATATTCTATACCCAGTTTCTTCATTTTATAATTCCTTCTTTGTATCAGCACTGAAGATGTAATACGAAAGCGCTCTGCTTCGTTATTTTACTTTTCCTAGTGGTTACATACGCATTTGTGAACACACACACACACACACACACACACACACACACACACACACACACACACACACACACACACACACACACACACACACACACGACTCGGTGGCGCAGTTGGTAGAGCGCTGAACTGCCACAATAGTGGCCCACAGTTCTCGGTTCGAATCCTGCCCAGGGCCGAAATTATTTCGGTACCGCTGCGCTTCGGGTCGTTACTCTGACTCTCGTGGGCGGGGAGTTGGGTGTGTGTGTGTGTGTGCAAGGTCATAGCATTACCCATAGATCGGACCTACGAGCTCTGAGCTCTCTTCCAGGAGGGAAATAGCTGCCGATCACGAGTCCAACAAGTGATCCAAAGACCAAGTGAATACACACACACACACACACACACACACACACACACACACACACACACACACACACACACACACACACACACACATATATATATATATATATATATATATATATATATTATATATATATATATATAATATCAATTGCGTAGATTTTTTTTTTTTTTTTTACTGGAGTCGTTAGTCAACATAATTCATATCCAGCAATGGGTTCCTGCTGATGGTGGGTCTGTTAAATGGACGTTGAATAGAATCCTTTCCCAACCAACCGTCTTCAGATTTAATCAAAGCCTTCACTACTGTCTCGAGGTACATCTCCGGTGGACTGGTACTTGTTCCTCTGGACGAGTCTCACTTCTTGGTTGAGAAATAGGGGTAGGAGGACGAGAAGGAGGAGGAGAAAGAAAAAGAGGTTGATGAAGAATAGAAGGAGGATGAGGAAAAAGAGAAGGAGAGGATGAAGAAGAGGAGGAGAATGAGGAAGAAGAGGAGAAGAATGAGGAAGAAGAAGAGGAAGAAGAAAGGAAGAAGAGGAGGAAGAAGAGAAGGAGAAAGAAGAGAAGGGGAGAAGGAAGAAGAGGAGTAGAAAGAAGAGGAGGGGGAGAATGAAGAGGAGGGGGAGAATGAAGAGAAGGGGGAGAATGAAGAGAAGGGGGAGAAGGAAGAGGAAGAGGAAGAAGAAGAAGAGGAGGAGGAGGAGGAGGAAGGGGTAAGGGGAGGGTGAAGGGATGTGTGTGTGTGTGGGAGACTTTACAAAGGCTGAGGCGGAAAGTGGTAAAGGGCGAGAGAGAGAGAGGCGATAAAGAGAGAGATAAGGAGAGGAAATGGGCGTAGAGGTGATTTGCCTTTTCAACCCGGGCTGACGTTGTGCTGAAGTCAGCCGGTTGTCGGGAGTGGACGAGTCAGGGAGAAGGGATGATGGTGGTGGTGGCGGTGGTAGTGGTGATAGTAGTGTTTTAGTGGTGGTAATGGTGACTGGTGGTGGTACTGATGTTGATGGCAAAGATGGTAGTGATGGTAGTGGTAATGTTGTTAGTGGGGATTATAATCGTAGTGGTGGTAATGGTAAAAAGGTGAAGAACATACGCCAGGAGGCGCTGAGTGCGGCTGAAGCAGTCACCTTTGCCCTATTATACACTTAGGGACTGTTGGGGAAGGCAACAGTCACTTCTGGGCATCGGGGAGGAGTACGGGATTCGAACCCGTAACCAAGAGAATATGAGACCAGCACGCTTCCGATGACGCTAGCAGCGCACAAGATCGAGAGAACCTGAAGAACATCACGGAAGAGTCTTGGGTTCCTCCTGGCAGACTCTCTCCCAGCCAAGGCACTGGTTCCTTCAAGAGGTCTTTGGTTTCAAACCTCAAAATTTTGTTGTTCTTCTTGTTCGTCTTGTTCTTCTACTTGTTCTTCTTGTTCTTGTTCTTCTGACGGTGTAAGCCTTGTTGGAGGCCTTGTTCAGAGGTTTAAGAAAATACATTTGATCCAAAGCTTTCCACAACCTTTCCCGTCGTTTTCATTTGTCTTTATCTCCTGTCTAATTTTCCTCATTTCTGCCCTTACTTCCTGTCCCCTAACCATCTAAACCTGCCCTTTGTGTGAGAGGCTTTCCATTCACCCGTCCATTTCTCCCGTCTAAGTCTTCTTCCCGTCCAACCAGTCGGCTTTTGTCTAAACTCTCTCCCACCTAAAGCCTACGCCTTTTGTTCATAGCTTTCCATTTCAATTTCTACCGTCAGCGCATTTCCGTTCCCTTCTAAATCTCTCCTTCCCGTCTATGCCTCCCGTCTATGCCTCTCATGCCTTGCAAATAGTTTGCCTCTCCCTGTCTTGCTTCCCTGTCTCACTGCATACCTGTCTCCCCGTCTCCCTGTCTCTCTGCCTCTGTCTTCCCGTCTCCCTGTCTCTCTGTCTCCCCGTCTCCCTGTCTATTTGACTCCCTTTCTGTCTCCCTTTCTCCCTGTGTCCCCACCTCCCTATTTCTCTCATGCGTCCCCCTCACGGCTTCCCTCGCCATTTTCATTAATTCTTTCCTTTCTTTCCGTGCATTGGCTTTTCTTTAGCTATTTTACCAAATATGGTAAAACCATCTCACAATACTCCCAATTTCCGGATCTCATTTCGTTCCGCCAGCGTATTGGTCTACTTTCTTTATGGGCAGGTTTTCTTGTGTAGAATGCCCCGCGTATTGCTGTGCAGAATGATTATTATTATTATCGTTGTTGTTGTTGTTGCTGTTGCTGTTGTTATTGATTTCGCTTTGCACTCGCGTGTACAGTATTGTGGTGCTTCAGGAAACATTTCTCCAAGTTCAATTGAACATTTCAGGTCCGCTTACAGGTTTTATCAATTGGGGGAGGCGCCTTTTGTCCCGAATTATATTACTCGGTGGAGGGTCACAACATCGATGCATATACTTGAGTTGAGCTTAAAGGGACTAACCAGCTCTGGCACTGAGACTCGAACCCATGGATGTGCGACTGCTTGCCACAAACAAAGACGTAACCGGTGTACCACACTTGATCGTAAAAAAGGAACCATCTGGAATTTGACCTGACACAATATGTAATCTGAATTTCATCGAGTCTTTGTTCAGGAGAGTCATCCGACAAGTGTCTGAAGTCTTTATAACCTTTCGTCAACTGCTGAAGGAATGCCACAGAGACGAATAAAATCACCTGACAGCGACAGGATTAAACAGAAAAGGGCCATTTGGTATGGGATGGTTTAAACCAGATCGGCGTTATCTCCCAACCAGACTATGACCGAGATACAAGAAATAGCTTGAGGACAGCTAAAACTAACAAAAATAAAATGATTTGCTTCATGCAAGAGCAAATAAACAGATGGGCCCAACACTGAATAAAAATAGTTTGTTATAGAAATCATGTGTATAAAATTCCCAAGATTCCGTGGTAGTCGAGGATATTGCGAGAGATATGGACGACTGAATGGACTATGTGCATCTAGGAAAAAAAAAAATCCGACGAGGTACCGTCTAGGAGACAGTTGTTAAAGGTGGAAATCATAGGGGGAACACCCTTGGGAAATTGCTAGACTGGATGAATTGACTTGTTGATTGGGAGGTGATGAGAAACAGTGATTAGAAGGGAGTTTTGGGGACGAAAATAGGATAACGAGTGGAGTGCCACAGGGAACCATGTTGGCACCATTAAAGTTTACTTTATATGTAAATGACTTGATAAAAGAAAAAAAAAACTCTTCAGATGATGTCACAATGGGCCAAAATTGATGTTAATTCTACTTACCAATTAAGACTACGGCCATATGTAATAGTCCTGCCTGCTGAGGTGCTGTGCCTGAAGACTAGTCGCAAGTTTGAGGCCAACTACAGCAGGAGAACGGGAATTGCTTCGCATGAACGGGATGACCGTGTATAGACTCTTCCCTTTAATGTACAATGAAATAGTCGCGTGTACGTAAACACACACACACACACACACACACACACACACACACACACACACACACACACACACACACACACACACACACACACACACACACACACACACACACACATACCAGAGTATTCAAGCAAACTATTGGTCAGCCCTCGAACTAAAGGTGAGACTCAACTGACGACCGGATGACTGACGACCGGGTGACTGACGACCGGATGACTGACGATCGGGTGACTGACGACCAGGTGACTGACGACCAGGTGACTGACGACCGGGTGACTGACGACCGGGTGACTACCAGATGACTGACGACCGAGTGACTGACGATCGAGTGACTGACGAACGGGTGACTGACGACCGGGTGACTACCAGGTGACTGACGACCGAGTGACTGACGACCGGGTGACTGACGACCGGGTGACTGACTACCAGGTGACTGATGACCTGGTGAGTAATGATTGTAAATGTTGCCTAGGCTTTGACTGAAAACCCGCAGCCCCACAGCGGCCGGCAACGGCACCTTGGGCCCTCCCATAGATCCTCCTGGGAGGAAGTTTCCGAATGTTGTTTGTGCTGTATCCGTGCAGCACACACACACACAGGTTCGAATCCCGCCCATGGCAGAAATAATTTCAGTATCGCTGCGCTGCGGGTCGTTACTCCAGCTCTCATGGGCGAGGAGTTGTGTGTGTGTGTGTGTGTGTGTGTGTGTGTGTGTGTGTGCGCGTGTGTGCGTGTAAGGTCACATCACTACCTATAGATCGGTCGTATATGAGCTCTGAGCTCTCTTCCGGGAGGGAAATAGCTGTCGATCACGAGTCCAACACGTGATCCAAGACCATAGTGAATCACACACACACACACACACACACACACACACACACACACACACACACACACACACACATGTACACACACACACATGTACACACACACAAAAGCGGACACCTGAAACAAAGGCCAGATAAAGGCTTCGCAACATCTTACAAACAAGGGACGCATCTCCGTCATGACGATCAAAGGTGCTCGTTAATGAGCTGAGCAGAAGCTCTAATTTAGGCGATTGGATCGAGGGCGGAGAGGAGGCGGGGGAGGTGCGGGGTGGGGAAGGTAAGAAGGTGGGGAAGAAGATGGGGAGAGGAAAGGGGACGGGTAAGGGGAAAGGGGACGGGTGAGGATAAAGGGACCCGATAAAGGGAAAGGGGACGGGTGAGGGGAAAGGGGACAGGTGAGGGGAAATGGGCCGGGAGAGGGAAAAAGGATAAAGGGGAGAGAGAGGGAGGCGAAAGGGATTAAGGGGAGAAGATGGAAAGGGAGGAAGTGGATGGGACGAGAGGCGAATTGAAAGGGAAGAGGAAAGGGATGGGGGGAATAGGAGGTGGAGGGAGGAGAAAGGGAGACAAAGGATCGGGGGGGGGAGATTGAGGAGAGGGGAGAAAGAGGACGGTCAAGATAGGTAAAACACACACGCACGCACACACACACACACACACACACACACACACACACACACACACACACACACACACACACACACACACACACACACACACACACACACACACACACACATACTCCTTCCCAGATAACTAACATGTACACATACATGTTCACATATACATATGAGTACATACACATACACATACATATATCTCCTTTAGGTGTCTCGATAAAGGCGACAAGGAGCGAAGTGGTTTAGGGACCTGGGCCGTAGGGGAGACGGCTGCAAGGTAAGGGCGAGAGGGATGGGAGGTGGGAGGTAGGAGGTGGGAGGTAGGAGGTGGGAAGTAGGAGGTGGGAAGTAGGAGGTGGTAGATGGGAGAGGTGGAAGGGTAGATGAGAGCTTGGCACCTAGACGGTCAAACGCCTGTGAAGAATTTTGATTGATCTTGTAAGCGAAAGAAAGAAGGAAAAAACAATTATAATGATGTGTCGAGGATCTTTATCTTTGGTTCGTCTTCGGTGGCGTAGTTCAGAGACTTTGTTCTGGCTAAAGCCAAACGATTTTATTCATACAAGGGGAAGTAGACTTGGGATGTAGATGAACCTTGAGTAATACTGATCATGAGCTAAATAAGACAGCATTGTGGTATTTGAGAAAATAAAACTAGTGTGTCGCACTATAGGGATATAAAACGGAAAGAGAGAGAGAGAGAGAGAGAGAGAGAGAGAGAGAGAGAGAGAGGTAGGTAGGTCTGAATCGAACGCGGGTCCCGTCTAGTGCAAATTACGGTCAAAACCAACCTGCCACTCGGTACGGCTGAGACAGTTCTTGGAAAATATGTACCGAATTCTCGACACATCTTTCCTTTTGATTTCTTATGCACTTTTTTATTATTAATTTCTTTATTTTGTATCTATATGATCTATCACATATTCATTTTATTCCTCTTCATTTAGTTATTAATTTTGTTTAATTGAAATACTTATAAATTTTACTAGTTTATTTATCTATTAATCTGTATCTACTAATCAGTCTACTAATTCATTGACCTATTTATTTGATTTCTGTATTAATCTGTCTATTCGTTTAGTTACTTTTCATCATTTATCTTCTTGTTTGTTCAATTATTCACCATGTGCACACATACCACCAAAAATAAACGCATCGCTTTTTCCAACCAAATACCACAACACCAAAGGCCTTTGGGTGGGAGAGAGAGGAGGGTGGGAGGGGGGTTTGTGTCCCCCCTTTCCCCCCTCCCCTCTTCCCCCGCGTGGGACAAGAGCCCCCTGCGCGCTACCGGGATGATTGAAAGCCGTGATCGACTACAACGGCTTGAAAACAGAACACGTGATGACCGATTCTGCCGGGTCACTGGGGACATTGCTAGGGCGGGAGTGGGGGGGATGGGGAATGGGGAGGATATTGGGAAATGGGGGTTGGGGGATTGGGAGAATAGGGAACTTGGGGATTGGGTGTAGGGGGATAGGGAATTGCGGGGTTGGAGGACGGGGGGATTGGGGGTTGGGGAGTATGAGATGGGGGAATTGGGGGATGGGGAGGATATTGGGAAATAGGGGTTGGGGGATTGGGAGAATAGGGGACTTAGGGATTGGGGTGGGGAAATAGGGCATTGCGGGGTTGGAGGACGGGGAATTGGGGGTTGGGGAGTATGGGATGGGGGAATTGGGGGATTGGGGGATGGGAAGGATATTGGAAAATGGGGGTTGGGGATTGGGAGAACAGGGGACTTGGGCATTGGATGTGGGGGAATAGGGAATTGGGGGGTTGGAGGACGGGGGGATTGGGGGTTGGGGAGTTTGGGATGGGTGAATTGGGGGGATTGGGGGATGGGGAGGATATTGGGAAATGGGGATTGGGAGAATAGGGAACTTGGGCAATGGGGGTGGGGGAATAGGGAATTGGGGGTTGGAGGACGGGGGATTGGGGGTTGGGGAGTATGGGATTGGGGAATTGGGGGATGGGGAGTATATTGGGAAATGGAGGTTGGGGATTGGGAGAATAGGAGACTTGGGGGATTGGGGGTGAGGTAATAGGGAATTGGGGATTTGAGGACGGGGGAATTGGGGATTTGAGGACGGGGGAATTGGGGGATTGGGGGAATATCAAATTGGGGGATTGGAGGATTGGGGAGTATGGGGTGGGGGAATTGGGGGAATAGGGGACTTGAGGATGGGGTGGGGGAATATGGACTTGGGGGATTGGAGGATGGGGATTGGGGAGTATGGGATGGGGAATTGGGAGATTGGGGGAATAGGGGACTTGGGGATTAGGGGTGGGGGAATAGAGAATTGGGGGGTTGGAGGATGGGGCATTGGGGGTTGGGGAGGATGGGATGGGGGAATTTGCGGATTGGGAGAATAGGGGATTTGGGGATTGGGGGTGGGGGAATAGGGAATTGGGGAGGTTGGAGGACGGGGGGATTGGGGGTTGGGGAGTATGTGATGAGGGAATTGGGGGAATAGGGGGAATAGGGTTGATTGTGGTCCTGTGATAGCCGTGGTGATGTGGTGGTGATATTGGTAGTGGTGTAGATGGTGGCAGTGGTGGTAATGGTTGTCATCGTAATAGTGAAAGTGGTGCGTGGTGCGTGGATGGTGATAGCGGTGGCAGTTTTGTTGCCAGTGGTGGTGGTAGCTTGTAGGTTACACAGAAATTGAATTAAAGAGAAAAAAAATAAAAAAATTGGAGGCGAACGTTACAGTGTCATATTTGGTTGTTCACATGAGAGTTCTAAATAATTTTGAACGATTTCGTATATCTATAATTTTATTTGTTTATTTATATAATCTATTTATTTACTTGTGTTTATTTCTTTATTAATTAATTTAACCATTTCATTCATTCAAATGATTTTTTATTTTTTCATTCATCTACAAGTATATATGTTTTTTACCTCTCCTTCCTCTTCACTCCCTTCCCCTAACATTCCCTTCCCATTCCTTCTCTTCCCTTTCCTTCTCTTCCCTTTCCTTCCCCTTACCTTCTCATCTCTTTCCCTCCTTCCTTTCACTTCCCCCCCCTCTCCTTTCTCCTCCCCCTTTTCCTCTCCATCATTGGGCCTCTGGCAATGGAATTGTCCTGCCACCACTCCGGAGGACGGTCCGAAGCCAAAGACCTCCTCCGCCTACTTCGTGGACTTCGAACTACAAGAGCCTCCAGGTTCCTG
>NC_134789.1:14622637-14642637 GCF_046742065.1 Oratosquilla oratoria | reverse complement strand
ATAGATGTGAATTGGCGAATGAATGACTTAACTATATACTTGTTTACTGTTGTAACACCTCCTCCCGTTATACTCTCAGTAATTTTACTCTTCCCTTTACCTTTTTATCTAAGTTCCACCGGCGATGGTGCGTGGCAAAGGAGTCAGGGATCGAACGGTCCTACTCACTCTCACAGGGGTGGTGCAGGCCAAGTGGTGGGTACCCAGTACTGCAACACAGCTCAGCAGCCGTCTGCACGTCTGAGCAGCCTTTTTTAGGATCTACTCCTCACCCCATATTAGGAAAGGTCCAGAAAGGTATATCATAAATATATTCTCGTCAATTGTAATTGTTATTTCGAACTATGTGTTCTTTTCATTATCTGCACTTCATGTATATTGATTCATTACCAAATAAACTTCATGATGATGATGATGATGATGATGATGATCATCATCATGATCATCATCATCATCATCATCATCATCATCATCATCATCATCATCATCATCGTCGTCATCGTCATCATCATCATCATCATCATGATGTTGTTGTCTGGCTAGACGCCCGCCCTTAGGAAGGTCACCCAGTGTATGGGGGCACAATAACAAAAACAGGTTAAGCAAGAGGGTACCAGCCCTTTAAGACCCAGAAAAGCGCCTCCCCCACCCCTATTGCCGCCACCTCACCTTTAGTATTTTAACCTCGTTCACCAAATCGTCAACCAACTCGTCTCCTCGACTCTTCATTTGGTAGAGGCATCGTCATCAGCATCGTCATCGTCATCCTCATGGTCATCATTAGCATCACCCGGATTTTCTTGTATTGGAAGACTTACTCACTCGAGAGAGTCTGTGGGGAGTGAAGCAACGCGCTCACTGGCGACTACACCGAATTGATGATGATGATGATGATAGAAGCAAAATTTTGCACTTTCTCCAACAGCAGACCAATGGCCCCAGGCCCAAGTAAGGTACATTTTGATACGATACAGCATTTCAACCCAGCCATATTTTTTTTATTTTAAATCTGTTCAGGTGAACATAGGTCAAGGGCATCTTCAACACTGCATAGAGAGAGATTATCGTCCACAATTTTCCCCAAACTAGGGGAAACTTCCCCAAACTAGGGAAAACTTCCTAAAACTAGGGAAAGTTCGCCAAATAACCACCGCCCATTCGCTCTCGCTAATTGCCTTTGTAAACTCTTAGAAAAGATGATTTCAATCCAATTCTCCTGGCAATTGGAACATCATTCCCTCCCATCATCCCTCAATTCTGGCTTCCATGCTGGCCTCTCCACCACAAATATCCTTGTACAAACAGAAACAATTAACTCCAAATTTGCCAACCACCGCCATGTTTTTATCTGATTTTTTCCTCTGGGCCTTCGAGGATTCCTACCTGTGTTTCTATTCCTTCTTTATCCCACCAAACTTCGCGAGTGCTTGTGGTGGAGATCACTGTCCTACCCACGTACTCAACTTGGAGGAACACCTGAAGAATTGTCCACAGCATCCATGTTGATCCTAGCAATCGGTGATACAGCAAAACATATCTCCCTCTAGAATTAGCACCAGGTCATACATGGCCGATCTAGATCTGTTCTATATCAAAACCTTTCCTGCTCACATTAACCGTCTTCTCCGAGTTTTATCTTCTGCCAAATTATACACAAAAAAACCATGGATTCCATTTTTTCATTTCTAAATCAGTCATCATGCACTTCAGCAGATAACGCAGGTGGAAATACACCAACACCACTTTTTGACTAGACTGATTTCGAGTCCTGATCACCAGTTTCGCCTTTCTAAACTACCTAAAATGTCCCTCTTTCAAATCTGTGATCTCAAATTACTGTTCCACATAACCTGGGTAGTCAACACGTGTTCTCTTTGGGATATTTATCAAACCATCATACAAGTAAAATTGATTATGGATACCAAGCCTACTTCTTTGTCTCACACATAGCCTGCTAGGCCCCATACACTCTCTTGGTCTTCTTCTCAACAAATGTCCCTTGCAGTACCTCAGTGAAGAGTATATATACAGAAAGGGGATATCTCGTTTCAGACATCCATTTTTTTTATATCACAAAGATAATTCTTTCGTATAAAGAGCTTCCATTCCCTCAGCCACACAGACTCTAATTTTCCACATTCTCTTCGGCTCTCGAAGTATTCAGGGTTTCGACTAACGTCTACATTGTTGTCACACTAGAAATGACTAGAAGCGTCCTTCCCATTATAACACCTACTTAGAGCATCCGACGTACGCACTTCTCTTGGTGTATAATATATATATATATATATATATATATGTATATATATATATATATATATATATATATGTATATATATATATATATATATATATGTATAAGGTATGTTCAATAAGTAATGAGAAAATGTTAGTCGAGACACTGAATATGATTTGATCAAAATACTACTTCATGGTGAAGTACACGTACATATATTCTATAAAATGACTAACTGGCAACTTTCTATATTTGTAGGTCTGAGTACAGTGGTGAGCGTGGTGGAACCAGTCTGATTCAGTTTGCCGATCTGTGAACACTTGTCAAGATGCAGGGAAACATGGAGCAACGTTACGCCATCAAATTTTGTATTAAACTTAAGAAAACAAAACAAGAAGCTTATGGAATGTTCAAGGAGGCCTATGGGGATGGACAGATGAGCCAAGCAAGTTTCTATCGGTGATTTAACAGATTTTCTGAAGGAAATGAACAGGTTGAGGATGAACCCAGATCTGGAGCACCGAAAAGTGCACACAAGGAGGAAAACATTGAGGAAGCGCAAAGGTTAGTGATGCAAGACCGTCGAATATCTGTGAGGATATCTGAAGCTGTTGGTCGCAAGAGAAGGCCATGATTATTCCTTTCTTTGACTCCCAGGGGATCATTCACGTTGAATGGGTTCCTCAGGGTCAAACCGTCAATAAGGAATATTACCTCACTGTTCTGAAAAGGTTCAGGGAGAAGATGAGGAAGAAGAGGCCTCAGCAGTGGAGGAGTGGTTAGTGGTGGTTCCACCAGGACAATGCCCCATGCTACAAGTCAACGCTGGTGACCACCTGAATGGACGACAGGGGAATGAAAGTGGTACAACACCCACCCTACAGCCCTGACCTAGCCCCTTGCGACTTCCTCCTGTTCACAGGCACGAAAGACAGCCTCAGGGGAACTAGATTCCAGTCAACAGAGGAGCTGAAAGAGGCATCGGAAAGTTAACTGAAGGAACTACTGAAAAAGGACTTTGAGGAGGTCTTCCAGGATTGGGAGAGACGCATGCAGAAGTGTGTAGATGCAAGAGGCAATTATTTTGAAGGAGACAAAGTTTTGTAAGCTTATGAAAATAAATAGTGTCTCTCCTGACATTTTCTCATTACTTATTGATCGTAGTGGTATATATATATATATATATATATATATATATATATATATATGTATATATACTGTATATATATATATATACATATATATATAATGGTGGACTGTCAGCGGCGAAATACAGTAAGGTTGTATTTACATTCACGGTGTATTGTTGTGTTATTATTGAAAAAGGGGCTTCAGTATCCACAACAGACGTCTCCACTTCTGCATCCTTTTGACTCCCGAGGGAGGGTAATAAAATCATCTACAGGGGACCAGAATAAAAAGAAAAGTAACACCCGGTACAGAGGGTGTTTTAATCAACTCCAGACTGCATTGAAGTTAAGGTCCTGTTCATGCTAGCGGTTCAAACCTCCGCGGTTCAATTACAATATAAATTAATGTAAGCGTTCAGATACAACCGGGGACTTTTTTCTAGACTATGCGGTACCACCGCAGTTTCCGCGCGGTTCAAACCGCCAGTGTGAACAGGTACTTGGTCTTACGGTGACTCTGAGAAGGCTGGGAATCGGGCCAACAGCTCCATCGCTACTACCAGATAACTTTTTTTTTTCATAAAAAAAGACTTTTGAGAAACTATGCAATACTGAAGAGAAGAGGGCGGGAAGTTTTACAATAAAGTTTCTTAAGTTGGGCCCAGGTATTTGTCACCGCTTGTACTCCGCCAATATCTGCTTTCCACCCTCCTCTCCCCCTTTTTTCCCCTCTCTCTCTCTCTCTCTCTCTCTCTCTCTCTCTCTCTCTCTCTCTCTCTCTCTCTCTCTCTCTCTCTCTCTCTCTCTCTCTCTCTCTCTCTTTCCCCCCTCTCCAAATATCTCCCCTCCTCTCTTCTCCCTATCTCCCCTCTCTCCTCCCTCTCTTCCCCCTCTCCTCCTCTCTATCCCTCTCCCCATCTACTCCCTCCCCTCCCTCCCTCCCTCTCTTTTTCTTCCCCTTCTCCCCCCTTTTGTCCCCCTTCTCTCTCTCCTTCCCTTTCCAAATATCTCCCGTTTCTTCTCCCCCGTTTCTCTCCTTCTCCCTATATTCCCTCTCTCCTCCCTCTCTTCCCTCTCTCTCCCTATCCCCCCGTCTTTCCCTCTCTCCCTCCCCGTCTCTCTTCCTTCCTCTCTCTCTTCCTTCCCCTCTCTCTCTCTCTCCCTCTCTATCTCCCTTTCCCCTCTTTCTCCCTCCCCTCTCTCTCCCTCCCCTCTCTCTCCCTCCCCTCTCTCTCCCTCCCCTCTCTCTCCCTCCCCTCTCTATCTCCCTTCCCGGCTCTCCTCCTCCCCCTCTCCCCGTCTCCCCTTCTCTCTCTTCCCCTCTCTCTCTTCCCCTCTCCCTCCCCCTCACTTCCTTCCCCTCTCTTCCCCTCTCCCTCCCCCTCACTTCCTCCCCCTTTATCCCTCCTCTCTCTCTCCCCCCTCCCCCTCTCCCCTTCTCCACTTCTCTCTCTTCCCCTCTCTCCCTCCTCCTCTCTCTCTTCCCCTCTCCCTCCCCCTCCCTTCCTCCCACTTTCTTCCTTCCCCCCTATTCCTTTCCTCATGTAGGGAAGGAATAGAGGGGATATAAAATGGCGACGTGAAGTTTGAAGTAGGAAAGCGGAAAGGAATAACAGTTGAAAGATTAGTTTAGATAAAGATTAATCTCCATTCACAGAAGGATATGTACCTGGACCAGAGTGGCTGCCGCGAAGATTCAGCTATGGTATACATATTCATATAAATGTACATGTACACGCACACACACACACACACACACACACACACACACACACACACACACACACACACACACACACACACACACACACACACACATATATATATATATATATATACATATACATATACAAATACATATACACATACACATACATATACAGTACATATACAGTAATGATTGTTACTTGCCCCAGCAGTCTAAGTATATATATACATATATATATATATATATATATATATATATATATATATATATATATAGATGTGTGTGTGTGTGTGTATGGATATATATATATGTGTATGGATATATATATGTATGTATATATGTATGTATATATATATATGTATATGGATATATATATATGAATATATATATGTATATGGATATATATATAATATATACAAACATACATACATATATAAAATACATGCATACATACATACACATACTTCATGCTTGCCTGCTTTTCGTCACTCTTCCTGTTGTCTTCCTGTTGTCTACCTTCTGTCTGTCTGCGATCGTATCCAAGCTCAACAACGGCGTCCCCTTCACCACTAGGAGCAGAAGAGCTATTGATAACAATATAGCCCCCTCCCCCTCCCTCTCCCCTCCTGGAGGCGATTTCGAACTTCGGAGGGACTCCGAGGTTCGCGCGCGCCATTGTGTTGACCGTTAGAATGGTTGCCAGATGAAAGACAAATGCCTCCGATTTCATGGATGACGGTTAAAGGTTGAAGGTCAGACTAAACTATTGTCTGTTTATTCTAACCTGGCAGGGGTTTAATTGATAAGGAATTTTGCATTGATAGGTTATTAGAGTTTTGATGAAATGCACAGAATGAAATGGAAACATGGAGGGGAATTATGAAAATTGTAAGTTTGATGGTGTTTCAGAAGGGTCGCCTTCATGTGAAAGAAATCGTCTGGCGGCAAATGGATGAAACACAATTGTTATTCTAGGGGGTTCCCGTGGTTTAATTAAATCGCTTGACGTCACCGGTGACCCTATAGTCATCTAATGGAAGTGTTTAAGTGGATCAAAGGTTTTAACAAGGGTGACGCAAACAAGGTCATCATATTAAGACAACAGGGCAGAACAAGTGTAGATTTAAGGAAATAGGCAAGAATTTGTTTACTAATAGGGTGGTCAACGAATGGAACAGACTTAGTAACCATATATTGAGCGCTGAAACTATCGGTTGTTTTAAGAAACGGTTAGACAACTTTATGGATGGGGAGGACAGGTGGTAATGGACATGGAACTGCCTAGTGTAGGCCTCATGGTCTCTTGCAGTCTACTTCATTCTTATGTTCTTATAAGAAAGTCTATAAAGAATGACATCATGTTCA
Source organism: Oratosquilla oratoria (assembly GCF_046742065.1). NCBI lineage: Eukaryota > Metazoa > Arthropoda > Malacostraca > Stomatopoda > Squillidae > Oratosquilla > Oratosquilla oratoria. The sequence continues at coordinate 14,636,198 of NC_134789.1, read as the reverse complement.
AGTCTCTCGTATCACTTTAGGACTAAAACTCACCATCCCACTCCTACGCAGTGGGAAGTGAGAAACCCCTGGTAGAGGAAAGCCCTGTCAGTTGAGGCCAGCCTTTTTTTTTTCTTCTTTTTTACGCCAATGTAGGGTCGCCTCCTCACCCGGATTGGGCTGTCGTGAATCTACACAGCAAGCCCGCATCAGGAGCCGGGATTTGAACTCGTGACCACCTACTCATGAGTTGTAGACGGTATTCACTATTAAAAATCACTATTTAATTTTTTACTTGACTATATTATTTTTTTTCTCAAAATCAGAGAAGCAAAAGAGACACAGGTAAGCGTCTTCCGGCGTAAGTTCCTCACCTTAGTTGTCTGCCAGACTTCGCGTTATATCGAGGTTGTACGAAAAACAAAACGTTTCTTATTTTTCGTTCTTAATTGAATTTTCGGTTTGCAGTCGGACGCCGGGGTTGGGGGGGGGGAGGGAGAATGATAACCTTATTGAGATGCAATTGACCGAGGGAATTCTTGGGAAGATCAAGATAATTAACTCCTCTTAATCCCCGTCAGATAAGCTTAACTTCGGGTCAGTTTTCGAATTGGCACGCATCCCTTCCCAGGTCAAGATGGCGTTGTGAAAGTTTCTTATAATTTGTACTTATCTTTGCTATCTTCTCGTTCGGTATTTTTCTGACGACCCTCCACACACTCCTCATCTTAAAAGAATAAATAATTTGTCGTCGTTGTAAGAATTAATAAAGGAATAAAATTTTTATGCTCACTGAAGTGGGATTCACCGTCTCTGCGCATATTGGTGGAGTCCCCCAGGCTAACCACTTCAGGTCTCGTGAATTGATATGATTAGTGTTCTTCAGTGTCGAGGACTCTTGAGGAATGTTTCGAGTTATTTTTGGAGATCGTAGACACAGCGAGAATCCTTTAGGAAATATCCTTCAATACAAAAAGAAGAAGAATCGAGAGCTAAACAAAGAATGCTTACCTCCTTGTCTTAAGTATCGGCTTTGCAGACCTTTTTTTTTTTTTTTTTTTTTTTTTTTTTTTTGAGATGGGGGAGTTCGACCTGCGACATATTCGAAAGCTCTCGTAAGTCCCCGAGTACAGAGGGCAAAGGTGGCAGGGCTAGCCCTGCCTAAGGGCATAACCATCTCGCCACAAGCTTAGACTGGATCGTTCTTTAGCCCGAGTTCGAATCCCTTTTTGTACATAACGAGTTGGATAATTAGTTGAATAAATAGGTAAATAGATAAACAGGTGACGAAATAAGGAGTAAATAAATGAAGAAGTGCATGAAAAACTGGTAACGTAATAAATAGATGAACCAATAAGTTGAGCAAAATGAATAAATGACGAATAAATGAATTTACAAGAATATGAACCGATAGATGAGAAAATACACAAATAAGTAAGAAAAAAGGAAATTGATTATTAAACTAAATTAAGAAATTAATAAATCACCTTCAAAATAGATCATTTTTTCATTAGATTTGTAAAGGGAAGAAGAAGAAGAAGAAAAAGAAGAAGAGGAAGAGGAAAAAGAAGAGGAAGAAGAGGAAGAAGAGGAAGAAGAAGAGGAAGAAGGAGAAGAGAAAGAAGGAGAAGAGAAAGAAGAGGAGAAGAGGAAGAAGAAGAAGAAAAAGAAGAAGAAGAAGATGAAGAAAAGGGAGAAGATGAAGATGAAGAAGAAGAAGAAAAAGATAAAGAAGAAGAAAAGGAAGAAGAGGAAGAAGAAAAGGAGGAGGAGAAAAAGGCGAAGAGGAAGACGAAGAAATAATGAATGACAAGACAGATGCATACTCATGGGATGCAAAACACACGGAGATTCTTCTTGTCCAAGACTTCTTCCCAGACACTGTTATAACAAGCCAAAATGACTCGTAGTCAAGGCGACAATAAGGTCGAGGCTTTAAAATACGAAAAGATAATTTAGGAAATATTTACTTGACGTTTCAGTGATTTACGATTTTACCTGCTACACCTGAGCGAGGAAAAAAAATCGAAAATCGAAATTTGAAAAATTATTGTCGATTTTCAGCCCCTCCACTACGGTGGCTAGCTGCGTTTTACTTGTTTATTTATCTATTTATCAATTTATTTATTCATTACTGTTTTTTATTTTTTACTTGGAATAAGATGGGTTCTTAATCGTTACATCGTCCCCTTCCGAATCCTCTTTCATCAGATTAAAATAATATTGTGGCAGAAAAAACAAAACAAAAATACATTACGAAGTAGATTTCCCACAATGCGTTATTCATATTCATAAGACGTCTTAACCCCCTCTGGTGGGTTACCATGGAGATGAGTGAAGTAACATGGCGGGAGCTCAAGTTAAAACAAAAGAAAGAAAGAAAGAAAGAAAGAAAGAAAGAAAGAACTCAATACGGAAGTGGATTGCAAGGCACCCATTCAATACACAGAGGTAGGGGCGGGGTTGCCATAGAGATGATCAAGAAAGGGAGAATGCTCCGCGCATCCCGAAGGACACTAACAGGAATCAGTTTTCAGAAATTTCCCACAATATATATATATATATATATATATATATATATTTATATTTATATATATATATATATATATATATATATTTTTATATACAGTGTTATTCCTTCCGCAAGGAGACTCTGGAAATATGTCTAGGAGGAGGTTCGTACTTAGTGGCTCTTGGATGTGGGTTAAGGCAATATCCAAACGGACGTTAAAACATAAATAACTAATTTAATGTATAACAACACGCCAACAACACACAAATATAAGAAACTTGACAACAACAAAATTTAATCAATTGACAATTAATTCCTCCACAGAAAAACCAAGTCATGAGGAATATTAGATTTACGTGGTAGCCGCCCTTGTGGTACTCGAGCAAAAAAGCAATATGGGGAGAGGATAAAGTTACCGCGTCGCTTCAGCCAACGAAAGTCCTGGCTAGGGAGCCGGCAAGATGCCGATTATATATACCAGTTGGCGAGGCGGGACGGAGAAGGCGTAATAAGGAGCCGGTCAAAACTGGTTTTCACCGTCCGGTCCGGCACAGAGAGAGTTGATCCCTATTAAAGTATACAAGCAGTTTTTACCGTTAACATCCGTAATTTACCTTAACAAGTACAGGATAAACACAGATTACGATATTTTTAGATTACATGGAGGATGGTGTGGGCCATCACAACGTATACAAGCAATTTAACAGTACATACATTAATTATTCTTAACAATTCAGATTGACATACCGTGATCAGACATTTTTATATAACATGGGGGATGGTGGGCCATCACAAAACAGGGTTATATATATATATTTAATATATATATATATCATATATTAGATATATATATTATATCTATATATAGATAATAAATATTTATAGTATATATATATTAGTAATATATAATATATTTTATGATATATATATGTATTCATATATATATTACAGGTATATTTATATTATACTATATTATATATGTATTATATATACTAGGAATATAGTATATATATATATTATAGTATTAATATTATATATAATATTATTAATATAGTATATTTTATAATTGTGTGGTGGCAGGTGTGTGTGTTGTGTGTGTAAATATATTCAATGCATCTGTCCTCGGGACTCGAACCCTAGTTCGTGAAACACAACGCTATTATAGTACCAACCACACTTGTGTAAATGAACAAAACGAATACATTCATGTAGTTACGTATCATATATATATATATATTATCATATAATGATATTATAGTATTTATCTGCATACAATATTATGTATTAACATATGTATATATACTGTATTACTATATGATACTATTATATGATATTATATTATATAGATTTATATATATTATATACAGTATATATGTTTGTTGTAAACATATGATTTAAATGGATCTGTTCCGCTGGAGACTCGAAGCCTAGGTCGTGAAAACATGACGCTCATGTTAGTTACAACAACCATCTAGTGTAAAATAAACAAAACGAAAATACATTTCATGTATGTACCGTTAAATATATAGATTATATTATATATTATTTATATTATAATCTGTGTGTATATATATGTAATATATTTATGTATTATCGTGTATATATATATATATAATATGTACAATATATATATATATACATCTGTATATCTACATATATACATATATGTAATAATACATCATATATATATATTATATATGATACATATATGTTAAATATACATTACTATATATGTATCTAAAATACAAATATATAATATATTAGTTAATATACCATATATATATATTATATATTATGTTAGGTATATATGTATATATTTATGTAATTATATATGTAATCTATATTTTTGTATCCCCCCCCCCCCCCCCCCCCCCCCCCCCCCCCCCCCCCCCCCCCCCCCCCCCCCACCCCACCCAATTTTTTATATTATATAATATCACCCCCCCCTTTTTATCATAATATGTATATATATGTTATATATTTTATGATGGTATATCTATGGTTATATATCTGTTATATGATACATTATATATGTATATAGGTCGTATTTTTAATTATATATTTGGGTGTATATATGTATATATGTGGTGTATATATGTATAAATATATTTAGATATGTATATTCTGTATATGTATATAGTGGTATATATATATGTATATGTATATATCTTTAGTATACTATGTATTACTATATATTGGTATATATATGTATATATATTTGCCTGTTTGATATATTTATATCATAATAAATATATATGTAATTGATATGCTTACATATATGTATACATATGGTATATATAATGTAGTATTATATGTATATTAGTATGTATATATATATAATATATATATATATATACAGTATATATGTTTGTGTAAACATATGATTAAATGGATCTGTTCGCGGGACTCGAACCCTAGTTCGTGAAACATGACGCTATGATAGTACCAACCACACTAGTGTAAATAAACAAAACGAATACATTCATGTATGTACGTATATATATATATATAGTAGTTTATACTTATATATTATATATATTATATATATGATACATAATATGTAAATATAACAGATTATATATATATGATATGATATAAAATACATATATATGTAATATACATATAGTATATAATATGATATATATGTCTATGTAGATATATGTATGATGTATATAATTTATGTTAATATTATATATGTATCTCATACTATAATATGCTATATATATGTATATCTTTATGATGTATTTACTATGTATCTATATGTTATATGTACATATGTATATATGTGTATGATTATATGTTATATATATGTGTATATTATCTGTGTATTATATTTGTATGTATATATGCTGTAAGATAATGTATATATTGTGTTTTTTTGGTATTTTTTAAAATTTTTTACACAAAAAAAAATATTTTGGGTGTATTATATGTATATTATGTATTTATGTATATATACTGGGTATATATATATGTATATGTATTATTATCTATAGGTATTATATCACTGTATATATATGTATATATGTATAATATATATTGTATATATATGTATATATACTGTCTTTATATGTGTATATACTGTGTATCTATATGTATATATGATATTTATATTTGTAGTATATATGTAAATAGTATATGTTAAATTATGTTATATGCTCTATTTATATGTATGTATATCGTAATATATATGTATTATATTATATTATGTATGCGTAAATAAACCACTAGGAAAAATGTAAACTACGAGAGCAGAGCCGCTGTCGTTGTAATTTACATCTTCAGTGCAGATACTAAGAAGGAATTATTAAGATGAAGAAGATAACAAGGTACAGAAGTATATGATCATAGTGAACGAGGGCATTCGGAGAGGTAGTGGAAAGAAAGAAGTTACACGTGACGGCACGTATGGGCCGCTCCTGGTAGCCATCCAAGTATGGGGACGTTTGGGCCCGTCCCTGGTAACCAAACAGGTAGGGTTAATGGGGACAACTGATCATCATTTATATTACAATTCAAACCAATTTTGATATTTAATTTCATGAGAAATTTAAAAACTCTATCTAATTTGTACAAACCTTGATGATGATTAACATTTATCCCTCTACATAGGATTTGATCATAACCTTGCATTCAATTAAATTTCTGTCTGTTATGTTGTTGTTGTATTGTGATGACTTTGAGCGTGTATCCGACAACTGGGTGGTTTAAACATTTGGTTACGTCATGTGGTTGAATATACCGCTAGATTGGTTTCCCTCTCTACGTATTTCTTATGGTTTGATTGCTTAGTGTTAGTTGAGTGTGTTTTTAGCAGTCTGACCAACATTAAAATGATTACAAGAGTTTGCAAAGGTATTTTGGTAACAACTCACCTTTATTACTATGACAGAAATTATTTATTGAGCAGTTAGTGTCTTACTGAGTGTTCTTGTTATTGCAAAACTACATTAATGTTGCATTTATCGTAACATATTTGGAAATATTTTGCATGGGTTCTCTTGGTTATTTACGCTCATTTGTGAAACACACGCTCTTAGTGTTTTTTATTGCATATATATGTTATATACTATATGATATATGTATATATATGTATATGTATATTTTATCTTTTAATATATGGTTTATATATCATGTATACTAATATAGTATGTAATACTATTATATAAGTACTATATATCTGTATATATATATGTATGATTCTAACATTGGTGAAAGCGTGCAGGAGATTCTCATCTGAGACCTCCTGGATAATATATGTGATATATGATGTATAATATATATGTGTATATATATATGATATTATATATATGTATATATATATATGTATATATATAATGGATATTATTATATATGTATATATTATATATATATGTATATATGTATATATTATATGTTATATATATATGTATATTTATATATATGTAGTTATATAATATGTAATATATATGTTATATATGTTTATTACTATACTGTGTTATATATATGTGTTATTTTATGTATATATATACATATGTATAATATAATAATACATATGTTATTAGATATTATGTATATATATTGGATTTTTATATATGGATATATTTATATGTACATGTATATATGTATATACATGTCTATATATATATGTTATATATATGTTTATATATATATATATATTATGTATATATATCTGTATATGGTTTAATAGATATATTGTAGTTTATATGTATATGTATATATATGTATATTGTATATATATATGTATATATATGTATCTGTATAAATTTATGTATATATTATATATATGTATATGTTTATATATATATGTTTCTATATATGTATATGTGTATTATTATATGTATATGTGTATACCTATATGTATATAAATGTTATATATATATGGTAATTTATATATTTATGCTACTTATATATATATGTGTAGTATATGTATATATATTGTATATTATGCTATATATATGTTGTGTATTATATATGTTGTGCTTATAATAGGTATGTTTATATATGTATATATATTGTATATGTATACTATATATATATGTATTATATATCATGTGCTATAATATGCTATAATATATTGTGTATATATGTATACATATATATATGTGTTTTTATGTACACATATTATATATATGTGTATATCTGTATACATATGTATACATATGTTATTTATATATGTATATATAATGTATATGTACATATAATTGTATATATATATGTATATATATATATGTCTATGTATATATATAAGTATATATATTGTATATGTTTATATTATAAGTCTTATATATGTATATGTTCTTTAAATATGTTTGTGTATAGATATGTTATAGTATTATATTATCGTATATGGTATATTTGTATATATATGTATATGGTATATTATTGTATATGTAATATATGTTATATATATGTATATATGGTATATGTATCTATATGTATATGTATATATGTATATATATCGGTATATTAGTGTATATGTACTATATATGTATATATATATATGTAGTATATACTGATATATATATGTATGATATGTATATATATGGTATATTGTTATATATATGTAGGTATATATTTGTATATGTATGTATATGTACTTATGTATTGGACATAGATGTATATATTATTATGTATATATATATGTATATAATATATATGTATATTTATATATGGTTATATTTATCTGTTATTTAATATATATGTATATATATCTGTAGGAATATATATGTAGTATTTAGGTTATATGTATATTATATCTATAATGTATATTTAGTATATGCTATATATGATATGGTATATGATATATGTATATTTATACTATTATGTATATATTATGTGTATATATATGTATATGTATTATGTATATGTATATATATATGTATATCTATGTATATATATGTATGTGTAATATATGGTATATATATATGTATATGTATATATATATATATATATATGTTATATATATGTTATTCTACTGTATATCGTCTATATCTGTAATATTTGTCTAATTTATATATGACTATTATATCTGACAAAAAAGTATATATATGTATATTTATATGTTTTATACAACTATGTATATATTTAATATTGTATACATATGTATATATATATATATGTGTTATATTTATATGTATATCTATTATGTTATGTATATGTATATGTATATAGTATATTATTGTATATATATTTATCTATATATATAGTATAGTATATAATATCTATCTATATATAAGGTGTCCAAAAAGTTTTTTTCCCGATTTTTGTTAACTTATTTCTGGCCCAGCTGTTTACTTACTAACAAGAATTAAATAATATCAAGACAGGTAGGCTTGTTATTGACAAGTATATTGTTGAAAAGAGTTGAGTTATTCTTTTAATTACATAACTAATATAAATTTCCATTTCTCATTTCAGAAAGCCCTCAACATGACTGATAAAAAAATTGGTTAATTCGTGGTTGTGCTGTTGTTAGGAAGTTTAAAAATTGGGTAAAAGTACATTATGTACTTCTCGATAAGCTATGTACAGCCTTTGGCGAAGGTGCTAGTAAGTGGAACGAACTGCACGTAAATTGGTTTTCAGAAGTTTCGTTGAGGCAAAGGAAACCCACGAAAATGAACTTCGTGAGCTGGACGTATTAAATATGCCCTGAAACAATAAAGTATTTAAAGTCAGCCATAGAATCAGATTCAGGATTTTTATACATGTAATGAACTTAGCCTCGAGGTTTTATTGTATGCGATGAAACTGTATAAGGACGGAACTGCATTTTACACCACGCTGGGGAAAGAAATGGAAATTTAAGCAAATGAAGGTACCATATGACTTAAACACCAAGCAACCAAACTGCAGAGGGCTTACACATTTATGCTTTTCTCATTCGCAGTAGGACTAACAAAAAGAAACCCTATTTATAAATTTAATGATGACCATGTTAAAGGAAAAGTGGATTATGTATACAAACTTCTAAGAGGAAATATCATTGGTTATATCGCCGGGTGATCCTATTGCCATAATAACTTAAAAGGCACTACTATAAAAAAAAAAAAAAAAAAAGTTGCTGTATTATTTGGTGGAGTATTTGTCATGTAATATAATTCAATATGAGAGTGTTAATAAAAATAATGGGTGGAACCATTCCTGCTAACAAAATATTGCGAGCAACTTGAATGAGTTCAGGAAAATTGGTTTTTGTTGAAGCAAACAGAAAAACAAGTTTTGTTTATCTCCCATGACAAAGCTCGCCCACCACGTTTGCAAAACATGACACTTTGACAAGAATTAGCAGAGCTAGAATGTTTGGATTATTATGCTTTATCTCCGTAAGCATATGAAGAACAGGACATTTAATAATGAAGATGAACTTGGAAAACGGATCAAGTGCATAAACTGTTTCCAAAGTAAAACTAAGGACTTTTACAAAAATGGCATTTTACTCAGTTGGTTGAACCGTTGTTGGGAGAAGGTCGTTAGCATGTGATGGTTCATATATTTGATGACCATATAAGGATACCTTTAAACTTTAAATATGCATCTTTAATTTTACTTATAAAAATACGGCAACAACTTTTTGGGGCACCTGATAATATATTAATATATTATCTATATATATACTATATATATGATAATATATAAATACTATTATATATTATAATTATTTATATGCTATATATAGATAATATGAAAAAAACACCGAAGGAAAGTAATAAAATGGACCGAGCGCATTTCGGTCTGACTTAGCGCTCGGTCATCAATGTTATTATTATTTTCTTGTTTTTTTTTCTGCATATTGTAGTTCATATATATATCTATATATTATTTTATATATAGATATCTTATTTATAAATTATGTTGTGTGTATATATACATATATAATTGTATGTGTGTGTGCGTGTGTCAGTGTGCGTGTGTGTACCTACATTCATACCTACCAAAGAATTTGATAGAACTGTTGAAATCGTGTAGCGACAGAGAATAGGACCTTGAGGTCATTCGTGCCACATACATCTCTTCGCTGCAGAAGGTTACCTTCAGTTCAGTATAATTACTTCGCGAAAGAAAGAACAAATGCGTCTGTGAAGTTTTGTTTTCCGTGCGAAAGTAATCCCAATTGGTTCCGTTTAACTCGGTGGTTGTCGACAAGGTGGACATGACAAAAATTTAGGGGGCCATGACCTGGTGTTACAATATATATATGATAAATATACAATACTATAACTATATATATATATTAGTATATATATCATATATTAATATTATATTTATGTATATATATTTTTCTTCAGAAAAACCAATGGCAAATGAGAAACGTATTCCGAACGTTTTCGTCTATTTAAGACATCTTCAAGGGAATGAAGATGTCTTAAATCGACGAAAATGTTCGGACTACGTTTCTCATTTACCAGTTGTTTTTCGTTATTTATATAATATATATATATATGTATATATATATATGTATATATATATATGTTTAGTTATATATACATATATGTATATATTTGTGGTCTATATGTGAATCTATATATGATATACTATAGTGTATATTATCTATTATATTTATGTATATATATATGTAATATGTATATATCTATGTATATATGGTTATATATATATGTATATATATTATGTATATATATGTTATATATATTATGTATATGTACTATGTATATGTATATATATTATGTTATATGTATTTGTATATGTTATAGGAGGTATCTAGGTGTGATGGACTATGCTATTTATATATATGTATGTATTGTATATGTATGTTATATGATGTATATGTCTATTTTATATGTACTATATGTAGTATATATAATATTATACTATATAGATATAGTATATATGCTGCGTAAATAACCATAGGAAAAAGTTATAAAAAAATCTAACGATGCAGGAGCGGCTTTCGTGTTATTAGATCTTCAGTGCAGATACAAAGAAGGAATTATAAGATGAAGAAAACAAAGGTTACAGAATTATATTACATAGTGAAGGTGGGCATTCGGCGAGGTAGGTGGATGAAGTACACGTTGTGTTGGCATGATGTTAATACATCAACATTGTATTATTTCAGTACATTTCTTTATTCATTGTCTTATGTATTAAGTATATGTATATTGTATTATATTCTGTGTGTGTTTTTGTATATATATTTCTAAATGACGTATTTATTATTTTTATCGAATGCCGCAAGGCTCTGGGCAATGAGTAAATCTGGCAACCCTGCATGGGGAGTGTCGAAAGGCGCCAGTTGACACCTGGACGTTCACGATTCTCCGCACGCTTGTTATATTGTGTTCGTGTCATTTTGTCATTTGGCTCTATTATATAAATTATTCATTGCCTCTTGAATTTTCATTAGCCACCCAGAAACAACGTGACGGACGTATGGGCCGTCTGGTAGCCCAACAAGTATGGGCCGTTTGGGCCGTCCTGGTAACCAACAAGTTATGGGAACAATGTTGACTCATAATTCTATATTACAATTCAAACAATTTTGAATAATTTCATGAGAAATAAAAACTATCTAATTTGTGAACAAACCTTCATTGATTGAAGATTAACCTTTATACCCCTTACTAGATTTGATCAAACTGCATTCCAATTAAATTTCTTTTCTGTTATGTTGTTGTTGTATAGTGATGACTTTAGCGTTATCCCCGTCAAACTGGGTGAGTTAGTTAAAATGGTTTCATGTGGTTGAATATACCGCAAGATTGGTTTCCCTCTCTAGGTTATTTTCTTATGTGCTTGATTCGTGTGTGTGAGTGTTTTAGCAGTCCTGACCAAACATAAAACTGATTACATGATTTGCAAGGTATTTTGTACACACTCACCCATTTATTACTATTGACAGAATTATGTTATGAGCCAGTTGTCTTACAGTGTTCTTGTTATTGTAAAACTACATTGATGTTAAATTTAACGTAACATCTTGGAATATTTTGCAGGGTGTTCTCTTGGTAACGGGTTAGAATTAGCAAGTTTATTCATATTGAAAAGTTTGAGTTGACTCTACGGTTGTTAAAATGTCCTTTGTTTAGCACACGATTGTAAGCTTGTATCAAGAACATGTGTGGGGGTATTGTGAGCTTAGTTAACCAATGTTCGTAAAATACTTCTTATTTCATCATCCGATGTACTCTGGGCTGCAAATGCGCGTTAGGGCCCTGAGATACATCGACGCGAAAAAACAAGATAACCCTTCTACGCCCTCAGGGTGTGAGGAATACTAGTGGTTATATATGTAACAAACGTTGGTTTTGGTTTGCGATATACACTCAAACTTCAACTCACCTTATCACGGCGGTAGATATTACAATCAAGGTAAAGGCAAAAGCCGCTTCTTTCTCTATCTCCACCGTGAAACTTAATGGAATGACCCAAATTATTTAAGCTTACATAAAAAATCATTTACATTATCTTGAATGGGCACAGACATAGGATGTCATCAATAGTACCGCATCTCATGTAATGTTGGGGGGGAAAGATCTTACTTTAAAATTTTGGATTTAAAAAAACTCCACATATTATAGATTAAATCAATTACGGAGGAAGAGAGGATTTACCCCTGTTCATTCCAAAATTTCTGAGAATAGAAATTTATCATTTAAACTTGGAATTTGCAATTCTTTTTAACACACAATTTGATCAGTTCAATTAACGGGTACCTGAAGCGTAATGGTAAATCGTGCTTATTTAAATCTTCTTTATGATAGAGTTAAAAGGTCATCCAAGGGAACTTTCGTAAACCAAAACTAAGACAATATCATAACTTACCAATTTAAAATTCATAGTCTGGTTTTACTCTCCACTTAGTTTGGTAATGAGGGTCCTCAAATCGTTCTCTATCATGTGAAAGAGTGGAACTAGTTCCAACTAGTGGGAGCTAAGAGATTGTTACCAACCATTTCGAAAGTTGTGTATGCTGAAGCTGAACCTATTGAAGAAAACGATTGGTACTTACCGGGTTATTTTGGGTTTGTGTCCTTCAATTAGACCATACATGTTACGGCAAAGGAGGGCTGATGAGAAAAATAAACCTTTTTGGATTAGTTCACTTTT
>NC_134789.1:14615137-14617637 GCF_046742065.1 Oratosquilla oratoria | reverse complement strand
TATATATATATATACATATATATACGTATATATATATATATATATATATACATATATATATATATTTATATATACATATATATACATATATATACATATATATATATATATAACATATATATATATATATATATAATATGCATGCTGGCCTTTGATAGCTTAGAATTAAAGTACATTGTGGTTTTTGAAATATATATATATATATATATATATATATATATATATATATATAATGTGTCTGTATATATATATATATATATACATATGTATGTATTTGTATGTTTTTATATATATATATATGTGTGTGTGTGTATATATGTATATAAATACATATATGTATATAAATATATATATATGTACATATACATATATGTATATATATATGTATATATATATGTATAAATGTATATATATAAATATACATATATATATATGTATATATATATGTATAAATGTATATATATATAAATATACATATATATATATATATATATATATATAATATTATATGCATGGTGGCCTTTGATGGCTTAGAATTGAAGTGCACTGTGGTTGTTGAAATATATATATATATATATATATATATATATATATATATATATATATATATATATATATATATTATATATATATATATATACATATACCAAGGCTTTTTCCCCCTTACAAGGGGGTAGCCAAAAAGAAAGAAGGCATAAAATCATTCCCACCCATTCCATCCCTGAATACACTCCACACCCCTCCACCCTCCCTCTTATCTTAGCACCTCCTGAGTGACGGGTCATCCCTGCACCTTGTCCACTGCCCTGGGTCAGAAGCAGTGTCGCAAGACACAGCACATCCACAGCAAGGCCGCTTCATTAAATCGGCGACCCCCCCTCTCCGTCCCCCCAGTGCATAAAATGAGAGGATGGGGAGAAATCCCTTCGGACTGCGTCAAATTTTGCTCACACATACTACCTCACCCCCCATCCACCCGCCCATTCCACCTCAAGCAATCCCAACAACATCCATATACAACCATTCTCCATTCACCCCTGTCTTCTGTCCTCTCCCGTCCTTCCTCAACAGACATTCCCCTCTTCCTCAAAGCCCCCTTCACCCCATCCATCCACCTCATCCTAGGACGTCCCCTCATGTTCACTCCCTCCACATCTGCCTTACATACCTCTTTTACTAGTCTTTCTTCACTCATTCTTTCCATGTGTCCAAACCATCCTAATATTCTTTCATCAACCCTATCTCCCAGCTCCTTTTCCACCCCTGTTCTCCTCCTCACCTCCTCATTTCTCACTCTATCTATCCTAGTAACCCCCATCATACTTCTCAGACACCTCATCTCAAACACATTCAAACTCCTTCTCTCTTCCTCTCTTATGTTCCATGTTTCTGCCCCATACAGTGCTGTTGGCACAATCACTCCTTCATACAGTCTCCTCTTAGCATCCATTCCCAAATGTCTATTCCTCATTACACTCTTTAATCCACCAAGGCATTTACTCGCTTCTCTCAATCTACATTCTACCTCCACTTTCACTCAACCTTTCCCTGCCACATTTGCACCCAAGTATCTAAAACTATCCACTTCCTCCAGTCGCTCTCCCTTAATGCTCACTTCCAGTCTACTGCCACTTTCACCCCTTGTACATCTCATCACCTTACTTTTACCCACATTTATCTTTAGCTTTCTTCTATCACATACTCTCCCAAACTCTGCCACCAACTTCCTCAATCCCTACTCCGATCCTGCCACAAGCGCAGTGTCGTCCGCAAACAACAGCTGGCTCACCTCCCACTTTTCTCCATTTTCTTTAACCATCTCCAATCCCTTGCCCACTACCCTTGCATTTACCTCTCGCACCACCCCATCCATGTATAAGTTGAACAGCCAGGGCGACATAACGCATCCTTGACGAAGTCCCACCTTTACCTCAAACCACTCACTCTCTCCATTTCCAATCCTGACACAAGCTCTACTACTCTCATAAAAACTCTTGACAGCTCCGAGAAGCTTTCCTCCTATCCCGTATATCTTCATAGCCTCCCACAGTGCCTTCCTGTCTACCCTATCATAAGCCTTTTCCAGATGCATAAAAGCCCAAAAAACATCCTTCCCCTTTCCTATAGCTTTCTCACATATCTGTCTTACCACAAATATCTGATCTACACAACCTCTACCTGTCCTAAATCCACACTGTTCCTCACCAATTACTCCTGTTCCTCTCCTAATCCTCTCAATCAAGATCACCCATAAGCCTTCCCAACTACACTCAACAAGCTAATCCCTCTGAAACTACTACATTCACACTTGTCCCCTTTTCCCTTGTAAAGAGGAACTATACAGGCACTCCTCCAGCCCTCCGGCACTCTACCCTCTCTCCAACAAACATTAAATAACCTCACCAACCAGTCCACCATCACTGTACCTCCCTTTTTCAGACATTCCGCATGGCATCCATCCAGACCAGGTGCCTTACCTGCTTTCATCATCTTAACAACT
>NC_134789.1:14610137-14612637 GCF_046742065.1 Oratosquilla oratoria | reverse complement strand
GTTTTGTAGTTTATAGTCTTTGCTATGGCCTAGAAGAGACGGTTTTATACAACTATAAGGACGGACTACGGGCTGAAAGATCCCTTAAGCGACCGTGACCCACTTTAGCTCAGAGCTTGTCTTCCTCGATTGATTTTTTCGAGACAGAAGGAAATCCATAAACGCGTCACCGCTTTAGTTTGTGAGAGTTACTTTATTGACTCTCTTCTGGCGAGTGCCAGGAGATTTTAACCACCTGAAGAATTGGTACCAGAGGGTCCTCAATCGACAGAAACTTACGGTGGTATTCTTAAAAAAATTCTTCCTTATAATCTTATATAAATCCTTGGAATGGAAAGATTTATATAAGGAAATTATTTGTTTCTAAGAATTTATATAAGAAAAGATTTTAAAAATACCACCGTAAGATTGTTACGGTGGTATTCTTAAAAAAATCTTTCCTCATATAAATATTTCCCTTCCAAAGATTTATATAAGATTTATACAAGAAAAGATTTTTTCTAAGAATACCACCCTTAGATTCTTACGGTGGAATTCTTAATTTTTCTTTTCCTTATATAAATCATTCCCTTCCAAGGATTTGTATAAAATTTACATAAGGATTTTTTAAGACTACCATCGTTAGTTC
This sequence comes from Oratosquilla oratoria, assembly GCF_046742065.1. Taxonomy (NCBI): domain Eukaryota; kingdom Metazoa; phylum Arthropoda; class Malacostraca; order Stomatopoda; family Squillidae; genus Oratosquilla; species Oratosquilla oratoria. Next base: position 14,612,009 of record NC_134789.1, on the reverse strand, counting down.
AACACTTCGGTCCACGCCTTACCTAAAAAAAAAGTATATATATATATATATATATATATATATATATATATATATATATATATATATATATATATATATATATATATATATATATATATATATTCGCCATAATAAGATCAAGAAAGTGAGCCACTGCGTTAGGATGATTTCCACGAAGTCTATTATCTATATTTCATTTCTTCATCAGATGAATAAAATCATTTGACGGCAAATATAAACTGTCAGGAAGATTTAATATGGAAGTGGATACAAACAACTTCGCCAACCGTGTAGTAAAGGAATGGAATAAACTTCCTGCAGATGGAGTGCAATGTAGTACAGTTCGATGTTTTAAGATTCATTTAGATAAGCACCTAAGAAATATGCTGGAATACATGCCATTTTTCTTTTTATTTTATTTTATCTATTATTCATTTAGTCATTATTATCTATGTTTTTTTTTTTGCTATTTATTTATTATTTATCATGTTTATTATTTTTCTGTTTATTATTTGTAAATATTTATTTAATTATCTTGTTCATTCACCTACTTCTTTATTTGCTTGTTTTCCCGCATCCAACCTAGTTATGGACCAAAAGGTCTCCTGTCTCCTGCTCTTCCTTTGTAACATAAGTCAAGTATGGACTTCAATGATTTAATTTAGTGGACATATTTTTTTCTGAATGCCGTCAAGTGATTTTATTCACCTGTAGGAGCTGGTCTTGTCCTTAGGTTGTAAAGATAGGCCACGCCCCCTTAAGGCCTTATCACACTGGGCTATTTTTCCTCCGACTGTTGGAGCAGATTTGCAGCCCGCAGCTTTCGGGAAGGAATTTGATATGCTGGAGGAAAATATTTTTCCTCCAACATATCAAATGACATTCTATGTAAAATATTGAGAAAACAAAATGGTTTGCCATAGTGGGCGGTACCTCCGATTAATCGGATGTTGGAAGAAAATTATCCCAGTGTGATAACTCCGTCAGCTAAATGAAATCGCCTTGTAGCAGGCTTAATCAAGCCAGTGGAGGACGATAGGTGGAGAGGAGTGGACGCGGGGCAAAGAGAACTTGATCCACTATCGACGAAAGATCGCAGTTGATCCTAATGGATTGCAGTGGATCCGGGGCATGGATGGCGAGTCTTCAACTCTCGTGCTCGTCCTAAATGGCGATTGATGATGGATGAAGTTCAGAGGTTTGACCTCCTTTCAATCCAATGACATTTCATATATACATATACATCTACTCGTACATACACACACACACACACACACACACACACACACACACACACACACACACACACACACACACACATATATATATATATATATATATATATATATTATATGTATATATACGTGGAGTTAAAAACGACAGCATTGTTGTAGTTATTCAGATTTTCCTCGTATTCTTGATTTTCCTGATTAGATATTTGCCATTAATCCGGTGAATTGAAACTAAATCACTGTATTCTTCCATTTCTCTCTATTATTTGAGCTCAACGTTTCGTCTTAATGAAGACATTTTCAAGAGTAAACTGAAATAACAAAAATTACATAATTACAGTAATGGTGACAAAATTACAAAAATTACATAAATACAATAATGTTGACAATTGTGTGCATGAACAATACTGGTAAAATATGAGGGATACAATATAAATGCAAATATATACGATGACAATGGTACAAGAAGACTTACATTTAAAGGGATGGGGGAAAAATTGACAAATCGGGGATGACAGATATATATAAGCCTATGGTCAGGGGTCAGACAATGGGATCTCAGAGGTCACGGGGTAAGGGGTTGGGGTTGGGTGTGGGGGGTTAGGCGGATGTGCTCACCGTGGGGGAGAAGAAGGGGTGG
>NC_134789.1:14572637-14575137 GCF_046742065.1 Oratosquilla oratoria | reverse complement strand
TTTGTGTGACCTTTGGAAACCCTGTCAGAAGCATCTTCTGGACTCGAGTTTGAGTCCTAAAGAATAAAGTATCCAAATCCTAAATATATATATATATATATATATATATATATATATATATATATATATATATATATATATATATATATATATATAAAAGACGAAAACTACTGAACAGCCAAACCAAAATTATTAGTTAATTAGATTTGACTTTATCTATTTACTTATCATAGACATTCATATAAACAAATCCGAAAATCAATACACTGATAAATCAATGAATACATGAATGACTAAGTAAATCAAATGAATAATGTTTCAATAAATATATTGAATAAGATAAACTACGGGAGAGGAAGGGACTGAAAAATGGAGTCTAGTTATTGGTGCAACAAGTTCATTCACTTCCACGTCACAGACCATGAAATGTTATTACCAATTAAAACAGCATTTACATGAAAACCAAACGACACATTCAGCTCAATACATTTTTAAATATAATTGGAATCAGAGGAAAATAAACACGAATTTCCCGCAGCCACGGACCCCGAGATAGGGGACGGGATGGGCGGTGGGGTGGACCCCCCGAATTGGGGAGGGGGGCATATGAACCCCCGAATTGGGTAGGTGGGGCATTTGGACCCCCGAATTGGGGAAGGGGGGCTATGGACCCCGGATTGGGGAGAGGGGGCATATGAACCTCCGAATTGGGGAGAAGGGGCATATGAACCCCGAATTGGGTAGGTGGGGCATTTGGACCCCGGATTGGGAAAGGGGGCCATATGAACCCCCGAATTGGGTAGTTGGGGCATTTGGACCCCCAAATGGGGAGAGGGGGCATATGAACCCCCAAAATGGGTAGGTGGGGCACGTGGACCCCCCTGATTGGGAAAGGGGGGCATACGGACCCCCAAATTGGGTAGGTGGGGCATGTGGACCCCAAAATTGGGGAGAGGGAGCACATGCCCCCTCCCGAATTGAGGAAGGGGGCCATATGAACCCCTCATATTGGGGGAGGGGGGACGGACCCTAAAGTGGAAGGGTCACATGGACCTCCAAATTTGGGAGTAGGGTGGCGCGGACCGTCAATAAGGACCTGGTGAATTTAGTCACGCCTTATTGGCCATCACGGCCTCAAACCAATAGTTTACCACGAAAAAAAACTACTCTGCTGAAACCCAGACTTCTGTACGATAAGAAAATAAGGTTTACCAAATTATATATTCGCTTCAATTTGCGAAATCCTCCCTCTCTCGTAATTAGTTTGATATTCACTATAAAGTCTTATTCTTAACCACAAAGGAACAATCTCACAATAACACAACAAGCACAATAATCTAAATGATCTTCTCAGGGCGATCTGTGGGATCGTTGCCGCTCGCTGTGGGGTTGCGGGTTTATATTAATTGAAATTGGGTTTATTAGAAGAATGCATGTTACCCAGCAAACAAGATTTTTTTTTTTAGAAAATATTTTGAAACAAGACCTAGGTTCCTCCATCTATTTTATTATTTTATTTTTTTCAAAGAAAAATCTAAACTCTGTTCCTTGGTCTTGTATTAAAAAAATTATATTCCATAAAGAAAGGGATATATCAAATCTTGAAATATACCCTGTACATTTTGTATATACAATATTCCGTTCATGTATGTATAAGTAGTATGCATATGTATGGGTGTTTATGTATTTGAGGATATGTGTACACGCACATACATACATATATATATGTGTGTATATATATATATATAATATATATATATGTATATATATTTATATATATAATGTATATATATATATATATATATATATATAATATATATATCTATATATATTTATATATATATATATATATATATATATATATATATATATACACGAACATGCAGTGTATATGAGCATGTGTGTACCTACAGTCCGCTCCTCCAGTGTATACAAACATATTCCCTACATATGTGTAAGTGATATATACATACAAGTGTACATATGATATATACATATAAGTGAAATGTACATGTATTTGTTTGTATACATGTATATATGTACATGTATATATATTTGAACGTGTGTTAAATTCTTCTCTACTTCGAGCGTAAATGTTCAACTATTATTCAACGAATTGGGTCGTTTGTAAATGAACAAGGCCAACTACCCTGGGCCAGTGATAAAACATGGAAGTGAGAGTAGCTTCATAGAGGTCGATGTATTTTAGTGTCTGTTCCATTATTCAAGCCTAACAAGGACGGTTCTAGTATTAGAAAAGACAATAGATAATAAATGAGAGGGAAACAGATTTTGTATGTACGTATGTGTGTATGTATGTTGTATGTGTGTACATGTGTGATTGCATATCTGTATGCATGTGTGTGTATGTATAAATACATGTATATATATATATATGTATATATATAATATTATATATATGTATATATATATATAATAATATTATATATATATATATATATATATATAATATATATATATATATATATATATAATATAT
>NC_134789.1:14550137-14552637 GCF_046742065.1 Oratosquilla oratoria | reverse complement strand
AGGCAGGAAGCCCAAGCAGGCTAGGCAGGCCATGCAGGCTAGGCAGTCCAAATAATCCAAACAGGCTAGGCAGGCCAAGCAGGCCAAGCAGGCCAAGCAGGCTAGGCAGGCCAAGCAGGCCAAACATGCCAAGCAGGCTAGGCAGTCCAAACAGGCTAGGCAGGTCAGGCAGGCCGGGCAGTCCAGGCAGGCTAGGCAGGCCAAGCAGGCCAAACATGCCAAGCAGGCTAGGCAGTCCAAACAGGCTAGGCAGGTCAGGCAGGCCGGGCAGTCCAGGCAGGCCAGGCGGGAAGGAAGGCCGGCAGAACCTCAATTTGGCCCGGCAATACAGTGGAAGGTCTGGTCGCCCGCAAGTCAGCGAGGAAGTTAGTTAACTGACCAAACATATCAATTATTTACTTAACCAAACAAAGCTCGGCTGTTAGTCCAAATATTCTATTATGGCGAACATCAAACGGCTTAATTCACCTTGGAGGAAGTGGAGATTTCTGGGCTGATGCGTTATTCACTAAATATAACCAATTACAATGAAATATATAAAATTTGAGAGATTATATAAATGGTGACTTTCAATCACTGGGTTTTGTTATAGTAACGTGTAGTAAGTGACATGGCCACGCCCCTTTCTTGTGACGTAGACATGAAAGTCACTGTAATTGGTTAACGTGGTTTATAGTGACCAATTACTGAGGCTTTTGGCATAACGTCATCGCAAAGGGGGCGTGTCATGTCGAACCAACTGTCGAGCTTATTTGATCTTTTATCTAGACTACATCGTTATTCAATTATCCAAACTAGCAAAATTGTCTACTAAGTTATTACTGTTATCTGAACTGGAAACTGCTCTATTATCCGCACTAATAAACTGCTTTATTATCCGGACTAATGAACTCTTTCACTCTCTGGACCAGGAAACTGCTCCATTATCCGGACTAATAAACTACTTTATTATCCGAGCTAGTATATTACTTTATCATCCGGACTAGTAAATTACTTTATTATCCGGACTAGTAAACTACTTTATTATCCGGACTAGTAAACTACTTTATTATCCGGACTAGTAAACTGCTCCTTTATCTGGACTGACTAGGGAACAGCTCTTGTATCCGGACTGGGAAACTGGTCTATTATCCGGACTATGAAACTGCTCTATTATCCGGTCTATGAAACTGCTCTATTATCCGGACTAGGAAACTGCTCTATTATCTGGACTAGGAAAAAGAAAAGTATAGAGAAATAAAGAGAGAGGGGGAACGAGATAGAGAGAGAGAGAGAGAGAGAGAGAGAGAGAGAGAGAGAGGTGGGGAAAGGAGAGATAGAGGGGGGAAGGAGAGAGGAGGAAGGAGAGAGAGACGGGCAGAAGCAGATAGAGAAAGAGATAGGGAAGGAGAGAGAGAAAGAGATAGAGAGAGAGAAGGAGAGAGACAGATAGGAAAGGAGAGAGAGAGAAAGAAATAGATAGGTAGATAAATAGATAGAGAGAGAGAGAAGGAGGGAGGGAGAGAAATAGAAAAGGAGAAAGAGAAATAGGAAAGGAGAGAGAGAGAGAGAGAGAGAGAGAGAGAGAGAGAGAGAGAGAGAGAGAGAGAGAGAGAGGAAAGAGAGAGAGATAGGAAAGGAAAGAGAAAGAGAGAGATAGGAAAGGAGAGATAGGGAATGAGAGGGAGAGAGAGAGGTATGGAAGGGGAGAGGGTGCGAGGGGGAGGGAGGGAGTGAGGGGAGTGAGAGGGGAGAGAGAGAGAGAAGAGGTAATCAGAGGGGGAAAGAAAGAAGGAAAGAAGAGAGAAACAAACTGGGATGGAGAAAGGAGGAAAAGGAGAGAGAGAGAGAGAGAGAGAGAGAGAGAGAGAGAGAGAGAGAGAGAGAGAGAGAGAGAGAGAGAGAGAGAGAGAGAGAGAGAGAGATTTAATGAGTGATTAAGTAAATGAACGAGGAGTGAATAATTGTGTGAATGAAGGACCGATTGAGTGAATGAATGAGTGATTGTGAGTTAGAGGGACGACTAGGGAGGGAGAGAGAGAGAGAGAGAGAGAGAGAGAGAGAGAGAGAGAAATAGACAAATCATAGGTGAACCAAGTACACATGGTAAGTAACGTCCAGTGCCTGGAATCGAGCCTGAGGTCTTTAGAAATCAAGTTAATTATTCTCCTCGGCCGGTCGCTTCGCTCTCCGGTTGAATAAAATCTTCAGTCCGGCCGTCAGCGCTGATTGGCCGAGCCCAGACAAAGCCCATTGGACCCGGCAAAGGCTGACAAACGCCTGTGAATTTGAAGAGACACAGACAGACAGACAGACAGACAGACAGACAGACAGACAGACAGACAGACAGACAGACAGACAGACAGACAGACAGACAGACAGACAGACAGACAGACAGACAGACAGACAGGCTGGTCAATTGGAAGGACAACAGACTACCCGAGAGCCAGTTTGGGAAAGAAGATTGACTGACAGGGATAGACTGACGCATGGGCAAAGAGAATGACAGACAGACGGATAT
>NC_134789.1:14532637-14537637 GCF_046742065.1 Oratosquilla oratoria | reverse complement strand
CTCTACTCTATCCTTCACTCCCTCCCACTCCTCCTTCAGCTTCCTCTTGTACTCCTTCTCCTTTTCCTCTTCGTTTAAAGAGTTCACTCTAAGCACCTCCCTACCTTTTGTCCCTTTCCTCTTCCTCCATCTGTCCTCCACTCTCAACTTACCTTCCACCAGAAAATGATCTGATATTCCCCCACCCTCTCCCCTTAGCACATGTACATCCCTAACTCTTCCTATCATAATTCTATTTACCACTACATAGTCCATTAAAGCTCTATCTACCACCTTTCCCTCCACCACCCTCTCCCATGTGTACTTATGCTTTACTTTCTTCCGAAACACTGTATTTGCTATCATCAACTCTCTTTCTAGACACATTTCCACCATCAACTCTCCACTACGATTCTTTCCTGGAACTCCACATTTCCCAACCACTCCATCAATTGGCTCCTTTCCTACCCTAGCATTAAGGTATCCCAGTATTATTACATTTACACTTCTCCCTAAACCCTCTATGCACTCATTTAAATCTATCCAAAAGGCCTCCCTTTCTTCTACATTCTTCTCACTGCCAGGCCCATATGCACTTACAAAAACCCACATCTCCTTTCCCAGTTTCACCTTCATCCACATTATCCTTGAGGAAACCTCCTTCCACTCCACTACACGTTTACCTATCTCTTCACTTACTAGTATAGCCACCCCTTCCCTCCCTCGCCCTCTCTTCACTCCTGATAACCTCCCACTTACACTCCCAAACTTACAATCGCCCTTCCCTTTCAGCTTAGTTTCACTCAAAGCCAACACATCCATCTTTCTTCTCACAAACATACCATCTATGTCTTCCCTTTTATACTCATCTGTACCACATCCACGCACATTAAAAGACCCAAACTTTAGGGTGCTGGTCCGAGGCCTTCCAGCCCCTCTTACGCCTCTGCCTTTGCTTTTAGGAATTTCCCCTGTGGGGCTACAAGGAGAAGGATGCCTAGTCCCAATCCCCGTCCCTTTATTCTCGCCTCCTACGATCCAAGTGGGAACGCTTGGTGGCAGTATTCTTTTCCCCCACTGATAACTTATACTCAGTTATGAAAGAGTGACCACTGTGAAAAATAAATTAAACGAAGCAGAGCGCTTTCGTATATTATATCTTCAGTCCAAAGTATATGGAAAGGGGGGACTACAAGAATATATATATATATATATATATATATATATATATATATATATATATATATATATATATATATATATATATATATATTTATATATATATATATATATAATATAATATATATATACACATCCACAGAGGAATGCGGGAAGGCAATTAGGTGAGACGACGGCCTCACTTTGCACTGGATGTAATATACAAAAGCGCTTTGCTTCGTTTAGTTTCTCTTTCCCAGTGGTTACTCTTGTAGATACACACACACACACACACACACACACACACACACACACACACACACACACACACACACACACACACACACACACACACACACACATGGGGGCAGGGCTTAACAGACTGGGGGCGGGGGCTCAACAGACAGGCCAGCAGTTTGGATGAAATATATAGCAATCTAACTGATCTAATTATTAATGCACAAAATACATTCATCCCCCTGAAGTCAATACGAAAAAATAGTAATACTCCCAAATGGATGACGGACAGATTGAAACATGAGATCGGAATGAAAAGAGGACTTTACGTAAAAATAAAAAACGGGGAATCACACCTTAGATCAAGATGTAACGAGATGGCAAAGCTGGTTAAAAAGAATACACGTACAGCGAAACGTAATTATGAAATTAAAGTTGCTAGTCATGCAAGATCCAACCCAAAGGGTTTCTTTCATCTCTATAGAACAAAAAATAAAGAAAGAATAGGACCAATTAAAAACGATGAAAATGTCATGATAGAATCGGAGGAAAAATGAGTGAGGAATTTAACAATTATTTTCTATCGGTGTTTACTAATGAGAGGCTACATAAAGTACCTGACTGCGATCCAATTTTCAGAGGGGATGAAGAAAGTAGTCTATCTAATAGCATTAGTAAAGAGGAAGCTACAAAATCCCCGGGTCCAGACGAAATTTTTTCCGAGAATGCTAAAGGAGTGTAATTTTGAAATCTGCGACCAGTTAACTGAAATATTAAATAAATCATTAGACACTGGTTTTGTGCCTACTGCTTGGAGGCAAGCAAACGTTGTTCCTGTTTTTAAGAAGGGAGATAGATCGTCTATATGCAACTACAGGCCAATCAGTTTGACATCGGTTATAGGAAAAATGCTTGAATCAGTAATAGTAAATAGACTCAGAGAACACATCGAAAGACCTAATTTAATTCATAATTCACAGCATGGCTTCTCCAAGGGTAAGTCATGTGTGACTAATCTTCTATTCTTATACTCTAAAGTACGTAAGACGTCAGATAACAATGATAATTACGATGTTATTTACCTTGACTTTAGTAAAGCATTCGACAAGGTGCCACACCAGAGACTACTAAATAAAACCAAAGCCCATGGCATAGGAGGAAAATTGTTAGAATGGATTAGAGCTTGGATTAGTAACAGAAAACAGCGGGTCACCATGAATGGAGTAAAATCTAGGTGGGGCAATGTTACTAGTGGGGTCCCTCAAAGCTCGGTTTTGGGGTCCCTGTTGTTGATTATGTACATAAATGATTTAGACGATGGGATAAATAGTGATGTTAGTAAGTTTGCAGACGACACTAAAATAGGACGATCAATTAGGTCAGGAGACGACGCAGAGATTCTGCAGGATGATCTCAACAAATTCTTCACATGGTCGGTGAAATGGCAAATGAACTTCAATATCTCTAAGTGTAGCATGTTAAACGTAGGGCTACACAACCCCGAAAATAGATACAGCTTAGATAACACGCTTTTAGAGAAAACTGAGTGCGAGAGAGACTTGGGGGTTCTAGTGAGTCCGGACCTTAAAACCAGGAAACAGTGCATTAGCGCCAGGAATAAAGCTAACAGAGCATTAGGTTTCATTGCTAGGACGGTAACGAATACAAGTGCAGAGGTAATTATCAAACTCTAGCTATAGTTAGACCCATCCTTGACTATACGGTACAGTTTTGGTCTCCGTCCTACAGAATGGACATCAATTCACTAGAATCAGTACAGAGAAGAATGACCAAAATGATACATGAACTCAGAAATTTGCCTTACGAAGAGAGGCTTAGGCACCTTAGCTTACACTCTCTGGAAAGACGCAGAGTGCAGGGTGATCTAATAGAGGTGTGCAAGTGGATCAAAGGCTATAACAAGGGTGATGCAAACAAGGTCATCATATTAAAACAACAGGGCAGGACTCGCAGTAATGGTTATAAACTGGACAGATTTAGATTTAAGAAGGAAATAGGTAAGAATTAGTTTACTAATAGTGTGGTCGACGAATGGAATAAACTTAGTAACCATGTAGTAAGCGCTGAAACTATCAGTTGTTTTAAGACGTGATTAGACAACTTTATGGATGGGGATGGCAGGTGTTGATGAATACGGAGCTGACTAGTGTAGGCCTTATGGTCTCTTGTAGTCTCCTTCATTTTTGTTTTTATGTCATATATATATATATATATATATATATATATATATATATATATATATATATATATATATATATATATATATATATATATATATGCTAATAAGAACACGGGTACGTGTGTTCACTTATGCAAAGTAGACCACTTGGAAAAAGAAACTAACGAAGCAGAGCGCTTTCGTATATTACATCTTCAGTGCAACAAGTACATAGTGATAGGAATACATGGACAATATATACATGATACAAAGGAACAAGGACAGTTTGAATAAGCGTAGCGACCAATTACCCCCTGGAGAGCGGAAGGTCATTGTCAATTATCTTACGATGGTCGGGCGACATCAGGTCACAGTCGTCAAGGGTCACTGTTTCTACTAATTATATAGGGCGACATTAAGTCAATTCGTTGGATTACATTTTACCTGATATTATCTTATAAATATAAAATTCCTTGCAAAATGTGTAATCAATTTTACATAGGTCAAACTGCCAAACCCTTAAACATTAGAATTGAACAACACAAGAAAAATGTTAGGGATGGCAATCATTCTAGTGGTATATTCAAGCATATTGAATTAAATAATCATCCAGTTGATTGGGGTAATGCCCAGGCAATCTATTATACCAACAACATAATAGCAAGAAATTTAATAGTGTGCAGTTTAATTCATACCACCAGTAATCAAAATACCAACCTACATAAAGGCTTGTACAAACTTGATAATTTCATTTGTCAAGAAATTAGTAAGATAATATCAGGTAAAATGTAATCCAACGAATTGACTTAATGTCGCCCTATATAATTAGTAGAAACAGTGACCCTTGACGACTGTGACCTGATGTCGCCCGACCATCGTAAGATAATTGACAATGACCTTCCGCTCTCCAGGGGGTAATTGGTCGCTACGCTTATTCAAACTGTCCTTGTTCCTTTGTATCATGTATATATTTTCCATGTATTCCTATCACTATGTACTTGTTGCACTGAAGATGTAATATACGAAAGCGCTCTGCTTCGTTAGTTTCTTTTTCCAAGTGGTCTACTTTGCATATATATATATATATATATATATATATATATATATATATATATATATACATATATATATATACATATATATATCCTTTTTTTGATGGATATAAATTTGCTAAGCTTAAACAGACTCGTCTGACATCATTCAGAATGACATCATTAACTAAACTACCTAACTGAACTAGGTTAACCCTATCGTCACCTTACCTCTCATCAGAAACAATTCTATTCAGTCCAAAATTCAGTTGACTTTATTCAGTTGAGGGAGCGTCGTGGTAGCGACGGTGTGAACTTTTGGGTTCTTTACTCGCTGCCGTCAGGTGATTTTATTCAAGTTCGGGGAAACCGTCCACCAACACTTAATGGTCTAGCGTTGTGTTTGGTCGACCTTC
>NC_134789.1:14522637-14525137 GCF_046742065.1 Oratosquilla oratoria | reverse complement strand
ATATATATATATATATATATGTACATATCAAATCAAGTAACGTAGGTGTCGTAACACACGAATAAAATAAAACTTAAACCCACTCTCGGAGAAAGATAAGCTGAGATACAGAGTAAACAGTAAATTTCGACCACTAACTGTGGTCCTCTTCAGCAGTTACAATTATAGGGTACATAGACAAGGGGTTACATACAGAGGAGGAAGTATCATTGGGGAACTCAGTAAGCCTCAGGTCACTTGCCCTGAATGAGGTCGGACGTTACGTCCTGTGGAGATGAATTTGTCAACTGTCATACTAGTTATGGCATCAGGTGACCATTGACCTTTGGAAGTATTATAATTTGGAAACTTTTATTAATGATGACTCAATAATTTTCTTTTGAAACTACAATGTGAATTGTATACTATAGCTGCATTCTTTCAATCTATTCTGTGATCTAAAAGGCTAGAATGTAGGAATACAGCTGAGTTTTCTTGGCCGTATTTTAAAGAATTTTTATGTTCTTTGATCCTAGTGGGTAGATCACGTCCCGTTTGTCCCCAGTACACTTGATCCCAATCGAGACATGGTATCTTATATACTCCGGATTTGTCCTTATTGGATATTCTGTGATGGACATTTACTACTTTTTTAAAAATGTTATTTGGGTAACTAAAAGTGATCCTAATTTGGTTCCTAGGTAATAATTTAGATGCGGCATGCATAGATTCATTATAAGGGAGTTTAATATTTGATTTTTCCCAGACAAATTTTGTTTTGGAATTGGTTCTTCTAAAATAACTGGTTTTGGCTTTGCTGAGGGCTTTTGTCAGAAACCAGTCTGGGTAGCCTATTTTTAATAATTGAGTGCGTACTGATTCAATTTCTGAGTTGAGAAATCCGGGCTGCAAATCCGAAGCGCTCTTAAATAAAGGCCCGAGGCAACACTATATTTTATATTATCATGATGATTACTGAAAAAATGTAAATAACTGCTCGTATGAGTAGGCTTCCTGTATACTGTAAAAGACAAATTATCTGGACATCTGATCACTAATATATCAAGAAAAGATATTCTTCCTTCAATTTCCCATTCTACTTTAAATTTAATGTTATGTGCTAAATTGTTGAGACTATCAAGAAAAACATTGAAAGAGCCCCATTTGTCACCCCAGATAGTGAAAACATCATCGACATATCTGAACCAGAACATGTCGGCTGGTTTGATACTTGGTAAAAGTACGCACACAAAGTATTCCATGTATAGGTTCGCCAACACCGGGGAATGATTAGAACCAGATGTCCAGATAATTTGTCTTTTATGTATAAGTATGTATGTATGTATGTATATATATATATATATATATATATATATATATATAATAATTGCCTTTTACGAATTTTAATTTTCATTATTTCTTCTTGTCTTTGCTTATTCTGATTCAATTGCGAATGGCCTCGCTTTGCTTGTCATTTTTCCTTTAGTCTTCTCAGTCATTCGTTTTTCTTATTCCTTCTATTTTTCTTTCTTTTCTCTTTTTTCCTTCCATTCCTTTGCCCGATTGCATGTCTTGCAATCCTGCTACACGTTTCTCTTTCTCGTTTCTTCTTCTATTTTCTCTTTTGTGTTCTCTCTCGTACTCTTTTGTTCTCGTCCTCCTTTCGTTAACTCTTTTTCTCCCTTTTTCTTTGTGTTCTCTTACTTTATTCTTTGTTTCCTCTTTTATCACGTTCCTCAACTTTCTGAATCCTTTTGATCTCGCATTTTCTCTCTTCTCTTTCTTTTCTCTGTGCTATACTATATATATCAGTCATTTTACCCCTCTATGCTATTCTACTTTAATTCGTTTTTCTCTTTTCTGTTCTTTTCTTTTTTATTTGTTTTGTTTCAATATCTCCTCTAATACTTCTCCAAAAATCCTTTTCATCTATCTCTCAGTCTACCTTCTAATCTACCTCAGACTCCTAATCTACCTCAATTTCCTACTGTTCCTCAACCTACTACTATTCCCCAACCTACTACTCCACTTCTACTACCTCCTCCACCCCCACCTTGTTCTCCATCCCCATTTCATTCTCCACCTCCAACTTATACTCCACCTCCTCCACCTCCTTCTCCTTCTACCCCTCCCCCTCCTCCTCCTACTCCACCTCTTACTCCGCTTCACCTTCTACTACTCTTCCTCCTACCCCACCTCCACCTCCTACTCCCCTTTAACCTCCAAATCCACCTCAACCTTATACTCCGCCTCAATCTCCTACTCCACCTCAACCTCCTACTCCACCTTTACTCCCTTTCTTACTCCACCTTCTACTCCACCCTCACCTCTTACTACTACTCCTAGTCCATCTTTACGCACCCCACCTCCACTTCGTACTCCAACTCTTACTCCACCTCCACTCCCTCTCCCGCGTGTGTGTGGCTCCTACTGCCGTGGTTTGATGTTCGGAGCTTCTGCTAGATCGCCGATCATCCCTTGGCTTGATATAATCCTCCCCCTACTCGTCCTCCTCCTCCTC
>NC_134789.1:14512637-14517637 GCF_046742065.1 Oratosquilla oratoria | reverse complement strand
TGTGTGTGTGTGTGTGTGTGTGTGTGTGTTTATGTGTGTGTGTGTGCGCGCGCGCGCGTCACGGACGTGAATAGAACGAGAATAAGTGCGTCAGACGGTGATAAAGGGGTCACTGGAGACGCAGTTGGTGTAGTTGTCGTTCTCTTTATGGGATGTACTTTACCAGCGCTTCTGTCCTTAAAGAAACGGGACCAAAACTCTTGTCTTTCTTTACCCCCCTAGCTGAATAAGTTCTTAACACGTTAACCATAAAGAAATAGATGATTTTTTGAGTGACCTCGTGTGGTTTTATTCAATCGAGTTCGGGAACTCGGGTCAAGGGGGTCAACCTCCTTACGGACCAGAGGTTTGCATAAGATGTACAAAACGGTTTAGTGCTAACCATAAAAAAGACCATAAAGTGTGCCAGATATGACCCAGTGCTCACAAAAGAACTTAACTTTTGTTTCGCAGAGAGTTTGGACTTTGTCGTCATCTTCTATCTGCTACGCCATAAAGTTCCCTCAAGTTAGTCTGGACCATGTTATGGTTGTAAACCCCCTCCTTCTCTCCCCCCCCATCAACCCCCTAGGTGGGCGTGGTCATGGGCTGGAACGGGACGGTCTCAGCCCTCGTGGGTGAAGACTGTCGAAGTTGTCGTTGACCGAAGTATTCCCTCGAAGTCTTCCAAGCTTGTCGAAGTGCCGAAGAAAGAGTCTGGGTCCTCGGGCTGTAGTATCCATTGTACTCGCTGTCCTTCTGAAGCTTCTTTTTCTTCTTTTTCTTCCTCCTTTTCTTCTCGTTCTTCTTCTGGTTCTTCTGCTTCATCTGTTTCTTCAGGTTCTTCTAGTTGTTGTTGTTGCTGTTGTTGTTATTGTTCCTGTTTACTATTATTGTTTTTTTTCCTTTGTTATTGTTTTTGTTGTTATTGTTATAGTTGTTGTTTTTGTTACTGTTTTTGTTGTTGCTGTTTTTGTTGTTGCTATTTTTGTTGTTGCTGTTTTTGTTGTTGGTGTTTTTGTTGTTGCTGTTTTTTTGTTGCTGTTTTGTTGGTTTTTGTTGCAGTCTTTGTTATTGATATTTTTGCTCTTGCTGTTTCTTGTTTTTGTTTTTGCTTTTTTGTTGTTTTTGTTGTTTTGTTGTTGCTGTTTTTATTGCTGTTGTCTTTTGGTTTTGTTTTATTGCTGTTTTTGTTGTTATTATTAGTTTATTAAACTTCTATTGCTTTGATTTCCTCTTTGATTTCTTTTCCATATCTTCTATTGCTTCGATTTCTTTTTCTTTGATTTCTTTTATTTGTTCTTTGATTTCGTCTTCTTCAATTTCTTCTTATTATTTGATTTCTTGGATTCCTTATTCTTCTTCACCTTTTTCCTACTCGTTGTCATAATCTTCGTCCTCTTCTTCCTCCTTACCTTCCTCCTCGTCTTCCTCTTCCACCATCGTCGCCCTCTTTCAAATCCTCCTCCTCTTTGTATTTCTGTTCCACCACTTCCTCTTTGTATTTCTGTTCCACCTCCTCCTCTTTCTCTTGCCCTCCGTCTCCTCCTTCGCCGTTGCAATCAAGGAAGACACTTATCATCTTCCTCTTCGAGTTAATAGTCCACATTGCCGACGTAACTACCATTATGATTGCACTATCGAACTAATACTCTCCCCTATTCTCATCCCCCTTCTACCTCTCTTCCTCTTTCTCTTCCTATCTATCCTCTCCACTGCCTCCTGTTTCTTCTCTTGCTCTCCTTCCTTGTGTTTCTGCTGATCTTCCTCCTACTCTTTCTCTTCCGCCTCTTCCTCCTACCTCTGTACACCTCCCTCCTCCTGCTCACCCTTTTCCTCGTATGGCTTTTCTTATTCTTCATTCTCCTCCTCTTTTTCCAGCGCCTCAATAAGCTCCTGTTAATCCTCTTCTTTCTCTTCTTGTTACGCCCACTACTCCTCTTCATCTTACATCTTCTCTTGCGTCTCGTCTTATTCTTCTTCTTCAACTTTTTTTTTATTTTTTGCCTCAACAGCTCTTTCTCCATATCCTTCTGTTGCTTCATCTCCTACTACTCTTTTTTCCTCTTTTTCCTCACCCTTCTACTCGCCCTCTCCTACTCCTTTTTCTTCTTTCTCCTTCACCTCTTTTCTTTCTTTTCCTCATTTTACTCCTCTTTTTCCTTTTCCTCATTCTCCTCTTTTTCATTTTCCTCCTGCTCTTGCTCCTGCTCTTAGTTCTGATTAGGTTAGGTACTGAACAGCCATGTTAAGACCGATAGGTCTGTTGCTGTATGTTTGTTCATGTAACCCCATGTACCTACTGTTCATTCTCCTTTCTCTCCGTCCTCCTTCAACGCCCCCGCACGTCTGAAACCCTGGCTTCATTCATTACTAACAAGCTTTTATTTCATTTTCATTTTTGTATTTGGCACTCCCAAACCCCCACCTGGTCCTCCTGAATGGGCAGAGTGCCAAAATCAAGCTGAAAAAAAAATAGATAAAAAAAAAAAAGACTGACAGACAGAGAGAGAGAGAGAGAGAGAGAGAGAGAGAGAGAGAGAGAGAGAGAGAGAGAGAGAGAGAGAAACAGTCACACATTGAAGGGGACAAAGCCATGAAATTTTTCTTTATTGTGAATAAAATCGTCTAGCGACTGTCATAAAGAACGAAGACGTGAGTGATGCACTTTTAAAAGGACAGGACTTGTACTAGTGGTTTCAAATTGAAAAAAAAAGATTTAAGAAAGAAATAGGCAAAATCTGGTTTACCAACAGAGTGGTTAACAAATGGAATAGACTTATTAACCATGTAGTCAGCACTGAAACTATTGGTAGTTTTATGAAAATATTTTATGACTTTATGGATAGAAATGATATGTGGAAGGAACATGGAAGTGCCTAGTGTAGGCCTTACAGCCTCTTGTAATCCCCCCAGTTTTTATATTATCTTCTCAAAAAGCTAATCAAGATAGTTTCACGTAGTTTAATTCATGAAAATATAAAAGAGTTTCTCTAAAGACAAATGAAATGTTTTGGCGTCCGCTAGAAAAAAGAGAGAAGAAAAAGAAGAAGACGAAGAAGAAGAAGAAGAAGAAAAAGAAAGTGGTCGACATGCTTTGGAATTGAGAACGCTAGTGGCGCACTTTGAGTTTTTATTCTGGTTAGCTTTCAGAATACTTTTATTTTCCTGAAGGCTAAAATACGTTCAGAAGTTGGACGAGCCAGTTTTGTTACAACAAAAGCTAGATGATTTTTCTTAACCCATTAAACTCCGATGACAAGATGTCTTGTCATTTGGTCAAATAAAACAAAAAATCATAAAACACCAAAATGTTTGATCAAACACCAGAAAAATATGACGTCAGTCCTCGCTTCGCTCGCGAGCGAAGCAAGGACTGATGTCATATTTTTCTGGTGTTTGATCAAACATTTTGGTGTTTTATGATTTTTTTGTTTATTTTTCCAAATTACAAGAAATCTTGTCATCGGAGTTGAATGGGTTAAAACCCGTTTTCTCATAGATAAAGCTTAAATTATTTTTTCTCGTACCCAGCTTTGGTAACCCACAAAAGCATTGTTGGTTTTGCTTAAAACCAACTTTGTTAACCCGCAAAAACACAGATGGTTTTCTGTCACCCAGCGTTGTCAAACTACAAAAGCATAGGTGGTTTTTCTCAGAACCAGATTTGTTAATCCATAAAAGACCAGATGGTGTTCTGTAACTCAACTTTGATAACCCACAAAATCATACTTTTTTTCTCAAAGGTGAATAAAATCGCTTGACCTTATCCAAACCAGAGGGTATGAAAAGGACAATAAAGGAAGGTCGCATACTCCATACCTCACAAAGGACTGAGGATGTCTAGACATTCTGTGACGAATTTCGAGTGATATTCAATGCATCACAATACAGTATATTCGTATTCCTTGACCTTTGTGGGCTACCTCGGCGAATAAAGGGACATGGTAGGACATCGATCCTCTGCTGGGGTGTAATGTCCAGAAGAATGGTTTCTGAGCCAAGTGTAGAGTGTGGCGAATAGCCGATAGAGTCTTGAGCTGTCTACTACAGGCAAGCCCTGGATCGAGCCTCACGAACACCTAAATGTATCTGTTGTTTTTGGAAATGGTGGGACATCAAAGTAATGAGATGCATAAACGAGGTGCAAGCCTAGGGACTTGCTGGTCGGGAGCGCGGAAGGTGGGGGAGGCGGAGGGGGGGACTTGGGGGAGGTGGGAGGTGGAGGGAAACTTGGGAGGGTAACAAGCCCACATCCTTCAATTTCAAGTTTTTGGAGGGTAAACACTGTGGGAAGGAGTTATATAACGTAAAGTTTACTGGGCATGTGGGATTTTATTATTTATTATTTATTTATTTATCTATTCATTTATTTTGCAGGAGAGGCGGGAGGAATGGCGTTTTTTGGAGTAGGGAGGGGTTACTGAAGGCAGTTGTTGGGGGATGAGGAAGGACCCCTCCCTTCCCCCCACTTCCTATAGATGGAGAAGACAATCGCTGGGTCTAGGATTGTCTCACACTGAAGACCCATTAGAATTGTGGAGGAGAGTAAACAGACTTTTTGTATGTGTCATACAAATGTATTACTATGAGGAATTTTTATTTGGGGGTGAGGGGTGATATTAGGATGTGTGTGTAGTGTGTGTGTGCGAGGTGAGGGGGATACTGTATCGACCTAGATGTGGGGAGATGACTAAGTGGGGAGTACTTCCTCTTCTGGGGAGACCGGAGGGAGAAGGGTGTTGTATTTGTTGCTGTCATCGTGAATTGGGAAACTATGTTGGGGAACAGAGGAAAAAATATGTGACATATTCACTGTTCTTTGATTCTTCTAAAATATAATAAAATCGTCTGGTGTTAGAGCAAAATCCTGAAGAGGAACCTTTGGATGCTTGAAGGACAACAAGGATCTTTGGTTGACACCGATATAGGAAAAAAATCACTTCGAGATTTCTCGGAAGGAATTTAGCTTTTGGAGAAAAATATATATTTTTTGTAAAGAAATTGTCTACCTTTAAGCT
>NC_134789.1:14497637-14502637 GCF_046742065.1 Oratosquilla oratoria | reverse complement strand
CTGACCTCACAGCCCTCTTGGATGACCTCACTTTTGCATGACCTCTTTTGTTTCGCTCGATACGAACCATAGGAATGAAGTCAGACCGGCTCACCTCGTACTTATCCTCCTCCTCCTCCTCCTCCAGCTCCCTCTCCTCCTCCGTCTCCTCCTCCTCCTCCTTATCCATCTCAGCACGTCATAACGAGCGGTTTCGTATCGACATTAAGTGCTGATGAAACTTCTCGCATTAGACAAATGAAATCAAATGACGGCTGCTAGAATGAATGTGGTGAGAGGGCTAAAGAGAAAAAGAGAGATTATTAGTAGGTTTGCCTGGCGGTGACCATAGTATCTCTATATACATTTGTATATATCCACTTACATTATATACGTGGTCATGGAGAACTGAACCAGATTACATGCGTGTGTGTGTGTGTGTGTGTGTGTGTGTGTGTGTGTGTGTGTGTGTGTGTGTGTGTGTGTGTGTGTGTGTGTGTGTGTGTGTGTGTGTGTGTGATTCACCATGGTCCTGGATCACGTGTTTGACAGCTATTACCCTACCGGATGGGAGCTCAGAGCTCATATATGGCCAATGCATGGGTAATGCAGTGACCTTATACACACACATACACCCAACTCCCCGCCTACGAGAGTTGGAGTAACGACTCGCAGCGCAGCGATACTGAAGTTATTTTAACCCTGGGCGGGATTCGAACTCGGACCGCTGTAGCAGCGGTTATGAACGCTACCACTGCGCCATCGAGTGTGTGTGTGTGTGTGTGTGTGTGTGTGCATGTGTGTGTGTGTGTGTGTGTGTATGTATGTGTGTGTGTGTGTGTGTGCGTGCGTGTCCCTGTTTGCGTGCATACTCTATAGTAAAGAAGATATATAATGATAGAAATATGGAGATACGTAAATTCAGTTATGCTTTAATTTGAGGTAGATCTATACAGTACAAAGAATGATAGATACTGAAGAAAGATACTAACAGACAAGGTAATATATAGATATAATATCACGTTGACTAGAAGAAAAATATTCGCTTATATGAAGATTCTTAACATAAATATGGATAATTATGTTATTTTTCTCTCATATACACTGTAATTACATTCGTTCTTTTTTTTCAAACGCTGCAAATTGTTTTAATATAACATTTCAATTAAATTATTTTTGTGTCACTGTAGGGATGCTTTCATCCCAGCCTCGACTTTGACAAAATTTTTCTCTTTATTTAGAAAGAAGAAATTCCTAACATTGGTCGACCTCTGACGTCAGCAGGCGACAAAGAAAATGGAGACTGGGTCACAAAGAACACGCAACGAGGCACTATCATTCTCTTCCCATCTCCATTTTTTTTTTTTTTACTAGATTTGTAAGTGATAATATTTAGCAGATTCGTTCTGCTTTATAGGTGACATAACTCAGCATATAGAAGATTTGTGATATTTAGTAGATTCGTTCTGCTTTATAGATGACATAACTCAGCATATAGAAGCTGCTTCGATCCCTCGGTTTTCTATACAAGTCCTGAAATACTCTTCGCTTTTGGTCTTCTAGACAATTCCTAGTATTTCTCTTGATAGCGCAATGGGCTAAGTCACTGACACTTTGTTACGTCCGAGCTGAGTTCGAGTCCTCACCTTGACCAAGTATCAATTTTCATATATATGCTTCCATCGAACTCCTCGTCAGTCTCGACTGCGATGGCATGGAATTAAAAGAATTGTGATTGAAAAGATGTTAAATCCTGATATACTTCTCTACGATGAGTAAAGGCAGCAATGACTGCAACAGCTCTGTAGGGAAGAGGCCAAACGCAGAGTATGGGAGTCCAATATATTTTACGTTTCGCCCTGCTGGGCGAAACGTAAAATATATTGGACTCCCATACTCTGCGTTTGGCCTCTTCCCTACAGATACTTCTCTACATAGGTTCTGGATTCTTTGGCGATTGTATAACCGAAGGTGTAGCCTTTTATACAAGTATAGAAATAAATAAATAAATACAATAGAATAAATAAAATAAAATAAATGAAATAAATAAAAATAAAATAAACAAATGCAATTTTTTGTGTGATTTTTTTGTGCTTAACCCCCATTGCTTCTGAGGGGTACCACACAGGTGAATAGAATAGTTTGGCGGCAGCAAGGATGAAAGGAAAAGTGACACCCAGTACGGAAGGGGAGCCCCGGAAATTAACAAGAAAGACATTGTGCCACCCCCGGGGGAGGGGTAGAGTATACTGTACTAGAGGAGGGGAAGGATATAATAGAGGAGGTGAGGGGGAGAGGATAATGGAGAGGGACGGGGGTAATAGGGGAGGGGGAGAGGGAGGGGGCAATAGGAGAGGGGGAGAGGGAGGGGGTAATAGGGGAGGGAAAGGTGATAGTTGGGAAGAGGGGGTACTGGTTGAGAGGTGACACAAGGGGGAGAGGGGGTATTAGGAAGGGGGAGGGGATACTGGGGTAGGGGGAAGGGATGCTGGAGAGAAGAGGGGATGCTGGGGGACGGGGGGATACTAGGGGGAGGGATGTAAATAATTTTTGTTTCTTCTGGTCAACTTTAGGTGTTTTTATTGATCCTTGTGATGCTCTTCTTGAATAGGCAAGGAATTTCCTTCTCTTTTGTCCAACCCCTTCTCCTGCTCTCCCTTCCTTCCCTTCTCCTCTCTTCCTTCCCTTTCCTTCTCCTCTCTTCCTTTCCTTTTTGACCTTTTCTCTTTCCCCACTTCCCCTTCCCCCTTCCCAATTTTCCCTTTCCCAATTTTCCCTTCCCCACTCCCCCCTGCCCTTCTCCCTCCCCTTCCCCTTTCAACACAACTCTTTCTGTCCTACTCCTTCCCGCTTCCTTCTTTTCTTCATCCCCCCCGTCCCCTATCTCTCTCCCCTCCCCCTCCCCCTATTCATCTCCATCTCCCCATCCCTCTCCCAATATCTCCCTCCCCCTCCCATATCCCTCCTCCCTCCTCATATTCCTCTCCCCTCATATCCCCCTCCCCCTCCTCATATCCCCTCCACCTACCCTTCCTCTTCCCCTTTCCTCCACATCCCCCTCCTCTTCCCCTTCCTTCCTCTTCCCCTTCCTTCCTCTTCCCCCTCCCTCCAACTCCCCCACCTCCACTTCTAGCTCCCCCTCCCCCTCCTATCCCTCCACCTCCCCCCTTACCTTCCACCTCCCCATCCACATTCACCTCCATCTCCCCCTCCGCCTCCACCCCTTCTCCGTATTCCTTTCTCTTCCTTCTTCTCTCCCTTTACCTCTCTTCCTTCCCTTCCTCCACCCGTTTAACTCCGTCTTCCCACTCCCCCCTCTTCCACCATCGCCCATCCCATTTCCCCCCCCTCTCTCCTCCCAATGCTCCCCTTCCACGTCACAATTTCTCCTCCCTCCTCCCAGTTACCCCCTCCCCCTCCTAATTCACTCCTGTAACTCCCAATTCATCCTCCCTCATCCCAATTTCCCCTCCCCTCCCATTTCCCTACTCCCTTCCCATTTCCCTTCCCAATTCTCCCCTCCCAATTCCCCCTCCCTCCTCCCAATTCCACCCCCCTCTTCTTTCCTCCCCCAAATTCATTTGTATCTCAAAAGCGGAGACGCTTTTACATTCCTCTTCTGATGGCTCGGCGCTGTCCTTCCTGACTTCTGGCTTCTCTCCCGCCGCCGCCGCCGCCGCGGTTTCCGTCGCCGCGTTCGCTCGATTTCGGCTGTCACCTGCGAAACAATGGCGACTCCTGGCGACGCCAGCTGATGTCACCATTGTTCTTCTGATGTCAGTTATCGCGTTGACGTCTTGCGAGGGTTGCTGACACGGGCGGTGTCAGTCTGTAGCTGTGACATGACGCCTCCCTGAGAGTCACGGACACACGTTAGCGACAATATATCCCGCAAAGATCTTTCCCATTGAAGGCTTCTTCCCTTCGTACCTGTTCACCTTTGCAATACTTGAGGTGAGGAGCCTACACCATGAGGCGCTGAGTAGCTGCGGTCTTAGCCGTCACCTTTGCTCTGTTATGCGCTTTGGGGACTGACGCAGCAGGTAACAGTAGCTGCTGAAAATCGTAGAGGAGTGCGGGACTCGAACCCACAACGAAGTAAATGCCGTACAAAGACGCTTCTGCTTGTGCCAAAAGGGTACATGAGGTTATGATGAATAAAATCGCCTGACATCAAGAGAGAAAATGACATCAAGTATGGAAAGGGCTATTGTAGATGTGTTATGACATCTTCGTTACCCAGAGGGTACCACATAGACCACTGTTTCCCAACCCTGAGGAGGCGACCCCAAGTTGGGTCGCCAAACGTTTTTCCTGGGGTCGGTAAGACATCTTGTATGCTATTTCTTTTAAATTCATATTGCTACAATAAAATTAAATTAAGTTAACTTTGTCTTTTATAACCTTTTAATAGGTTAGTGGGGTCGCGGTCATATCATGAGAATCATATTGGGGTCACCAGATAAAAAAGGCTAGGAAACACTGACATAAATGAATAAAATAATCT
Organism: Oratosquilla oratoria; assembly: GCF_046742065.1. Classification (NCBI taxonomy): domain Eukaryota; kingdom Metazoa; phylum Arthropoda; class Malacostraca; order Stomatopoda; family Squillidae; genus Oratosquilla; species Oratosquilla oratoria. The sequence continues at coordinate 14,498,151 of NC_134789.1, read as the reverse complement.
GGAAATAGCTAGAATAGTAGATAAATATCAAAGAGCTACCAGGTATGTATAGTACATGGTTTGAATAGGCGGAAAGCGTGCTAGGAGCACATATTCTAGAAACTTGTAAATTTTCAGTTGTATTATAGATAAAGTTATAAGTTATATTGTAAAACAATTTATGATAAAGTCACTTGTTGAATTAACATATTCAACATCGTTGTATTGTGTTTTCGTCTCAATGCGATAAGTGTTCTTGAGTATATGGAGTATTGTAGTTGCGTTTGTAATGTGCCTAAGTGTCACAAGTAGTTGTATAAATCACGCTATTTAGTGCAAGAGTCTGTGTTCTATTCAGAAAGCAACAGATAATAGTTTAAGGTAAACTATATATTTCTTTTACAATAATTAGGTGAGTGTTTTGTTTTGAAATCAATTATACGGAGGAACAACGAAGAAGTATTTTTCCTGATATTTTTTAATTTAATTTAATTTAATTTTATTTTATTTTATTTTGTTTTATTTATTTATTTTA
>NC_134789.1:14490137-14492637 GCF_046742065.1 Oratosquilla oratoria | reverse complement strand
AAAATAGAAACGCGTTGAATGAAAAAAAGTGTTTGTTGGTAGCGCTGCAATACAGAGAAGAAGGGAGAAGGGAGAGCGCGGCTAGGGCAGAGGAACAAACCCGAACTCATGAAAAATCACGCCTGAAACACTTTCCTTTCTTGTAGTGTTTTTTTTTTTTTTTTTTTTTTTTTTTTTTGTCCGCTGCTACTGATGGGGCGGACGACGTAGAACGTTTCCCTTTTTCCGCGTCAAACACCGTTTGCCAAAAAAAAAAAGAAAAAAAGAAAGAAAAAAAAGAAAAAAGGAAAGGACGCCTTGGCTTTCAGCTCCACGCAATGAAACATTAATTTTTTTTTTTTTTTTTTTTTTGGGGGTGATTCATATTTTGTTTCTGCCTTGTCTTCACCGTCTTCCTTCTCCCACCTTCTCCTTCTCCTTCTTCTATCCTTCTCCTTCCACTCCTCTTCTTCCTATTCCTCCTATATTTCTCTTCTTCCTCTTTTTCTTCTTCCTCCTTTTCCTATTCTTCCTTCTTCACCTACTCTTTTTCCTCCTCTTTTTTTCCCCTCTTGTTTTTATTGCACTTCCTCCTCCTACCATTTGTGCATCCTCTCTCTCTTTTTTCCTTCACCTTTTCCTCCTCCTTTTCTTCTTCCTCTTCCTCCTCCTCCTTTCCTCCTATTCCTTCTTCTTTACCTAATCTTGTTCCTCTTTCTTTTCCTCCTTTCTCTTTTTTCCTCCTAGCCCTCTAACTCCTTTTATTTCTCCTCCTCCTCTTCCTCCTCTTTCTTCTAGCCCAGAAATTTGTCTAAGATTCCTCCATCTAACATCGTCTAACGCCTGCTCTAGTTTTGTGTAACTGTTCCCCTTCGTCTAACTTTTCTAATCCCCCCTCTTTCTCACCTAATTCCTTCTCCTCCACCACCTCTTCCACCTCCTCCATCTTCGACCTCCTCCTGTTACCTCCAACTTCACCTCCTATTCTACCTCCATCTCCCTCTACCTCCTCCTCCACCTTTCACCACTTCCTCTACTTCCTCCACCTCCTCTTCCACCTCCTCCTCCACCTCCTCCAACTCCTCGTCCTCCTCCTCCACCTCCTCCTCCTTCTCCTCCTCCTCCTCCACCTCCTCCTCCTCCTTCTCCTCCACCTCCTCCTCCTCCTACTTCCTCCACCCCTACCTACTCCTATTTTGTCATAAAAAGATGAGTTGGAAGCGGAAGAAGGAAGAGAATGTGGGGGGGGGGAGGAGGAGGGAGGGGAGGGGGTAGAGGAGAAGGGAGGGGGAGGGGAGGACCTGTGAGAGGGTGAGAGGAGTGGTGGGAGCTGTGGGAGGGGGAGAGGAGGAGGGGGCAGGGGAAAGGAAGAGTGCAGGAGCAGTGAGAAGGAGGAGGGGAGGAGGAGTGGGAGGAGCGGTGGAAGGGGGAGGAGGAGGGTGGGAAAAGGGGGAGGGGCTTAGCGGGACCGGATGACGTAAACCAGCCCGGACTTAGCCCAAGTTGGGCAACAGTCGGAAGATGTGGACACGACTGGAATTAGAGGAAGATGGAGAGCTCGAGTAGGAGGAGGAGGAAGAGGAGGAGGAGGAGGACAGCGTTACGACCCTTCCGTTAATTGAAGAGACAGGGCAGAAGGAAGACGATGCTGAGAGAGAGAGAGAGAGAGAGAGAGAGAGAGAGAGAGAGAGAGAGAGAGAGAGAGAGAGAGAGAGAGAGAGAGAGAGAGAGAGACAGAAGGGAGAGAGGGATGAAGAAGGGGACAAGGAGAGAGGGGACAGGGGGAGAGGAGGACCGAGGGAGAGGGGGACTGGGGTAGAGGGGGATTGGGGGAGAAGGAGACTGGGGAAGAGGGGGACTGGGGGAGGGGGGACTGGGGGAGAGGGGGACTGGGGGAGAGGGGGACTGGGGGAGAAGGGGGGAGTGGGGGAGAAGGGGGGGTCGGGGGAGAAGGGGGGGGACCGGGGAAGAGAGGGGGGAGAGAAAAGGATATTGAGGGGAGACAGGACAGGGGGAGAGGGGTAGAGGAGGACCGGGAGAGAAAGGGACCGGGGGAGAGGGGGGACCAGGGGAGAGGGGGAGAGGGGGATAAGGGGTACCGGGGAATAGAGAAGGAGGGAGAAGGATATTGAGGATATGTAGACTAATATAAGTTTCCTTTGTAGCGCGCATTTACAAATCTGGTTATGATTTTTGAAACGTAATGTATAATTATTTTTATTTTCTCTTCTGATCCAATTTGATTCATGATATGGTGGGGGCCTTTGATCCTAAAGGAATGTGAGATTATTACGTTTTCATCAGTCGTATATTTTTCTCGGAATGTTGTTTATAAGTCTATCTGGGGTGGGGGGAGGGGGTGAATTGAATAGACAACTATAATAAATAACAGATGAAGGGGATACCTAAGATGGTATTTTTGTAATTTCGTTTTATAACGTTTCGTGTTATCTATATCTTTTATTCAAAGTTCTTTTTTCATTCTTGTTTATTAATTCTTTATGTTTATATGTTCATTCAT
>NC_134789.1:14467637-14470137 GCF_046742065.1 Oratosquilla oratoria | reverse complement strand
TCTCACTCCCACGCAAAGGGAAGTGAGAAACCCATCGTAGGGTAAAAACTTGACAATAGCGGTAAGCTATTTTTTTTAAGGCCGACGTCGGGTCGCCTCCCCGCCTTCTGGTCAGAACTATCGGAAACCAAAGCAGCTAGTCCTTAGCGGGTCCCGGGACTCGAACTCGCGACCACCTGCTCATGAGATCAAGACTGTGTCCATTTTATGAATAAAATAATTTATTGATCTATTCATTTATTCATTTATTTGCCTACTTATTTCATTAATTGATTAATTAATTTTGAGAAGACGTGAGAGATGGACCAGAGTGACTCGAATGGAAGGTTGACGATTGTTTTGAACCTTTCAACGCAGTGGTCCGACTTATGGGTCTTTATTCTGGCCAGTGCCAGACGATTTTATTCAGCAGTAAGGCGAACTCCGTACACACACACACACACACACACACACACACACACACACACACACACACACACACACACACACACACACACACACACACACACACTCTCGCCGGTGCAGTGGTAGCGTTTGCGGCCGCCACTACGGAGGTCCGAGTTTGAATCCCGCCCAGGGTTGAAATAATTTCAGTATCACTGTACTGCGAGTCGTTACTCCAACTCTCGTGGGCGAGGAGTTGTGTGTGTGTGTGTGTGTGTGTGTGTGTGTGTGTGTGTGTGTGTGTGTGTGTGTGTGTGTGTGTGTGTGTGTGTGTGTGTGTGTGTGAGAGAGAGAGATCACAGCATTACCCATAGATCGGCCATACATGAGCTGTGAGCTCTCATCCAAGAGGGTAGTAGCTGTCGATTACGAGGCCAACACGTGATCCAAGACCATGGTGAATTACACACACACACACACACAACCACACACACACACACACACACACACACACACACACACACACACACACACACACACACACACACACACACACACACATACACACATACACACACCCATACTCACACACCCACACATACACACACCCACACACAATTTTATTGATTGGTGAGTGGTTTGCTGTACTAGCGCATTTTTATTTTATTTTATTTAGTTTTATTTTTTTTTCCGGCGTAGCACATTTCGGGCTGCAAAATGCCCCGAACTTAACGACATTGTAATGGTTCGTATGCGAAGGAGAGAGGAAACCTTTTAGCTCTTTAGCGACATTTTATTTTTCTCAATTAAGGAATAAATCGGACCTTTTCTGGCCATTTCGTGTATTTTATTTTCATTTCATTTTTTCCCGGTAAGGCTCCGCTATCTCTGAAGCCGAATGGAATCGCCTGACCTTAGACAGAATAAAATCTGTTAAGTGACAAAGTATCTCAAGAAAATTGATTACAATTGCTTAATGGATACAGCGTCGATCTCGCGGGCAAGTATGTCGCGAGTTCGATTCCCAGGACCCGCTGCATGATTCTTGGGTTGGTTCTCGACAGCTCTGGTCAGGCGGGGAGGCGACCAAAACATCGGCCTAAAAAAAACACAGCGCCTTGCCACAATTGACAGGGCTTGCCTTACCAGGGGTTTCTCACTTACCACTTCGCGGGATTTTGATGGTGATTTTTTTTGGCCTCGAGTTTAAAAGAAGAAAAAATCACAACATAATCTCTCTCTCTCTCTCTCTCTCTCTCTCTCTCTCTCTCTCTCTCCTTTCTAGGTTATTTCTCTTCCTACCATTTTCCTTTTTATCCCCTTTCCCTTCCCTTCCATTCTTTTCTTTTTTTTTCTTTTCCTTCTCTCCTTCTCTCCCCTATACTCTCTTTAACTTTACTTCCTTTCTCTTACCTTCTCCCGCCCTTTTTACCTTTCCCTCCCCTTCACTTACCCTCTACTTTTCCCTTCCCTTCATTTTTCAACGTTTTCCATCTCCTCTTCCCAGCTTCTTCCTCTTCCTCTCTCCATTATTTTCCCTCCCACTCTATCCTCCCTCACTTCTTCCATTCTCTCTGTCCCACATTTCTTCCCCTCTTCCCTCTTCCATCCTTTTTCCTTCCTTCCTTCTTTCCTTTCTTTCTTCCTTCTTTCCTTCCTTTCTTCTTTCCTTCCTTCCTTCTTTCCTTCCTTCTTTCCTTCCTACTTTTATTCCTTTTTTCCTGTCTTCCTTCCTCCTTCACTCCCTTCTTCCTTCCTTTCTTTCCTTCCTTCTTTTCTTCCCTGTTTACTTTCCTTTCCGGCCCTCCCTTCCATCTCTCCTCCATTCCTCCCTCCCTCTCTTCCTTCCCACTCCCTCTTTCCTTCTCTCTCTTCCTTCCATCCTTCCTTCCATCCTTCCTTCCTTCCTCCCTTCCTTCCTTGTATCCGTCTAGACCCCCCATCCCCCCAAATCGCAGCTCCCCTAAATGAAGACCCACAACGTCCTTTGTGGACTCCCTCACCCTTACTTTGTCTCTCTATCTCCCTCTTTTCCCCCCATCCTCTCTTCCTCTCTCTCTCTCTCTCTCTCTTGCTCTCCCCATCTCTCTCTCTTTCTATCTCACCCTCTCTCTCC
>NC_134789.1:14440137-14455137 GCF_046742065.1 Oratosquilla oratoria | reverse complement strand
GGAAGAGAGAGAGGAAGAGAGAGAGGAAGAGAGAGAGGAAGAGAGAGAGGAAGAGAGAGAGGAAGAGAGAGAGGAAGAGAGAGAGGAAGAGAGAGAGGAAGAGAGAGAGGAAGAGAGAGAGGAAGAGAGAGAGAGAGAGGAAGAGAGAGAGAGGAAGAGAGAGAGGGAGAGAGAGAGGGAGAGAGAGAGGGAGAGAGAGAGGGAGAGAGAGAGGGAGAGAGAGAGGGAGAGAGAGAGAGAGAGAGAGAGAGAGAGAGAGAGAGAGAGAGAGAGAGAGAGAGAGAGAGAGAGAGAGAGAGAGAGAGGCACAGACAGACAGACAGATACGAATTAGGATGACGTGGAGGAGGAGAATGGAGTCGATGAAATAAAAATAGGAAGAGATAGGGGGGACAATAAATAAATTGAGAAGGAGGAAGGGGAGGCAGAAGAGGAAACGGAAAAGGAGTATATGGGAGATGTGTAGTAGAAAGAGAAAGAAAAGGAAGCAGAGGAGAAGCTGGAGGAGGAGGAGGAGGAGGAGGAGAAAGAGGAGGAGGAAGAGGAAGAGGAGAAGGACATTACAAAGTCATTCTGGTTTCTGGAACTTTCTACTGTTCGGAATATCATTCCGAATTATGGAAACGTGTGTTTCACAAACATCTCGTAGAGAGAAACATCTGTTCAAATAAACCTAACCTAATCTAGCTTAACCTAACCTAACCTAAACTAACCTAGCTTAACCTAACCTAGCTTAAACTAACCTAACCTAGCTTAACCTAACCTATCATAAACTAACCTAACCTGGCTTAACCTAACCTAACCTAACCTAAACTAACCTAACCTAGCTTAGACCAACCTAACCTAGCTCAACCTAAACTAACCTAACATAAACTAACCTAACCTAGCTTTACCTAACCTAACCAAACCTAACGGGCCTGAAACATACAAGTTAGATATTTAAGTTTCACGATTTTGCTTGTGGTCAGAGTTCTTGTAGACAAGATCCCTTGATGTCTACATATAACACTATTACTGTAATGACAAAGCACTTATTCTTCCCCTTTTAGGGGCCGTAGGAGCTTATTTTTTTTCCCTTTTAGGTGCCGTAAGAGGTGGAGAGGCCTCCCACGGAGACCGTAAAGGGGGCCAAAGGGGGCCCTTAACCTGAGGGATGGCCCATCATTTCTAGTGGTAAGGGTCTCGAGTACGACGACGCCATGATCATCTCTGAGCTGGTTGTTGTTATTATTGTTATTGCTGTTGTTGTTGTTGTTATTGCTGTTGTTGTTGTTGGTGGTGGTGGTGGTGCTGATGTCATGATCTTCTCTAAGTTGGTTGTTGTTGTTGTTTGTTTGTTGTTGTTGTTGGTGGTGTTATGATCTTCTCTGAGCTGGTTGTTGTTGTTTGTTGTTGTTGTTATTGTTGCTGTTGTTGGTGGTGTTATGATTTTTTCTAAGCTGGTTGTTTGTTGTTGTTGGTGGTGGTGGTGGGGGTAGTGTTGTTGGTGTTATGGACTACTTTTCCCAGCGCTTCTACCCTTGACAGCTAGAAGAAATAGTCATATGGTCGATATTTGGATTATCCTAATTTGTTTATTTATTATTTATTTATTTGTTTATTTATCTATTTGTTTATTATTTATTCATTCATTAATTCTATTCACTTATCTATCTTTTTATCATTTGTTTGTTTATTAATTGATTTATCTATTCATTAATTCATTATCTTATTTGCATATTCATTCATTATTTATTACTCGTTGCTTATAATTTATTATTCATTATCTATTATTCATCATTTATTATCATTTACTATCTATCATTATTATTTCTATTTACTACTTATTATTATTCATTTATTACTATCTACTCATTTATATATGTTTATTTATCTATCTATTCATTCATTCATACATTCATTCATTCATTTTTTGAGGGAGTAGCGAAGTCATTCATTTTGGGCATACAGTTGGGTGCCAACTCAAAGTTTCTTCGTTCTGTGGTAACCACTGGCCTAAGATATACTCAGGAAGGCATTATACGCTATTCTCTTTGACGTGTCCGAAAGCGCCTCCGGTTCTTCGTGGTCCAAGTGTCTGTGTATTACGTGCCTCTTCGGTCTTCAGCGGAGAAAGAGAGAAAGGAAGGAAGAGAGAGAGAGACAAAGAGCAGGATAGGAAGAGGAGAGGAAAAGAGAAGAGTAGGAAGAGGAGAGACAGGGAGAGAGAGAATATAAAGGGTCGAAAAAGGGTAGAGGGAAAGAAAAGCGAGAAAGAGGAGAGGAGAGGAGAGGAGAGAAAGATTTGAGAATAGGAGAGAAAGAGGGAGAAGAGGAGAAAAATAGGGAGGAGAGTAAGATGGAGAGAGGGGTTAAAGAGAGGGAGAAGAGAAAGAGGTAGAGAGAGAAAAAACAGGCATAGTCACACATACGCACAGACACAGACACAGACAAACGGACAGGTACAGGCAGACAGAAACACGCAAAGACACAGACTCACAAACAGACAGACATAAACAAAGACACAGACTCACAGACAGACAGGCAGGCAGTCGGCCAACCAGCCAGCCAGCCAGTCAGACAGCCAGACAGACAGACAGACAGGGAAAGAAAGTAAGAGAAAAAAAAAGTGAAATTTGATATTTTTGTCGTGGGGGGTGGAGGCGCGTCATTTCTTGAAGAGGGCGGACACTCCCGCGGCTCGAAATGAGCGGAAGACTTCCCGGCAACGAGGCGAACATGACGCAGCGGTTTGGCAAGACGTCTCTTGCTTGTAAAATAAACAAACAAATAAATAGAATAATTACATACATACATACATACATATACCAAGGCTTTTTCCCCCTTCCAAGGGAGGTAGCCAAAAAGGGAAAGGCATAAAAACACTCCCACCCATTTCATCCCTAAATACACTCCACACCCCTCCCACCCTCCCTCTCATCTGAGCACCTCCTGGATGACGGGTCATCCCTGCACCCTGCCCACCGCCCTGGGTCAGAAGCAGTGTCGCAAGACACAGTACATCCACAGCAAGGCCGCTTATAGAATAGAATAATTAGATAAATAATAGGTAAATTATATAGATGAATAAACATGTATGTAAGTAAATCAAATGTATAAAAGATAGTAAAAGATGAATAGATAAATTAATATACATAAGACAGTAAATAAATATATATGAAACAAAATATGAATTATAATAAAAACACAATTCAATAAATTTAATAATCTGCGGTATATTGATGTAGAAACCACATATGTAAGCATATGTATATATATATGTACTTATGTATATCTAAGGACATGTACATGTACATACATGTATATGTATATTTATGTATAGTACATGTTTCTGTATATGTATGTGCATGTATACGTATATGCATGTACATATATATCTATTATTCGTGAAGAGCTGGAGTCCGGGAACCATTGTATATCTGTATGTACGAGTATGTATATGTATAGGTGTATGTATGCATATGTCTATATGTATGTATTTGTTTAATGTATGTGTACGCGTACGTGTATGTGTACGAGTGCTTATACGTGTACGTATACGATGCCATGTAGGTAGTAGTGAAAGTGAAGAGCTTACGCCTAGAGGCGATGAACAGCTGGGGCCAAAGCTCTCAGGTGCCAGTCATTGCTTGGAATCGGAGAAGAGTGCGGGATTTGAACATCACTAGGGGGACCAAGTCGATACACGAGTTTCCCGTCCATTAGAGGACTTGGTACCCTTGTTCCTTGGGTCCAAAATCTCCGAAGCCATATTGGACGTCATGTGTACACAAACCACATTTCCTTGGCCCGGCTGGTCCAGTTCAATTCGTGTGTTTAATCTACCCGAGGTAGACCCAATATATCATCTACTAGACAGCGCCTCTGCGAATTGACCTAATCTGACTTGGAGAATGTCTACTGCTGTTTACGAAGGGTGTCCCCCCCTTATCCCGCCCTACCTCCTATTAGAACTTCTGAGTATAACCTAGTCAAGGACGAGGCTCCCCAAGGCACTTTGCTCGAGTGGAGATCTAGGTAAACCCCTACGGACCAGAGTTTGTAAATGGAGGCTAATTCCCATCCACACACACAAAAAAAGAATTTTTTTAATTTCTACCATCCCTCCGTCTGCTATCTGCCTTAAATATCTCCTTTAACACCTCTGTGTCTGGTTATTACCTAAAAAGATATGAGTACTGAAATGGTATATGCGATTTGACCTTGTATATATGGTTTGACCTTGCATGACTTGATTTGACCCGCTGGGTCATGCACGCGTGAGATGTCAAATCTGGATTGATACCACATATTGACATGTATCAAACCTTAAACTAGTTTCCTTAACTCACGAAATTAATAAACCCGCTTTATTGATACGAGTTAGCTTAACCCAGTAACGACCAGAGAGGATCCCTATAACTGAATGAAATTGAGAACATGTAAAATACACAGGTAAACGCAACTTTACCCACAGCATCAAAAAAGGAAGTTTAATCTCAACTGGATAAAATCACTTTGCGACATCCATGGGGGTGTTAGTGGGATACAACATGATCTACACGCCTCAGTCTACACACTCCAGCCTCCAGGTCTAACCCTACACACCCTTGATCAAGTCTTACACGCTCACTTAATCCAACGTGTCTTATCGTATCAACCATTCTCAATCAATCATTGTTAGCAAACATCTTAGCTGAGCTTAGCCAAACCCACCCTTCTTCCTTAGTCTTCAGGGTGGAAGTGAGGGGTGCGTGGTCACTCCTGACAAGCTCCCAGGTTGACATCAGGATCATCCTTTTAAGTCAATAGATAAATATTTGTATTTGTATTTGGTTCATGTGACTCGACGATCACGTAATGTCTTGTACATAGCTCGTGCAATCACCTCCTCCTTTACCACCAACACCACCAACACCACCACCACTACCACTAACAACAACACCACCACCGACACCACCACCACCACCAGCAGCAACAACAACACCAGTACTACCAACAATATCATCACCACCGACACCACATCCACCACTACCACTACCACCGCCGCCACCTCTTCCTCCTCCTCCTCTTCCTTCTCGACTTCTGTCTCCTCCTCTTCCTCCTCTTGTACACCTTTTCCTTATCCTTATTCTCCTTCTCCTCCTCCTCCTCCTCCTCCTTTTTCGTTTTATTGTCGGTTTGCTTCTGCCACTGTATTTTTTCATTTTCTTTTCATTCTCCGCTGCACAGCGTCCTCTTTCTTCCTCCGCGCCCATTCTCTGTCCATTTCCTCCCAACAATTGATGCTTTCCCTCAACTTGGCTTTTTGCGCCTTTTCTTTCGATTTTCTCTCTCATATTCTCTTTTTCTGACTCGTTCCCGTGTTCATTCGTTTCTCTTACTTTTCTCCTTTTTCTTCCCCTCCTTTTAGCTCTTCTCTCCGCTTTCCATCTCCTAACATCCGTTCTTCTCCTCCTTCCTTCCTCCCTCCCTTCCTCTCTCCCTGTCGACCTTCCCCCCGTCTCCTTTCCTCTGTCCGTATTGGGCATTGGGTGCATTATCGCTATACAGCCGATATTTTAGGGAGAGGTGGGGGGCGTAAGTGACACCCCGACGGACCCGAGGCCTGCAGTATTATTTGATGGGTGGAGACATATATATTCATATATATATATATATGTATATATTTATATATATATATATATATATATATATATATATATATATATATATATATGTGTGTGTATGTTTCTTAAGACAGATTGAACATTTTTAGAAGCTCCGCCATGGGATACGAACCCTGACCCGTGCGTCGAAAATCACGAGGCCAAGACGTTAGCGACCATGCTACATGGTGATGGTTCAAAAGGACTGTACTAGTCCCCGACCACGCTTCACGTAACATTGGAAGATCTAATCTCAATTTCATCTAATCCCGTATTAGGCGAGCCTTCCGACAAGTTGTGTATGTTTCTGTATGATTTTCGACGCACGGGTCAGGGTTCGTATCCCATGGTGGAGCTTCTAAAAATGTTCAATCTGTCTTAAGAAACATACACAACTTGTCGGAAGGCTCGCCTAATACGGGATTAGATGAAATTGAGATTAGATCTTCCAATGTTACGTGAAGCGTGGTCGGGGACTAGTACAGTCCTTTTGAACCATCACCATGTGGCATGGTTGCTAACGTCTTGGCCTCGTGATTTTCGACGCACGGGTCAGGGTTCGTATCCCATGGCAGAGCTTCTAAAAATCATATATATATATATATAATGATATATTCATGACCCACTTTCGGAAAAGAATAGGCGAAAGTAGAGATCCGTATATTTCGCCTATTCTTCTCCGAAAGTGGGTCATTAGTATAATTTTGCCAATGTGCTACGACATTATTTTGTTGTGATATATACATATATATACATATATATATATATAAACACATATATATATACATATATAAACACATTATATATATATATATAAATGTATATATACACCTATATATATATAAACAAATATATATATATATATATATATATATATATATATATATATATATATATATATATATATATATATGTGTGTATATATATACAGTATATATTTACCTAAGCTTTTACTGTCCTTTCTTGACTTATCTCTTCTTAAATCTCTTCTTTACCACCTCCATTTTATATTTATGGATAGAAGCGCTGGTTACATTTTATGAAACACAAATCCCTTTCTCCTTCCCCTCCTTCGCTTTACCTCCTTTTTTATCCCTCTATCCTCCTGTCCTTCTCTCTTCCTCGCTTTTTCTTCCCAAGTTATCTGTTCTCCCTTCATTTCCTTGCTTGCATTCCTCTCTCACTCCCCACAGTCCCTCCCACTCTCCTCTTCTCTCCCCTCCCCTCTCTCTCCCTCCCCTTCCCTCCCCCTCCCATCCCGTGCTACATTCCTTCTTCCCCTCCACTTCCTCTCCTCCACTCCCTATTTACCTTCCCTACCTCCCTTCCTCCCTGCCTCCCTTTCTCCCTTCCTCCTTCCCTCCCTTCCTCCCTACCTCCTGTCCTCCCTATCTCCCTTCCTCCCTGCCTCCCTTCCTCTCTACTTCCCTGCCTCCCTTCTTCCTTGCCTCCCTTCCTCCCTACATCCTTTCCTCCCTACTTCTCTTCCTCCCTACCTCCCTTCCTCATTACCTCCCTTCCTCCCTGCCTCCCTACCTCACTACCTCCCTTCCTCCCAATCTCCCTTCCTCCATTCCTCCCTACCTCCCTACCTCCCTTCATCCCTTCTTCCCTGCCTCCCTTCCTCCCCACCCCGCTTCCTTCTTCTCTCACGCATTACCGTTTTCCTATTTTTCCTTCCTTTCTTATTGTTGCTGCACATATCACCTCTTCTTCCCGTCTCCTTCATTTCGCGGGAAACATGTTATGTCACTCTCCTGATGAGGGAGACGAAGGGGAGAGGAAGAATGAAAATGAGGATGAGGAGGGAAGGAGGAGGAGGAGTAGGAGTAGGAGGGGAGGAGGAGGAGGACGAGGGGAGGAGGAGGAGGGGGGAGGAAGAGAAGGAGAGGAAGAGGAGGAGGGGAAGGGGAGGAGGAGGAGGAGGAGAGGAGAAGGGGAGGAGGAGGTGGGGAGGGGAAGGAAGGGGAGAAGGAGAAGAAGAGGAGGAGAAGGAGAAGGAGGGGAGGAAGAGGAGGGGAGGAGGAGGAGGGGAGGAGGAGGAGGAGGGGGAAGAGGAGGAAGAACAGGAGAAGAGAAAATGGAAATAGGAATGGAAAGAGGAGGTGGAGGAGGAGGTGGTAATGATGATGGAGGAGAAGAAAGAAGAAAAAGGGAGGAGGAAGGGAGGAGAGGAGGAGGAATAGAAGATAACAGAAGTATAAGTGGGAGGAGGAGGAGGAAGAGAAAAGGAGGAATAGAAGATAACAGAGGTAGTAGTGGGAGGAGAAGAAGAAGAGAAAAGGAGGAGTAAGAGACAACAGAGGTTGTGGAGGAGGAGGAGGAGGAGGAGGAGGAGGAGGAGGAGAAGATGAAGGAACATGAAGAGGACAGATTAGGAAGAGGGGGAGGAGGAGGAGTTGGAGTAAAAGGAAGACGAAGAGAAAAGCAAGGTTGACGAAGGAAAGGAGAAGGGGGAAAAGGAGGAGACAGATGTTGAAGAGGTACAAAATTAGGAGAAGAGGGAGAAGGAGGAAGAGGAAAGGGGTATGGTGGGTGAAAGGGGGTAAAGGGGTAATGACGTGGGTAGATGTGGGGGCGGAGTGGGGTAGAGGTGGGGAGGGGGGAAGGGGGAGAGTGGAGGGTGGAGGGGAGGGGGTGGAGGGCAAGAAGACGAACGAGGCTGCTTGGCAAATCCTATGGACCACAAAATTCTGATAATGGAAACCAAACAGAAGTTCGGAAAATCGATGGAATCTTACCAAGATGTCGAACATTATTCGCTTTAGCAGTGTTTAGTCGAGTCACTGGGGATAATAAATGGGGCTGTAGACACGCACACGCGTGCTTGTGCGTGCGCGTGTGTGTGTGTGTTTATGTGTGTGTGTGCGTGCGCGCGCGTTTGTGTGTGTGTGCGCGCGTTTATGTGTGTGCGCGTTTGTGTGTGTGTGTGTGTGTGTGTGTGTGTGTGTGTGTGTGTGTGTGTGTGTGTGTGTGTGTGTGTGTGTGTGTGTGTGTGTGTGTGTGTGTGTGTGTATGTGTTTGTAAGTGTGTGTACACTGGCGTTAGGATTGCGTATGTACGCAAATGTCACTTCATACAGCCATGGAATAGGGTATGTAAATAATTGTGTATATTTTTATACGTATCATATCATCTCTGTAACCATATCTTCACTGTCTACTGCATATATGATTTTATTTAGTTAACGTTTTGTTTGTGTAAAACCTAATCAATCTGTACAAAATTCTGACAATTACGAAACGGGGATCGAACTGACCCCATGCAGCCCAATCAACAACAGATCGAACCGTTTTGACACCGAACCGTGGTTTCAATGAGAATTTGTGGCATTCGGTTCACATGGCCAGCTATCAACCACAAGACCGCCGATAACAGGAACTGACAGGAACCATAAAGGTTCATAACCGCGAACCGTGGTTGAAATAGGCGACAAACCGCACAAACACAGAACCATAGACGGAGAGAGAGAGAGAGAGAGAGAGAGAGAGAGAGAGAGAGAGAGAGAGAGAGAGAGAGAGAGAGAGAGAGAGAGAGAGGTGGAGAGAGAAAGAGGAGAGAGAAAGGTGGAGAGAGAAAGAGGAGAGAGAGAGAAAGAGAGAGAGAAAGAGGAGAGAGAAAGAGGAGAGAGAGAGAAAGAGGAGAGAGAGAGAAAGAGGAGAGAGAGAGAGAAAGAGGAGAAAGAGAGAGAAAGGAGAGAGAGAGAGAGAAAGGAGAGAGAGAGAGAAAGGAGAGAAAGGAGAGAGAGAGAGAGAGAGAGAGAGAGAGAGAGAGAGAGAGAGAGAGAGAGAGAGAGAGAGAGGGGAGAGAGAGAGAGGGGAGAAAGAGAGGGGAGAGAGGGGGGGGAGGGAGAGTGGAGGGTGAGGCCACCAGGGGAGGGACCCGCACAGGCCCGGCGGGGGAGCGTTTGCAAGCGAAGTCCTTCTTTTCGAGCGATGAAAGACCGATGCGGAGGTGTGACGTCACGTCCTGATCGTGAAGTGTCCTTTTAGAGGCAGACATAAATCCGCCATTGCCTTTGAAATATGGCGAAGGATTGGTCCTTTTTGGGACACTCGAATATTTAGGACTTTTTTTTTTTTTTTTCAAAGGACAACATGGCAGAATACTTTGGTAATGTGTTATTATTATTTTCCTGTTTATTCATTCATTTATTTTCTTTACTTATCTTTATGCATTCACTGATTAATCCATTTTCGTTTGTTTAATCTATGATATATTATGTTATTTCATGTTCTATATATTTTTTTCCTTGACTGAAAGAGTTCCCGCGGTACAAAACTTGTTCCATTTAGAAAAGTCAAAATTTGCATCCATTTCTGCACATGAATTTATTACAAAAAGAAAGGAAAATGATAAGAGTGATTGCAACTCAATATAAAGAACAGGTTATCATCACCTGACGATAAGACATTACAATATATATATATATATATATATATATATATATATATATGTGTGTGTGTATATATATATATATATGTGTGTGTGTGTGTGTGTGTGTGCATATATATATATATATATGTATATATGTATGTACATATATGTATATATGTATGTACATATTTGTATATATGTATGTACATATATGTATATATGTATGTACATATATGTATATATGTATGTACATATATGTATATATGTATATATGTATGTATATATATATGTATATATAATATGTATGTATATGTATATATATATATGTATATGTATATACAGTATAGATGTATATATACATGTATATATATGTATATATATGTGTATATGTGTATATATGTATATACATGTATATATACATGTATATATACATGTATATATACATGTGTATACATGTGTATATACAGGTATATATACATGTGTATATACATGTGTATATACAGGTATATATACATGTATATATACAGGTATATATACATGTATATATATGTACATGTATGCGTAAGTAACCACTAGGAAAAGTAAACTAACGAAGCAGAGCGCTTTCGTATAATTACATCTTCAGTGCAGATACAAAGAAGGAATTATAAAATGAAGAAACAAGGTACAGAATATATGACTGAGTGAGACATAGTGAAGAGGGTACTCGGAGAGGTAGTGGAAAAAGTACACGTGACGGACGTTTGAACCGTCCTGGTAACCAACAAGTATGGGACAACTGCTCATAATTTATATTATAACTTAAATAACTTTGAAATTTCATGAGAAATAGAACTAACTAATTTGTACAAGCCTTGATGGAGTTAACATTTATTCCCTTACTAGATTTGATCAAACTGCATTCAATTAATTTTTTTTCTGTTATGTTGTTATATGTGATGACTTTAGCGTTATCCCAGTCAACTGGGTGGTTAAAATTGTTTATGTGGTTGAATATACCGCTAGATTGGTTTCCCTCTCTAACGTATTTGTGTTGATTGATTCGGGTTTTGAGTGTTTTAGCAGTCTGACCAACATAAAACTGATTACATGATTTACAAGGTATTTTGTACACAAACCCTTTATCACTATTGACAGAATTATTTATGAGCAATTGTCTTACAGTGTTCTTATTGTTAAAAACTACATTAATGTTAAATTTACGTAAAATATTTGGAATGTTTTGTAGGTTCTCTTGGTACGGTAGAACCTGCGAAACATTCCAAATATTTTACGTCACAAAATCCCCGTAGTGGAAGGCTAGGACGGTGCCCCTCACAGAGGAATCTGTAGTGTGGAATTTGATAAACCATGCTCTTGGTTAAACTTCGCCTGTGGCAGGGTTCGAACCGCCATCCCCTCGACATTCGCCGCATTTAACGATGCCCTAATCCGTGCTAGAAAGGTAGTGGTACATATCCAATATATTCGTATACACGTGACCCCACTAGTATTGCGCTTATTCTGTACAATACAATAAGGTATATACATTTAGGCACAAGGTTACAGGGGCTAAGGCACAATTCCACAAAGTTCGAGTACCTTCGATCTACCGTGCAACGTTTCTGGTATTGCGGTATTCCGGTCTTCCAAAAACCCGGGTTCGAGTCCAGTAACTACCTGTGACTGTCACTCGCCCTGGCTGCCCTCTTCTCCGGCTACAGCTAAGCGCCTTCTGGGGTGAGCTCCTCGACTCGGCACTTATCCTCCGGAGCCGGATGAACGTCGCTCAGAGCATTTTGGGATCGTGCATTGCTGAAGAACAAGAATCCTCTTAGGCCGCCACCGTTGAGGCTTTCATTCAATTTTCCTTATTTCCTTAAGCCTCTGTACCTCCCGCCTCTCGTCCCGTTTCAATTTTGGCCTCCTGCGGGATCTCGACTTGAGATCGAAGGATTTTTTTTTTTTGAGGTGGTTGCCTTTTCTCTCCCTCACTCTCTCTCTCTCTCTCTCTCTCTCTCTCTCTCTCTCTCTCTCTCTCTCTCTCTCTCTCTCTCTCTCGTATTTTGTCTTTCTCTATTTCCCGGGCCCCAAATCGTTATGGTTCTTTAGGACTTTCTTGTCAAGGTCTTCGTCTTCTAGAAACCTCAGGAAGAACCTTCATGACAGAATTCTTCTGCGCTTCTTGAGGACCTCCTTGAAGTGGCCTTCGTTCTCTTATAAGCTCCGGGAGGAACCGCTGTGCTTCTTCGGGACTTCTTCGTCGAGGTCATCGTCTTTCAGAACCCAGAGGAAGAAGGACCTTTTAGACGGAATTCTTCTCCGATTCTTGAAGACCTCCTGGCCATGGTCTTCGTCCCTGTTGGAAGCCCCAGGAGGAACCTAGCGATGAAATCCTTCTGACCTCGTAAATCTGTCCCTGTCTCTGCTTCTGCCGGAATCTCAGATTGGGAATGAAAAGAATTCTTTTGTTTGTCATTGCGTTTTAAAGGAACGGTTCGGCTTCTTCGTTCTTCAGCTTCTGCTGTTCTCAAGGGTCTCCTTACTGTTGTTTTTGTCTTCCGGAAGCTCTCAGGTGACGTTACCTATCTTGAATGAAAGCGTCTGACGTCAGGGTGCGTTACTAAAGCAACAAGGTTGACCCCTGGATCAGGATGAAGTTCTTTATACTAAATAAAATCGTCTGGTAGAAGCCAAACTGGCTCCTGGAGTACATAGGGGTCTAGAAGATCAGTCTCCATTATTCCCTACATTGCACAGGCGGCTACAGAAGTCCGTTTATCTCTTCCACGTCACTACGCCCACTGAAATAAATAAACGATTGAATTCTTTATCGAGATGAATAGACGATGGGAACCGGAACGATGGGAATAGTTTCGTGTTTTGGCCGACAGATGGCGCGCCTGTAGCTCCGTGATTACTCTCAGAATCCAGGGCAGTATTCGTAAGTATTCTTAAAACACGGGTTCTGTCCCCTTCGGTACCGAGGGTGAATAAAATAGCCTGGTGAGAACGAGGAAGAGCACTACCTGGTATGGAAGGGGAAATGTGTGTCCATATGTATATTTTATCCCCGACCTCTCCTCTTCTCCCTCTCCCTCCTCTCCTCTTCTTCTCCCTCTTCTTCTCATTGTCTTCCTCCCTCTCTCTCTCTCTCTATTTTCATCACTCCACCTCTCTCTCTCCTCCTCACCATTCTTATCTCTCTACCTTTCTTCTTCTCTCTACCTCCCCTACCTTCTCCCTCTCTCTCTCTCCCTTCCTCTTCTCATTGTCTTCCTCCCTCTCCTTCTTTTCCTCTCTCCCTTCTCTCTCTCCTCCTCATCATTCTTTTCACTCTCCCTTTCTTCTTCTCTCTCCCTCCCCTACCTTCTCACTCTTTTTCTTCCTTCCTTGCTCTCACTCTCCCTCTTTCTCTCTCTCCCCTCCCCCTTCCCTCCCACTCTTTTCCACTCCCTCCCTCCTTGTTCCTCCCTGTTCCTTCTAGCTCCCTCCCTACCTCTCTCTGCCTCTCCCTCGGTATTGAAGGGAATATAAACCCTTTGTTTCTTTTTCATTACTTATCAATTTGTTTATCATTTTTTTTTGTAATTATTTGTTAATATTTCTATATATTTTTTGTCAACTTCTGTACTCCATGACTTTGAATTTCCTTTATCCTTCGCTCGAGAGCCTGGGGGAAGGGAGGATGTCTTGTATGGAAGTTTCGTTTCCTTCCCCTTAAGTAATTCTGCTTAAGAACATTGTACAACTAAGTACTACTTGGACCTTTTTCATGTTTCGTTGATGTGTGTGTGTGTGTGCGTGTGTGTGTATGTGTGCGTATGTATATGTGCGCGCGCGTGTGTATACGCGTATGTGTTTGTGTGTGTTTATATATGTGTGTGTGCTTATATATGTGTATGTGTGTGTTTGTATATACGTGTGTTTTGTGCGTGTGTGTGTGTGTGTGTGCTTGTGTGTTTATGTATATTTGTGTGTGTGTGTATGTGTGTGTGTGTGTGTGTATTCACTTGGTCTTTGGATCACGTGTTGGACTCGTGATCGACAGCTATTTCCCTCCTGGAAGAGAGCTCAGAGCTCGTGGGTCCGATCTATGGGTAATGCTATGACCTTGCACACACGCACACCCCCAACTCCCCGCCCACGAGAGTCAGAGTAACGACCCGAGGCATAGCGATACCGAAATAATTTCGGCCCTGGGCAGGATTCGAACTGGGTACTGGGAGCACTTCTACTTTCCAGTTCCGCGCTCTACCAACTGTACCACCGGTGTGCGTGTGTATATGTGTGCGTGTGTGTGTATGTGCGTGTGTTTGACAGAGATAGACGGATAGACAGTGACAAAGATCGAAAGACAGACATCCGTAAATACGCAGACAGGCACTGACAGGCAGACAGACACATATGCAGAAACAGAAATACAGACATAGGTAGACCTAGATAAACACAGACGGACACAGAAATAGAGACAGACATACAGACACAGGTAGACCTAGATAAACACAGACGGACACAGAAACAGGCAAACAGACAGATATACACTGGCAGATATAGACGGACAGATACAGGTAGACATAGACATAGACAGACAGAAAGACCGTCTCCGCCCCGAAGCGCATTCCTTAAACAATTATCCTTGGTATTCCACCCTGTTCTCCACTTCCACCTCATTACTCCACATGAATCCACTCCTTCCAATCTGGACCTCTCGTCACTCAGCTACTGACTCCGCTTGGAGCGTGTGCTTCACCATGGTCTTGGATCATGTGTTGGATTCGTGATCGACAGCTATTTCCCTCCCGGAAGAGGGCTCAGAGCTCATATATGACTAATCTATGGGTAATGCTGTGACCTTACACGCACGCACACACACACACAATTCCCCGCCCACGAGAGTTGCTGTAACGACTCGCAGCGCAGTGACACTGAAATTATTTAAGCCCTGGGCGGGAATCGAACCCGGACCGCCGTAATGGCGGGCGGGAACTCTACCACCACGCTATCGTGTGTTTGT
>NC_134789.1:14432637-14435137 GCF_046742065.1 Oratosquilla oratoria | reverse complement strand
TCTTAGAACATTATTCCTGAAACCAAGAGGGAGGACTATTTGATTCCTTACTTGCCATGGCTGGTCAGCGGTTGCGGTGGATGCTCTCCATTTTCGCATTAGGACTCCGTTTTCTATATAGAAACCTCGTGACATATTTTCAACTTCTCCTGGAGATGAAACAATCTCGTACAAATTTTTAAGAGAAGGATCTGACTTCTGTTCTTTGATTAATTCTGCTCTAGATAGAGAAACTGGTGAAGAAGAAGATGGGTCAGTTTGGGAGAATAGGGATTCTAAATTATAGGTCTCCTCTTCAGATTTCTTGTACTGAGATCTGGTTACAGCACAAGCGGGAAACAACTGTAAGTTATCTGAAGGTTCTACTGAGGTCTTAGGGTTATTTGTTATTAAGGGAGAAATGACTTTGCTTCCGGCGATGTCATTGGCCAACAATAAGGATATTCCTACTATGGGAAGAGAGTCTACTACTGCTACTTTAACCATTCCGGTTGTTAAATCAGACCGCAAGAAAACATTATGTAATGGACATTTTATAATTCCTCCAACTCCTTCTATCAATATATCATAACCTGTATATGACTCACCCTGATTCTGCAAGACAGAATTTAAAATCAGACTTTGCTTTGCTCCTGTGTCTCGGAGTATGGAAATAGGATATTGTTGTGAACTACTACTATGAGATATAGTTCCTGAAGATACAAATGGTTTGAAACAAGGATCATGATCTGATGAGGGGGGTTCTACATTACTTGACAATACCGGCTTCTTTGGTAGTGTATCCTGAATAGAGGATTTTGAATCATCTGATTTTATATTACTTACAAGAGTTGGTGTCTTATTGGAGAATGAGGGTGTCAGTCTCTTTCTGCAATTAGAAATGTGATGGCCAACCTGTTTACAATATGAACAAGTTACAGGGGGATTAGTCTTAAACCTTTCCATTCTTTGCCAAGGTTGGTTTGGAGGATATTGATTGAAATCAGACCTGTAACTGAAATGTGATGGGCTAGACTGATTTTCAAAGTGTTTCTTTGGGGACCAAGGATCAGAGTATTTTGTTGAATCTGGAATATATGACTTTGACTTTTGGGATTCCATTTGTCTTGACTTAGGTTTATGATTTAGTGTGAACTCATCAGCCAATACAGCAGCTTTAGTTAAAGTTTCGGGAACATGATCATCTATAAAAAAAATCCTAAGATCTGTCTCTAAGGTATTCTTAAACTGCTCCAATAAAATCAACTGTTTAAGTCTATCTAAGGTGTCCGTTTCACTAGCCAAACACCACCTATTGAATAACCTCTCTTGTTGAGCCGCATATTCTACGTATGTTAACTGAGGTGTCTTCCTATGATTACGGAATTTCTGTCTATAGGCCTCTGGTATTAGTTCATAAGCTTTTAAAATACAAGCTTTCATATTATCATACTCGCTTCCTGCTTCTGAAAGAGAAGTATAAATTTGCTGAGCCTTACCCTTAAATTGTGTTTGAATGATTAATGGCCAATTTTCTTTAGGGATTTGTAACTGTTGCGCCAATTTTTCCCACTGAAGAAAGAAAATTTCTGGCTCTCCTTCTGAAAATATGGGTAAAAGTTTTACATACTTGGAAATATCTATATGACCTTCCTGAACTACGGGTCGTCTATCAACAATCCTAGCTTCTACTTCTGCCTTCTTTAATTCTAACTCTGCCAATTTGACTTTAGTTTCGTTCTCTCTTTCTATTTGTTTCACTTTAGCTTCCTCTTCTCTAGCTCTAAATTCTGCCTCAATTTGCATTTGTTTTAGTTTAGTTTCCTCCTCTTTAGCTACTCGTTTCGCTTTAGCTTCCTCTTCTCTAGCTCTAAATTCTGCCTCAATTTGCATTTGTTTCAGTTTAGTTTCCTCCTCTTTAGCTACTTGTTTCGCTTTAGCTTCCTCTTCTCTAGCTCTAAATTCTGCCTCAATTTGCATTTGTTTCAGTTTAGTTTCCTCCTCTTTAGCTTTAAATTCTGCCTCAATTTGCATTTGTTTCAGTTTAGTTTCCTCCTCTTTAGCTTTAAATTCTGCCTCAATTTGCATTTGTTTCAATTTAGCTTCCTCCTCAAAATCTACTCTCCTGACCTTTAATTCAATCTCCTTAATCTTAAGTTCGGTTAGTCGTGCCTCCATTTCTAACCTATTTGAAGGAATTTGTATAGCTGTAATCTCTTCTGGAGATAATATCTCATCTTCGATCAGATTTTCAACGAGTTCCTGAAGTATTTTTTTCTTTCGTAAACTTGTATCAATGTCTACTCCAAAGTGCTTGCCTATTTCTATCAAAGTGTCTTTAGTTTGTTTCTTTAAGAAACTTACCTTGGGATTTTGAACGAATTCTTGAACTATATCATCCATCTCTATAAGAATGTGTTAAATACCTGATCCAATATCCTTGGCAAGGGTCGCCACTTTGTTACGGGCGCTGGTATGTGAAGAGACGTTACGTATAACGTCTAAGTGCTTAAGAACCAGC
>NC_134789.1:14420137-14427637 GCF_046742065.1 Oratosquilla oratoria | reverse complement strand
GTAACTTCAATATAGAAAGTTTATTCTTTATAGTTAGATTCATGATGGATAGCAGACCTCCTAATCACAGCTGTACAAACTGAGACGCAGGCGACACAGGCGACACAGCACAGGGCAAAGGCAGATTTTCTGCTGCTGAAATGAAGTACAATTTGAACTTCTCTCACACTTGAAATGCCTCTAAATGTACAACTTCAGCATCTCAAAGGAGAGATGATCAAGGTGTACGTCAGTTTAGCAACAGGAAGTTTGCCTTTGCTCTGTCCTGCGTCGCCTGCGTCGCCTGCGTCACCTGTGTTTCAGTTTGCGCTTTGGCTGAAGTTTGACGACAGTTTTGTATTAATTACCCGCCCGTGGAAATAGTACCTCATTCCCTACCTGGCCAATGCTTTACAAATATGTCCGATAGGATACATATAGTAAACTGATAAAAAGACTAAATCGACATCTTACGAAACCAGCCATTAAGTTAATAGAAATACGATATTTTGCCGGGTTTTGGAATACACTAGTACAGAAGCGAGGTCACTTTTTTTTTTTTTTTTTTTTGTAGAAACGAGAATAAGTTCGTAAAGTAAAAGAAAGACTCGATCGACATCTTACGATACCAGGCATTAAGTTAATAGAAATACGATATTTTGCTGGGTTTTGGAATATACTAGTACAGAAGCGAGGTCACCTTTTTATAGAAACGAGAATAAGAAAGAATAAAGTTGTTTCCCTTTGGCGTTCTTCGTAGGGTCGTAAATCTTTTTATTTTCCCATTACCCGGGTTATGTACAGGGTGCTCCAGAACTCTGAGCAACTTTGGCTGTTAATATATTTAGGACAAGAAAGGATACAACGAAAAAAAGAAATAATAAAATGAATGGAAAAAAGTGGCTGCACAAGATGTCCTGAAGTTTTGCAACATCCATTCTAGGTTCTTCGACTTTATTTTTATCTTTTTATTCGTATATTTATATATTCATTTATTTATATATTTATTTGCTTGGTTATTTATATACTTGTAAATCAATTTATTCATGTGTACTTATTTAATTGTTTATATATTTGTTTACTTGTATATTTATAAATCTATATATTCATTTATATATTTATTTACATATTCATTCACATTTACTTATCAATTTATTTGATTATTTATTTTTACAATTATATTTTGTCCGCCTCCAAGCTGAAAATTTTTCTTGACTTAGCCAGGATTTTTTTTAACATATTGAAGGTACAAGTGGACAGGATGCAGGGATGACCCGTCATCCAGGAGGTGCTGAGATAAGAGGGAGGGAAGAGGGTGGAAGGGAGTGGAGTGTCATAGGGATGAAATGGTTGGGAGTGGTTTTTATCCCTTTGTTTTTTGGCTACCTCCCTTACAAGGGGGAAAAAACCTTTAGTATATATATATGTATGTATTTTTAAAGGGATTTAGTTTCCAAATACAGTTGTACCCATGCAGTTCGCTTTGTCATTTTAAATTAAAGTTGTATTAATACAATTTAATTACCTCAGAAATACAGTTGTATCGAAACAATAGTCACCCCTAGAAATAGAGTGACATTCATACAATTGAATTTATCTTTAGAAACTCAATTTTATTAGATACAATTTTATTCACAAAAATAATTGTATCTATACAATTAATCTAATATCAAAATACAATTGTACGAAAACAGTTTGTTCAAGCAACATATACTATTATATTCACACAATTTCAATTGTTCCAAAAATAATTTTATTGGCGATCACTGTAGGCTACTAAAAACTGTATAGGATATTCACTGACAAAATTCATACAATTTATACAATATGTGCAATTAAAAAAGCAAGTACAATCAACTTTTGACAGCCGCTGTACCTATTCTTTGTTGTTTCTGTGTTCATGAAGGTTTATTTTTTCATGACATAATGGAAATTTAATTGATGTCTGGAAAAGTCAGCAATCATAGTATCCCACTGAAAGTTTCGTCTACTCTCCCAAATTGACAATATACCCGTGAGGATATAAAAATACGAGCGCGTGCGTGTGTGTGTGTGTGTATGTATGTATGTATGTATGTATGTATGTATGTGTGTGTGTGTGTGTGTGTGTGTGTGTGTGCGCGCGTGTGTGTGTGTGTGTGTGTGCGCGTGTATATATATATGTGTGTATGTATATGTATATATATATGTATATATATATGTATATACATGTACACATATATATATGTATGCATATATATGTATGTATATGTATGTATGTATATATGTATGTATATATGTATGTATATATATGTATATATATGTATATGTAATATATATATGCATATATATATATACATATATGTGTGTGTGTATATATATGTGTATATTTGAGAAATTCGCTAGTGAACAGCGACATCAATCAGACAATCTCCTTGACAGTAGCGCACGGGATTCGAACCCGCTGCATCTGGAAGTGTTTCGGGAGTCCCGCTGCATCTGGAAGTGTCTCGGGTGTCCCGCTGCATCTGGAAGTGTCTCGGGAGTTTACTTCCAGATGCAGCGGGTTCGAATCCCGTGCGCTACTGTCAAGGAGATTGTCTGATATGTGTATATATATATGTATATATATATATATATATATATATATATATATATATATATATACATATAAAAGTAAATATACAAATGAATACAGTAGGTAATAAATAAAAGATAAAATAATTAAAAATTAGGTAAGAAATATATTGAATAACTGAGAAATAAACAAGCAATGAATAAGGATAAAAAGAAATGAACAATTAAATACAAAGGAACAAAAGATAAACGAATAAGAGATAAATATAGAACAAATGATAAAAGATAATAAATGATTGATCAGATCGGCTCCCGATGGTCGTAACAGAATATAAGTAGCACATCACTAGAACGAGGGTGTTAATTGTCATGGCGATTATAATGAATAAGCAATGAGAAGGAAATTGAGTAGTTAGCATCGGCCGCCTCCGACATGGTAATGATAATTAGGATAATTAAGTTGAAGCGGACCAAGTATTAGATATAAGTTATGCGGATGTATAATTAGTGGTAAGTACTAACCTGATGAGGAACCACAAAGATGGAGAGAATTATCTGGGGGTTTATAGAATGACACCCAATACGGAAGACTTTGAAAAAAATTCTATTTATTTATGTATATATTAATATGTTTATCCATTGTCTATTCATTAATTGATTAATTTATTACTTTTCTTGTGATTGCACACAATATTCTTCTTTCCATTTCATTTGGCAAGTCTTGCTTCAGTCCGTACTTTATTATCATTGCGTTTTCCTTATCATTTCGTATTCAGGTCTCGTGATAAATCTTTCTTTTCTTTGTCTATTTACATACCTACCCCATTTTTTATTTTATTTTATTTATTCATTTTCACATTTTATGTATATTATCTCTTCGTTTACTCTATTATTCATTAATTCATTACTATTTTTCTTATAAACCTACACTACTTTTCTGCACACTTAAAGTACAGCTTCGCTCCAAGTTTTGGATTTTTCTTCTTTCACTCCAGGATCTCCCTTTCCATTACCTCCTTTCCCGTTCTTCCTTTCCCGCGTTCCCATTCTCGTCCCCACATTCTCGAGAGAACCCGTTCTTCAGTCCAGGATTGTCAGTGGATGGAACGTTTGTGCAAAATGTCTTGACGTCAAAACGTCGATGTCGTCTCGGGTCATCAGCAAGGGTGAGGCCTCGAGCTTCGTTTCACCTTTCCAAACTGACAAAGGACATCGACTCCGTTTGCGAAGAAATAGCTTAAGTCAATCAGGGTATACTCGAAGAAGGTAGAAATCATATGCAAGAACACAAACACACACACGCACACACACACACGCGCGCACGCCCGCAGAGAGAGAGAGAGAGAGAGAGAGAGAGAGAGAGAGAGAGAGAGAGAGAGAGAGAGAGAGAGAGAGAGAGAGAGAGAGAGGAGAAAGAAAGAGATAGAGAGAAACAGCTATTTCTCTTCCGGATGAGAGCTCATAACTCCCACAGTCCGATCTATGGGTAATGCTGTGTCTTTATACACATCACACACCCTTTTTTGTTTTGTTCAAGAGAGACAGTAGCGGGTTTCAGTAATTTAAATCTTTCACACCCTGAGCGGGGCGCGATCTTACGTCTGTAATGTGGTAGCCCTCGACGCCAACCACTACACCAGCGAGTCGTGTGTATGAGAGATTTAAGTGTATGTGATTCACCATAGTTTCACCATGATCTTTGGATCACGTGTTGGACTCGTGATCGATAGCTATTTCCCTCCCGGAAGAGGGCTTAGAGCTCGTATATCACCGATCTAAGGGTGGTGCTGTGACCTTACACGCACACACACACACCCAACTCCCCGCCCACGATAGTTGGAGTAATAACCCGCAGCACAGCGATAGTGAAATTATTTCAGCCCTGGGCGGGATTCGAACCTGGACCTCCGTAATGGCAGCCGGGAGCTCTACCAAATGCGCCACGAGTTATGTGTGTGTATTTTACCTAGTTGTATTTACCTAGTTGTATTTTGCGGGAAGGGGAGCTATGCTCGTGTTGTCCCGCCATTGTATATCTCAGTGTCTAGTTTGCTTTTAAACTCGTGAATGGTTTTTGCGCTTACTATTTCATTATCCAGTTTGTTCCAAGTGTCTAAAACTCTATGTGGAAAACTGTTTTTCTTCAGTTCTCTTCTATAGCTATGTTTTCTTAATTTCCTTCCATGTCCTCTTGTCTCTTGTCCCAGTTTAGTAATTCTTCTCTATCAAGTATCTCTGTGCCTTTCATGATTCTGTAGATGGTCAGTAGGTCTCCTCTCTCTCTTCTTTGCTCCAGTGTCGGTAGCTCCAGTTTAGCCAATCTCTCCTCGTATGATAGGTTTGCAAGTGCAGGTGCCATTTTTGTAGCTGCTCTTTGGATTCTTTCTATTTTCTTTATGTTCTTTTTGGTACTGGGGGACCACAATGTCGCCGCATACTCTAGTCTAGGCCTTATCAATGTAACCAATATTTCTTTTATCATGTCTTCGTCCAGGTAAGCAAAAGCCACTTTTATTGATCTTAGCAAGTTGTAAGTCTCCCCGACAATTTTGTTAATCTGTGTATCATAGGACAAGTCGTTTGTGATAATAACTCCCAAGTCTTTTTCGGATCCTACTGTCTTTACTTCCTTGGTTCCAATTGTATATTTTCTTGATATTCTGTTTTTGCTTTTTCCAAACTCCATTATGCTACACTTCTTAGTATTAAAATCCACTTCCCATTTCTGACTCCAGTTCCATACCCTATTCAGATCTTCTTGCAGTGCTTCACAGTCCTTATCAGTTTCTACTTTCCTTAACAGTTTGGCGTCATCAGCAAAGAAGCTCATGTAACAGTTCACGCCCTCGTCCATATCATTCATATAGATAGCAAACATTATTGGAGCCAGTACAGATCCTTGCGGTACTCCACTGATCACCTCTTTCCAATCTGAATATTTTTCTCTGAGTAACACTCTCATCTTTCTTCCAGTCAGGAAGTCCTCCATCCATTTTAGTTGGTTCCCTCGTATTCCTCCTATGTGTTCCAGTTTTTTTTAGTAGTTTTCTGTGTGGTACTTTGTCAAATGCTTTTTGCAAGTCTAGGAATGCACAATCAGCCCATCTGTTTCTTTCTTGCACTATGTCTATTAGTCTTGAGTAGAAGCATATCAAGTTTGTGGTGCATGATCTACCTTGTCTGAACCCGAATTGTCTTGGGTTTAATATGTTATCTTCCAGGTGTTTTACCCATCTATTCTTGATGATTTTCTCACAAATTTTGGCTATAGTGCTTGTTAGTGATACTGGTCTATAGTTGGTGGGTTCTTCCTTGTTTCCTCCTTTATATATTGGTACAATGTTAGCATTTTTCCAGTCATTAGGTATCTTTCTTTCCTTGAGTGAGCTATTTATTATGATGTGTATTTTGTCCGTTAGCTCTTCTTTGCATTCTTTTAGAATCCAATTTGCAATTCCATCCGGGCCATGTGATTTTCTGACGTCCAATTTTGATAGATGTTCTGATATTTCTTTTTGTGATGTTGTAAATTCACTCATGTGGGGAGAATGTTTGTTATTATCTACGTCCCAATTTTGTATTTTCTCTCTGGTGAAGACAGATTTAAAGTGGTTGTTCATGATTTCAGCCATCTCTAAATCTTCTGTGTATTCTATATTTCCTTGGCGTAGTTTCACTAGTTCCTGTTTGGTTTTAAGTTTACCATTTACATACCGGTAGAATAGCTTGGGCTGATCTTTGCATTTATCTATAATATCCTTCTCATGGTTCGTTTTGTCCTCTCTTCTCACATTAACATACTCATTTCTATAGTTTATATAAATTTGCCATTTGCTTTGTTTTTTGTCTTTTCTCCACCTTTTCCAAGCTTTGTCCCTTCTGTCTTTTGCCTCACTGCATCTTTTGTTGAACCAACATTTAATGTACTCTCTCTCTCGCTTTTGTCTTGGTACATGCCTGTTTACCCCCTCATTGTAATTATCCAACAGTATGTTCCATTTCTCTTCCACTGTTGTCTCTTCCATATAGAATTTTTCCCAGTTTGCATTCTGGAAGAACGTCTTTAGTTTTGCAAAGTCTGTTTTGTTGTACATCAATCTTCCTTTCCTATGCTTTTTGCTCCTCTTCATCTCTATTTCTTCCATTAGTACAGTTTCGATGAGTACATGGTCACTCTTGTAGTGGACTTTGTCCACTATTTCAGGTTCCGTTGTAAATATTAAATCTAGTTTTGATGGCTCTTCATTGTTTCTGTATCTTGTGTTTTCACTGACCCACTGGGTCATTGTGTACTCCATGGTCATGTCTAGCAGTACATTGCCCCACACGTCATCTCCTCGTACTGTCATGTTGTCCCAACAAATTTCTTTGCAATTGAAGTCTCCCATAATTACTAGATTACCCTTACCCATTAGTATCTCATTTAGTGATTTTCTTGTATCTTCTAGCATTTTTGTGTGTTCGTTTTCTTTCCAAGCATTCGTTCTTGGGGGCACATAGGTCACCACAAACTTTCTACTTTTCATATTCTTGCCTTCGTCTTTTATCATGATCAGTTCGACATTACCTTTTCCCTCTGCAATTTTTGTCACGTTTAGGTCTTTCTTGGCCAAGAACATGATTCCCCCTCCCTGCTTTTTGTCCCTGTTTCTTATCCAGTAATTGTATAGCCCTTGTCCAATATCAATAGATGGTATTTCTCCTCTTTGTTTAGTCTCTACAATTCCCATTATGTCTGGTTTTTCTTCTAACAGATAATCATTGAGTTCGTTCAGACCTGAAATTAGTCCGTCAATGTTAGTATAGGCCACTTTTAATTTTCTTCATTCTCCATTATCTTTTCTGTCCTTGGTTTTTTCGTTTTAATGTGCCACTGTTTCAATCTCATGTCGATTACTCTCCAATGGAATTCTTTGCATTCTGTCTCCGTTCTCAACAAGTTTTTTTCCTTTGCTTCTTTTCTTA
>NC_134789.1:14400137-14405137 GCF_046742065.1 Oratosquilla oratoria | reverse complement strand
TAAAATTCAGAGCCTATGTATCATTTTGGTCATTGTCTTCTTTACTGATTCTAGTGAATTAATATCCATTCTATTGGACGGTGACCAAAACTGTACCGCATGGTCAAAGATGGGTCTAACGCCAAGTAGAGTTTTATTACTACTTCTGCACTTTTATTCGTAGCCGTCCTAGCAATGAAACCTAATGCTCTATGCTCTCTATTCCTGGTACTAATGCTCTGTTTCCTGGATTCAAGTCAGGACTCACTAGCACTCCCAAATCTCTCTTGCACTCAGTTTTATCTAAGTTGTTATTTAAGCTATATATGCTTTCTGAATTGTGTAATCCTACATTTAGCACACTGCATTTTGAGATATTGATGTCCATTTGCCATTTCAACAACCATGTGAACAATTTAAGATGTTCTTGCAGTATCTCGGCGTCTTCTGATCTAATATGGTGTCCTATTTTAGTGTCGTTCACAAACTTACTAACATCACTACTAATCCCATTGTCCAAGTCGTTTATATACATAATGAACAATTAGGGACCCAAAACCGTTCCTGTGGAACTCCACTAGTAACACTCCCCTGTTTGGATTTTACACCGTTGATGGTGACCCACTGTTTTCTGTCACTGATCCATGATCTAATCCATTCAATTTTTTTTTCTATTATGCCATGGGCTTTGACTTTATTCAGTAATCTCTGGTGGGGCACCTTGTCGAACGCTTTGTTAAAGTTAAGGTAAATAACATCG
The DNA here is from genome assembly GCF_046742065.1 of Oratosquilla oratoria. Taxonomy (NCBI): domain Eukaryota; kingdom Metazoa; phylum Arthropoda; class Malacostraca; order Stomatopoda; family Squillidae; genus Oratosquilla; species Oratosquilla oratoria. The sequence goes on along the minus strand of NC_134789.1, from coordinate 14,404,398 downwards.
TAACTACCACTGTTATCTGATTCTATTAGGTATTACTAACTCTCTCATTTTACCCAAAACCTATGTGCATGCATATACATATGCGTATACATATACATACTGTATATGATTTCACGTATAGGTATACACATTCATATAGGTGTACATGTCCATGTACACACAAACCGACACGGCTTGGGGTCAAAATAGATTGGGTGATGACGTCACATGATATATTATGACGTCAGTGTGGAACAACGCGACGTCACGCGTAATCCGTTTATAACATTTGCTCGCAGGTGTCGTCGATGGCATTGGTGGTAATGGAAGGATTGTGTAAAAAATATTTCACAAATCATTGGATATTCATGCCACTATGATGTATATATATATATGTGTATATATATATATATATATATATATATATATATATATATATATATATATATATATATTATGCGTTCCTGATGCGTGGTGTAATGTTATAGTGATTTTTGCTTCATAAAAAAGGAGACCAGAAGGACCTTAGTAACTATCGACCGATTAGCTTGCTATCAAATGTATATAAAGTATTCTCCAAGATCCTTACAAATAGACTAAGTCAAGTTTTAGATGGAAACCAACCGAAAGAACAGGCAGGCTTTAGGAGCGGATATTCGACTCTAGACCATTTGCAGGCGATAAACCAACTAATCGAGAAAACGACAGAATACAATATACCTCTGTGTTTAGCTTTTGTAGATTACGAAAAGGCCTTTGACTCGGTAGAACAAATAACAATACTAAACTCGCTACGCAAACAGGGTACAAACGAACAGATCGTAAGAGTTTTAGAAAAGATCTATGCGAAAGGTACCGCTATAATTCGACTACATAAAGATACAGAAAAGATCAAGATCGAGAAAGGAGTACGGCAAGGCGATACAATTTCACCCAAATTATTTACAGCTTGTTTGGAAGATATTTTCAGAAGGTTGAGTTGGAAAAAGAAAGGTTTAAAGATTAATGGCGAATATTTGAACTACCTAAGATTTGCGGATGACATTATTCTTATTTCAGAAAGAGCAGAGGACTTGCAAGGTATGTTGAGCGATCTAAACAAGAAAAGTCTCAAAGAAGGTTTAAAAATGAATAAGAGTAAAACCAAAGTAATGTTCAACACAAAAGTTCAAAGTAAAGAGATTGTAATTGATGATGAGAGTCTTGAGGAAGTTGAAGAGTATAATTATTTAGGCCAGATGGTGAAGGTGACGAAAGATCATGATAATGAAATAAAAAGACGCATTATAATTGGTTGGAAAGTGTTTGGTAAGTATAATAAAATCCTGAGAGGCTCTCTACCTTTATGTTTGAAACGTAAAGTTTACAATCAATGCATTCTGCCAGCAATAATATACGGGTATGAAACTTGGAAGCTGACGAGGGCGATGGAAACAAAGCTAAGGACTGCACAGAGGAGAATGGAGAGATCAATGATGGGAATAACACTGAGAGACCGAAAGAGAGCACGTTGGGTGAGAGAGCAGACAAGAGTGAAAGATATTGTGGAGGCAGTAGAAAGAGAGGAAGTGGAATTGGGCAGGTAAGTTAGTGAGAACGACTGATGAGCGATGGAGCAAGTGTGTTACTGAGTGGACGCCGCGAGATAGGAAGCGTGGAAGAGGAAGAGCAGACAGAAGGTGGAGAGACGAGATCGAAAAATTTGCAGGAGTGACGTGGCAGAGGATGGCACGGTCGTGTGATTCATGGAATGGTATGAAGGAGGCCTTTGTTCAGCAGTGGACTCAGGATCACCTCCTCCTCCTACTCCCCTCCACCTCCTACCTATCCTTCTCCTCCTACCCACTGCTCCTCACTACCTCTTCTCCATATCCCTCTTCCTTTCTTCCCTTGATACTCGTTTAATATCTTTCTTCTCTTACTCATTTCTCTCCCCCCTCTTTCTGCCTCCACATTTTCTCTCTCCCCTTGCTCTCCCAGTCATTTATTATCCATGAACATGTATATGAACATATATTCATGATATTTGAACTTATACGACTAATGTGTGAACACGTAGATGCAATACTTGACCATCTCTTTGCGATATTTGAACATATTTTTTGTATATGAACACAGATATATGAACACGTTATCTCAATATATGAACACATAGATATGTGAACACGTTATCTCAATATATGAACAAGGAGATATGTGAAAATGCTATCTCAATATATGAACACATAGATATGTGAACACGTTATCTTAAAATATGAACACATAGATATGGGAACACATTACCTCAATATATGAATACACAGATATGTGAACACTCTATCTCTGTATGCGAACACGTATTTGAACATATATTCCGATATCCAAGCATCTCTTTATCATGTCTAAATACATATTCCAGATACAGTATGTGAACACATTGGCAATATGAACATGTTAATAAACATTTTCTTGTTGGTAAAATATACTATATAAATAATTAACATATTCCTTCGTATCTGAGCACATGCCCCAAATATATGAACACATATTCACGATATATGATCATATGTTATTCATATGTAATCATAGAATTCTATAAATATGAACACATATTCCTCAAATATGAACATATATTCATGTAACGTTAATGAGCATACATTCCGATATATGAACACATAGATTAATATATATGAACACGTATTCTGAATATGTGAAAACATATTCTTAATTTGCGAACAATCTCCATATATATAGAAACATATGATATATAAAAAATATCATATGAATACACATTAATTTCATATTCATATATCATATTTACATATCACATATCATATATCACATACATCATATTCCTGATAATGGTAAGAGAACACCTATTTCAGTGATCTAAAGACACAATATATATATATATATATATATATATATATATATATATATATATATATATATATAATATATGTATATATATGTACTAACCAAATTACCCGCGCGTTGCTGCGAATTCGTAAATCATCCCTAACCTAACCATACCCCACCTAACATTAACCCTTAACCCTAACCAAAATATATATTTTTAAATGATACATAGTTATCCAAGTACCTGAAGTGATACGGTATCAGAATATATATGGTTATGGAGAGGTCTATCTGGAAAACCCTAGGAGGAGTTCGTGAACATACAAACAAATAAACAAACAAACAAACAAATTGACAGACAAATGAAAGATAGTAATCCAAGTACCTTGGGTTATAAGGTTTCAGAATATATATGGTTATAAGGGTCTATCTGCAAAAATCTAGGAGGAATTCGTGAATAATCTAACCTAACCATACCCCACCTAAATCTAACCCTTAACCCTAACCAAAATATATGTTTTTTGAAAATTAAATATAGTTATCCAAGTACCTGAAGTGATAGGATATCAGAATATATATGGTTATGGGGGTCTATATGCAAAACACTAGGAGGAGTTACTGAACAAACAAATAAACAAACAAACAGACAGACAAATGAAAGATAGTTTTCGAAGTACCTTGGGTTATAATTTTTCCGAATATATATGGTTATAGGGGTCTACCTGCAAAAACCTAGGAGTAGTTCGTGCATAATCACTCACCTAACCATAACCCATCTAACTTTAACCCTTAACCCTAACCAAAATATATATATTTTTAAAAGAAATATAATTATCCAAGTACCTGGAGGGATAGGGTATCAGAATATATATGGTTATGGGGGCCTATCTGCAAAACCCTAGGAGGAGTTTGTGATCAAACAAACAAACAAACAAACAGACAGACATATAGAGGCTACTACTTTATTATAGTAGATATATGTAATATATATATATATATATATATATATATATATATATGTGTGTGTGTGTATATGTATATATATATATATTCATATATGTGTAATAAAACCACTTGGAAAATAAAATGAAAGGTGACCGAACGTTTTCGTCTATTAAGACGAAAACGTTCGGTCACCTTTCATTTCATTTTCCAAGTGGTTTTATTACACAGTTTATGAATCACTTATTTTTGTGATTTATTCGCATGTATACATACATACATATATATATGTATATATATGTGTATATATATATATGTATATATATATACGTATATATATATATATATATATATATATATTATATATATATATATTTTGGAAGTAGGCCATTAATAATGCATGCGTTGTTAAAGTCAACAGCTGAGATAGCATTATTCTGTTTATGAATTTTTTTTTCTATGTTACGCACCAATGTGCGGTCGTCTGGATGCAGATTTCTGG
>NC_134789.1:14395137-14397637 GCF_046742065.1 Oratosquilla oratoria | reverse complement strand
AACTACACGGTTGGCGAAGTTGTTTCTACCCACTTCCAAATTAAATATATTTCCTGACAGTTTGAGACCATTATTTCTTGTCGGATTCTCATTCACTGTAAGAATTTTGTCACTTTTGATGTTGTCAATCCCATTTAGAATCTTAAATACCAGTATCAAGTCCCCTCTGAGTCTATGCTTTTTAGGGAAAACAGATTCATATGTTTTAGTCGATTTTCGTATGATTTATTTTTGATATTTGGAATCAGTTTTGTGGCTCTCCATTGTACTTTTTCCACTCTGTCAATACAGAAACAGCATATTCCAAATGTGGACGAACTAACGATTTATATAGCTTGTTAATGAGAGATGAGCTTTTGAAGTCCAAATATTGCGCAATCAGTCCTAGAATCTTATTTGCTTTCTCAGAGGTTGCAATACAATGCTTAGATGATTTGAGATCGTTACTGATAATTATCCCTAGATCCTTCTCACTATCCACTTTTGTTAACGAATTTGCAAATGACTTGTAATCGTACCTACTGTTGTTTTTACCTATGTGCATAACCTTGTATTTACTTGTCTTAAATTTCATTAGCCACTTTTCAGAACATTGCTGTAATTCATCTAAATCTTCTTGAATATCTAGTTGATTGAAGTGATCATTTGCCATTCCGCATAATTTTGTATCATCGGCAAATTTGGAGACAATATATTTTAGTCCGTGGTCTGTATCATATATATATACTATGAATAGAAGTGGCACAAGAACGGAACCCTGAGGAACTCTACTTGTAACATTTTTCCATCTAGAAGTATTGCCATTTAAAACAACTCTCTGTTTTCGATCATTCAACCAATTACTAGTCCAACTTAATAGGCTGCCACTTCGTGCGAAGCTAATTTAGTAAGTAGTCTATCGTGGGGGACGGTATCAAAAGCTTTTGCAAAGTCTAAATATATTAAATCTATATTGTTTCTTTTGTCATAACTCGAGATGACTTTGTTGTAGAATTCGAGTAAATTAGTCACGCAAGAACGTTTCCGTCTGAATCCATGCTGGCTATCATTTATCAAACAGTTACTTTCTAAACGATGTTTGATAGCATCTTTGATGATAGTTTCCACCATTTTTCCAACGATTGAAGTCAAACTTATAGGCCTGTAGTTATTTGGTTTCTTTTTGTCACCTTTTTTGAATATGGGCGTGACGTTAACTAGCTTCTATTCTCTTGGGACATCTCTGGATATGATTGATTCTTTGAAAATAATTTCTAATGGAATAACAATCTCATTTTTCCTTTCCTTTAAGATTCTTGGATGCCACCTGTCAGGCCCTGGTGTTTTATTGATTTTGAGTGTCTCTATACACCTTTTTAATTTTTTTCTTTTGTTATATTTACCGTAGTAAGTTTACCCTAGATTTTTCACAGATTTCAGTTTGGAGTTCACTTTGAGGTGTTTCGTTTACGAATACTGAGCTAAAATAGTTGTTTAAAATATTACACATTCCTTCGTTTGAATACTCAAGTTGACCGTCAGCAGATAATGGTGGGCCAATGTGATTCCTAATAACCTTTTTATTTTTAATGTAACCATAGAATTCTTTGGGATTCTCTTTGGATTTATCAGCGATATTCATTTCGTATTGTCGTTTTTTATTGCCTTTTTTAAATCTCTCTGTATTATTACATAACTTTAATAGTCGTTAGGTGCATCCGTGTACTTGTATTTCTTATAAGCCTGTCTCTTTTTAGCAATACTTTTTTCAGTTTCTTTGTCGAGGCATTTTGGGCGATCCTGATTTGAGGGACGTCTGTCCTTAAACGGAATGTAAGTATAAATCATCTTAGTGTATTTTGAAATATTTCCCACATCTGATCTACAGGTCTTTCGCTTAAAATTACCTCCCAATCTGTAATCTGAAGCTCCTGACGTAGTCCTATGAACTGAGTTTTACTAAAATCGGGTATTTTAGATGCACATGTATCTGTTCTAATTTTTTTTAGCAGTTTGAATCTAACTAAGTTGTAGTCGCTATTTACAATAGTTTCACCAACCTCCACATCGGATATCATGCTTTCATGGCTTGTGATCAATAGATCGAGTAAGTTTCCATGTCTTGTGGGTTCTTGTAAGTGCTGAACTAAGTAATTGTCACCGAGAAAATCTATCAAGCGACTAACTATATGGCCATGTTCAAGGGTCATCCAATCAATGTCAGTAAAATTGAAATCATCCATATATCGTTATCCATAACCCTAACCCATGCTACATAATTTATTCAAACTACGTAGATGCTTGTAACAGTGATTATGTAGTTCGATATCCGCCAAGCTACTAAGCGGATATCTAAATATAGAGTCTGTGTAACTACAACAAACAAATCTTGCCGTCCTGAACATTATTATTGTTATTAGCTAATTACCTTTGGAATGGTAGTGTTTTAGCATATTCAAATCTTGACAACACTTCGTTGTAATTTATAGCATCTAAATATACTTATAGATATTCAAATGTA
>NC_134789.1:14375137-14390137 GCF_046742065.1 Oratosquilla oratoria | reverse complement strand
ACACTTTCTGGCTTTTTATTTACGAGAGTCAGGACAGTCACCATAATATAGCGCTTTTCATCAAATCACTTTGCGTATATATCACACCAGAATATAAATCCTCTTTTCTTTGCCAGGGATGAGGAGGAAGAGGAGGAGAGGGGAGGAGAGTGGAGGAGAGGGGAGGAGAGGGGAGGAGGAGGAGCAGGAAGAGGAGGAGCAGGAAGAGAAGGAGGAGGAGGAGAAGGAGGAAGAGGAAGGGAAGAATTGAGGGAGGTTGAGGAGGATGAGTGTGGGTGGTTTGAGTGGTTGAGGTGGCCAACTAGACCTCATACATCCACGAAATCTATTTCATCTCTTTTCCCTTTTCTCTTTTATTTTCATCCAGCTTTTCTTTTATTTGTGCCTGTCCCTCTGTGCGAGTGAAATGTGGCCTAGTTTTGCAGGCTCTATGCTAAAAGAGAGAGGGAAAGAGAGAGAGAAAAAAACGTGAATGTTGGCAAGGAAGGTCGAGGAAAACCGTAAGTATGGAAGAGTTGGAAAAGGCGGGAGACGGAGGGGGATGGATTGAAGATTTATATTGTGTTTTGGCGTTGGTATCTAGCGCTTCTGTCCTAGGATACAAGAGATGTGGAGTCACAGAGGTGGTAAAAGATTTAATATTCTCGAGTCAACCTTTCTCATTTAGGGAGTGGTTTCTTATATCTGAATAAGATCACCTGGCGACAGTTAGTGTAAAAGAAACTGAGAGGTTCTCAGAGGTAGATTTGAATTGGTTTTTAACTCTTTTTGTAGAGGGGAGGGAGGGTTTACTTAGCTGAATAAAATCATCTGGCGACAGCTAGAATAAGTGCTGAAATGAAATGTAGCAAAAATATATCTAAGAACACACACACACACACACACACACACACACACACACACACACACACACACACACACACACACACACACACACACACACACACACACACGAGTACATAAAAAATAAAAAGGATGGTTACAGAAGAGATCTGAAAAAGAATAGCTTCCTAAACAGAGTGGATATCTGGAACAAATTGAATGAGGAAACAGTGAGTGCAAAAACAATACAAGATTCTAAGATCAAACTGGATACTGAAAGATACAAAAGCGGGTCACTACAAGCATAGCTCTCTTCCCGTAGAATGCTAGATAAATACACACACACGCACACAAACACACACACGCACACAAACACACATACGCACACAAACACACACACGCACACAAACACACACACATATGCATACACGCACACTGATACACGAACACACACACACACACACACACACACACACACACACACACACACACACACACACACACACACACACACACACACACACACACACACACACACACACACACACACACACACACACACACACACGCGCGCGCGCGCACACTGATACACACACACACAAAACCGGGTTGATCTGCGAACAGTATTAAGGAGGAAGACATCAGAAGAACATACATCTATGCAAAGAACTCTGCCATTATTGTTTTAAGCCAAATAATCAATTCAGGTAACTAAACATTTCTGTCATCTGCACCAAAAAAGCTTAAATAGAAAAGGAAATGTCAAATAGATATAATTACTCCGAGACGACAGGGAAGCAAACCAAATGAAGAAGGATGAAAAAGAAGTCGAGAAAAAAGTGCGAGACAATGTGTAATGGGATAAAGACGCCAAAGAGGGGAAAATAATGAGGGAAATGAACCTTATGGCTCCTTAGTCGATCATGTTCTCTAACAACCCTCTCTGTTTGCACTGGGGGAGGAGCTTATGAATGACGTCACGAAATGTGACTTTACTATAGTCTCGTGGTGGCGTCAATAAATGTGAACAAACATTATATTTTAGATAATGACAATGAATAGATAAATACAGAAATAGATTAATAGATAAATAGATAAATAAACAGATGAATTAATTGGTAGGTGGGTAGATGAATAAACAGATAAACAAATAGGTAAATAGATGGATAAATATATTTCAAGAGAAAGTGAAACTGAGGCTAATGACAACGCTGAGACTGGAAAGTGAGTCCATGCCAGAGTAATTGATCCATTTGTACTCAAAGTTTAACTTCACCTGGTGTCGTCTGACGTTGGCATCGCTTGGACGAAGAAACACCAGAGTCCCTGACATGAGTTGCCAAAGAATGCCATATAAATATGTTCGATATGCGAGCCTGTAGTCTCGTTGGTGCTGATAGGTGTACCATTTCGGTCAATTACTATTTAGCTTTTATCTATTTAATTATAAATTTATGCATTCATTTGTTTAATGATATTTACTTATTAATCTATTAATTAGTTTATATCTATTTTGTTTATTTATTCATCCAATTATACTTTTTTCAAGTGTCAGTGATTAAACTTGCGTTATGCATTTCATGTGATGCATTGCTCCTTCGAGACCTTTTTTTGTCCCAACAAAGAGTAAAAGATGTTGCTAATATAAAGAAGTACATCAAACCTAAAGGTACCCATTTCAAGGGCATCATGTGGCAAGTTCAATAAGTATCTGTACATTGGCGTGAATCAGAATTGTCGGACATAAATATTTGAACAACAGAATGAATTTTAACGTTACTGCATACTGTACAAAGGATTCATGTTGTAGTACTTTAGAGTGAAGATTATAGTATGTTGACAATAGTTGTGGAAATCTGATAGAAAAAAGTTATATATACATATGTGTATATATATAATATATATATATATATATATATATATAATATACATATACATACTATAATAATGATAAGTGCTAGAAAATATAGTAGCGGATTTCAGGAAAGAAGATAATCTAGTGCCTGCAGTAATAATTACTGAATAATATTCTAGTGTCAAAGTCGTGGAAAGCATTTATGTAGTCCTGTTTGTGTTCAAACTGGAGTGGATGAGGGAGCATAAACAATAATGACAAATCTAGTGCTGTTTCTTAGCTGAACAGGGAGAGAAAGATGAAGAAAGGCAAAAAGAAACTGAATTTCCTGGCTACTTATATAACTAGGAAATTTGTAAAAGCTATCAAGATATTATGAGCAAACATATACTACTTTGATTATACATATACATATAATTATATTATTTGGATGATGGAGAACATAAACACAGGGGAAGGCTCGGAACCCTAAACACTCTAACGTTTCGTTCTCGTAGAACTTCTTCAGAGAGTGTATGTAGAACTGCAATTAAAGTTTATGTACTAAATCTAATTATCTTTTCGGACACTTGGGAAAGGTCGTTTTTCTGGCGTGTTTTAGAATTAAAATACTAGTTTCTTTAGCTAAATTGATAAACCCTCCTCGATGTACATATAATTATATGTACATCGACTAAGCAGCCGCAACAGCAAAACAAACAACAACAGCTACAGTAATATCAACGAAAATGACAGTAATAACAAAAGCAACTGGAAAATAATAACAGAAATAATCATGACGTCGGTAACAACGTGTTTTGCACAACACAGGATCAAGACTGCGCACGGTCCTGAATCAACTACACACAAGTCTACGGGTTTGTCTCGCCATGTTTGACAACACATTGCATCCGAAAGACGAAGTAGCCGACTGATTTATTGATTTACTGACCGCATGACTGTCAAACTAGTTCACCAATCAACTGAATACCGGGATTCCTCCCTGCCTACTATCCTGCTATACTGCTTGCTATCCTACCTGCCATCCCATTTGACTGAATAACTGAATGATTGCTTGCCTAGCTGCTTTACTGCCTGCCTGCCTGCCTGCATAACTGCATGCTTGGCTGACTTATTGTCTGACTGGCCGACTAAATAATAGACAGAAGGCTATTCTAAATATAATAAAGATATGGAAACGAAAACGAAAACAAAAGAAAAAGAATAACGAAGATAGAAATGCGGAAAAGAAAAAAAAAAGTGAGCAAAACCAAAAGAAAAGGATAAAAAAGAATATGAAAACAGAAGTAGGCGAAGAAGAACAAGAGGAAACAATGAACGGGTTTTGAGCATAAAGCCTGGCTACTTGTATACATTTCCCCCCAGCCTTGATGGCTGTTGTCGCGTTCATAGAAGGTAAGATGGGATACATGGAAGTTCTTTTTGAGATGTTTGCAAAGTCAACAAGCCAAAAATGGTTAAAGGTCGATGGAGGAAATATAGATGCAATAAAAACAAGGACAAGAATCAAGTTCCAAAAAGGAATTGATATGAGATGCAGATAATGTCTTAAGTACACGTTGTGAAAAAAGTGCGCCTCGAAGAAACAAAGGAAATGTAGAATATATCATATAGTATACTATATGTATAATATATATATATATATATATATATATATATATATATATATATATATATACTGTATGTAATGTGTGTATGTATATATTATATATGTGTAAGTATGTAACTCGAGCATACAATTATAAAAAAAATGCGTTCAACTTATCTCTTTTGATAGCGCAGTGGTTTAAGTCACTGTTCACTTGTTACGTCTCAGCCGAGTTCGAATCCTTGGCTTGACTATGTATTTTTTTCCGTAAAGGCTTCTGTCGAGCTCCTTGTCAGTCTAGATTGTGATGGCATGAAATTAAAGTGAAAAATTAATATAGTCGAAAAAGATTTATATTTGTGCATTGGGGACCATTCAGTGTGTGTATATATGTGTAAGTATATAAATCATGTATAGTATATGTATATATAAGTATATATTATATATAATATATAATATATACAATATATGATATCTAAACGTATATGTGAAAAGATGTAGGAAATGCAGTTGAAGATTATAAAGAAATATCTTGATTCGGTCTAGAGACCGAGTGTCAGCCCCTCGGGTTGCACCTCCAGATGGAGGGGAAACTGATGATTGTTGAAAATAGGGACCAGGGAGACAATCCTCTCCGATGTTCTTAGGAAGCGCGACAAATGGATGTGTGGTTAGTGTAGGCTGGGTATAAGCTTTGACACGGCGACCCCTTCTATAAGGGGGAAAAAAGCATCGCAATATGTATATAAGTGTATAATGTTATGTAATATGTATCTGTGTAGACCTATTCAAGAATGTGAGACGAGGTTTTTTATCTAAATGACGTTTCATTATTCATGTATATATATATAATTTACATCTATATTTCTATATATATACATTGTACAATATGTACGAAAGGGGTATATGGTGTCTTAACTTATATGACTTGAAACAAATTGACAAATTTGGGAATAATTTGTTCTGAAAAAGTGATGAAAGCTACGAACGACTTTATTCAGATAAATCAATGTTTCCCAACTTTCTTTTATCTGGCGACCCCAATATGATCCTCATGATATTACCGCGACCCCATTAATCTATTGAAAGGTTATAAAAGACAAAGTTAACATAATCGAATTTTATTATAGCAATATGAATTTAAAATATTAGCATACAAGATGTCTTGGCGACCCCAGGGTTGGGAAACAGTAATCTAAACTATTTGGCTCTGTCTAGTCTTGAATAGAATCGTCTTGTTATTAGCCAGAGGGAAGTATACCGTGTGTGCTACACTCCTGAAGAGGACTTTATGACCAAATATGGAACACTTGGATATCTTACATCCAGGATGGCACTTTTCCTACTGTCGTCAGGCTATTTAATTAATTATAGTAGAAAAGGGATTGCTGTTCACAAAAACAAAAATCTCTACAAGGCTTGTTTCACACGTACTGACTTTTTGCTGTGCGCCGTCCACGACACGACGTCGTTCTGTCTAATAACCATGGGTGTCTATGGACGCTTCACATGTCGTGGCCGTGATGTGTGAAAGCGTTCATAGACATTCATGGTTATTTGACAACACAACGTCGTGTCGTGGACGGCACACGGCGAAGAGTCGATACGTGTAAAATGAGCCTGATAACCGGATTATATAATATAGCGTACAAACTGCGCACGCACACGCACATACATGCACAGAGCAGGAAAACCAGTCTTACATGTGAGTTAGTGTGGTCAGAGGAACTGCTTAGCATAACCGCGTTAGGGGGGGTGTTAGGGGGAGAGACGGTGCACGGAACAGCCTCTCTGATACTTCCTGCTTAAGCTTGGCTTTGCGTAAAGCCTCTAGTTTGTGTGACGTATGATGTGCTAAGCCTAGTTATACTGGATGGTGTCTCAACAGCTCATTCTACGTGATGCTTCAGTTGACGACTTTATATATGAATAAAATTGCTTATAGACAGCAAAAATAAATTCAAGATGATTAACATTACCTGTAGAAGAAAGAGACACCGGTACGTTATTTTTTCAGCTTTTATTTATTTTCTTAATTTTTTTTGTAAGAATGTATTAGATGTAATGCATGATAAGAGAGCGTCCTATAACAGGTTTGGCGTTGTTACAATAGAAAAGTGAAAATTATGATGACAAAAACAATGGTAATGACTGTGTGTGTGTGTGTGTGTGTGTGTGTGTGTGTGCTTGTGTGTGTGTGCATATGTCTGTGTGTGCGTACATACATGTGCGTGCATGTATAAAAGAAAATTAAAACCAGTAATATTTGATCACGTCAAAAAAGATTTGTATCTGATGCAAGTAAGAATATAACATAAAAATGTTTACATAGAAATTTGCAAATTATTCTTAGTTTTGTCAATTTTGGTGACTTTACGATATCTGTCTCGATCATAAGCAACAACAGAATTCTTTGTACTGATTTCCAAAGTAACTGGTTGAATCTCAATTCAACCATTATGTACGAACAAATCTTATATTGAAGGACATTTTATGAAAAAAAGCAGGTGGATAGACCACCAGAGGAACAGATTCACAGACTTAGACAGACAGACAGACAGACAGACAGACAGAGAAGTATATAAGCTGATCATATATCATGTATGCAATGTCGTTGGGGGAATTTTTCATGGTTTTATGAAACATTGTAAGGAATTAGATTATGGTAAATGTTTTCTATATTTATCCAATCTTTATTATTATCATTAGCCGGTGGCCTTACTATACAGCTCAAGTAACACAGATGATGCCTCGGACTGGATGGACCACACGGCAACGATCACGAAATGACACTGGACCTTCTTTAAGGAATACACGAATAGCAACCATCAATGCCACTACAATGAATGATAAGTTGGAAGAAGTCGTAGACATGATGACTGACAGAAACATTAAAATAATGGGAATATGTGAAACCTAGCTTCTTGGAGAGGGAACAAAAGTAATTCACAACAACTACCAGCTAATTTTCAAAGGAATGGATAATGAAAGAAAATACGGGGTGGCTTTTATTCTAACACCAACTATTGCAGAAAAAGTAGAGAACATTTTTTATATTAATGAAAGAATTCTAGCAATAACAATAAAAGTAGATGCAGAAAAAATTATTTTTGTGCAGGTATATGCACCTCACCAGGGAAGGCCTCAAGAAGAAAAAGTAGAATACTATACAAAACTACAAAGTACCCTGGATTCATGTGGAAATACTATCAAAGTTGTCATGGGAGACATGAATGCACATGTAGGAAGACAGAGGAATAATATAGAAAACGTCATCGGTGCACATGGTGTTGGAGAAAGAAATGATGAAGGAGAAAGACTGATAGATTTCTGCATAGGTAATAGCATGTCTGTGATGAATACCTTTTACCAGCATAGAGAAAGTCATAAATGGAGCTGGTATCGGTGGAATAGCGTAACTGGTGAATATACTGAAAAATCACTGATTGACTTTATGTTAACAACTAACAAGAAACTTTTCAAAGATGTCAAGAGCATACCATCGGTTTCCTTTGACTCGGATCATCGTTTAGTTCTTGCGAAACTAAACATTAGGAAGCCAAAGCCAATGAAAAAACTAGTCAGAGAAAAAATTAAATTAGAGAATCTAAAAGAACCAGAAAAGGCAAGATTATATAAGGAAAAGATTTCAGAAGTTTATCTGAGCGAGCCGGAAGAAACCAGAGACATTGAAGAAGAATGGATAGGCATGAAGGATAAAATTACAAAAATAGCAAAAGAGGTCCTGGAGACCAAGAAAATTAGTGGTGGAAGAAAAAAGAAAACTATATGGTGGACGGATGAAGTCCGGGATGTTGTTAAAAAGAAGAGTCAGTCTTTTAGAAGATGGATGAGAAGACGGACCCCAGGAAATAGATTGGAATACGAAACGGCAAGAAACGAAGCAGAGATAGTAAAAGCAAGAGCCAAGAGAGATTCTTGGAAGAAATTGGGAAAAGAGCTTGAAGAGGATCTGCTGGGAACTAGGAAGCTCATATATAATTTGGCGAAGAGTTATAAAAGGGGCAAAGAAACAGTAGTAAATACAATTAAGAATAAAGACGGAGTGTTACTAACAGATGAGAACGAAGTAGATGAAAGGTGGAGAGAATATTTCTCAGAATGATTGAATCCTCAGGAATTAGACGATGAGTGTGAAAACACCAGCCTGAGACTAAACTACTACCACGAAATATCTATCGAAGAAACTAGAGTTGCCATCAGTAAAATGAAAAATG
Organism: Oratosquilla oratoria; assembly: GCF_046742065.1. NCBI lineage: Eukaryota > Metazoa > Arthropoda > Malacostraca > Stomatopoda > Squillidae > Oratosquilla > Oratosquilla oratoria. The sequence continues at coordinate 14,381,634 of NC_134789.1, read as the reverse complement.
GAAAAAGTCCTGGATGCGATGGCATACCTGTAGAGCTGCTAAAAGGAAATGAAAACACAGTTGCGTGGCTAACGAGAATTTTCAATGTAGCTTGGTGTGAAGGTAGAGTACCAGAGGATTGGGGGAAAGCCATTATATGTAAAGTACCAAAGAAAGGCGACAAGTCAGAATGCAAAAATTGGAGAGGAATATCCTTATCATCACATGTGGAAAAGATATATGAAAGAATACTTGAAAGAAGGTTAAGAGCGACGGTAGAAGAAAAATTAGAGGAGGGACAGTATGGATTTAGACCTGAGAGAGGTACAACAGATGCAATTTTCTCCTTGAAAATGCTGATGGAGAAGAGATGGGAATGGGATCAACCAGTGTGTAAAGCTTTTGTTGACTTAGAAAAAGCCTTTGACAGGCTACCAAAGAAGATGATTTGGGATACATTGGAAGACCCTATATATGGTGTAGATAGATTACTTGTTAGAGCAATCAAAAGTCTATATAGTAAATGTACCAGCGCTGTAAGAACACAAACTCGCGAGGATAACTGGTTTGATGTAAATTCTGGAGTAAGACAAGGTGGGGTTATATCCCCATTGCTTTTTGTACTTTTTATGGACAAATGTATGAAAAATTTGAGATCTGGAGAGGAAGTTATTACATTGGCATACGCAGATGATATTGCACTGGTTGCAAACAACCCATTTAACTTCAAAATGCATTAACTGCTTGGAACAGTGCATTTAAAAGCGCGAAAATGAAAATAAATACAAATAAAATAGAAGTAATGATTGTCGCAAGGCAAAAAAAAAAAAAAGATATAGAAATATGGTTGGAAGGCGAAAAACTGAAATTAGTTGAAGAATCTAAATACCTAGGAGTAAAGATAGATGAAAGGTGTCAAATGGAAAAAGAAATATTAAATAGAATACAGTGCCATACAAATAACTTAAGAATGCTATATCCATTGATGCGAGAAAAGCTTACACCCAAGCAGGCTAAGATAACAATCTACAAAACTATTTTAAGACCAGTTCTAACATATGGGTCAGAAACATGGACATTGACAGAAAGGCTGAAAAGTAAGATACAAGCAGCAGAGATGAGAGTACTGCGAATAATAAAAGGTGTAACAAGGTGTGACAGAATAAGAAATGAAGAAATAAGAAGAGAGCTGGAAATAGAGCCAATATTAGAATATGTAGAGAAAAGCCAATTAAGATGGTTTGGCCACGTCATGAGGATGAATGAGCATCAGTACCCATTAAAATACTACCAGTGGCAGCCACAAGGAAAGCGTCCAACAGGAAGACCCAGGAAGAGATGGAGAGACGGTATCAGACAAGCCATAGAGTCAAGAGGAAGAACTATGGAAGAGGTGGAGAGTGTGCAGCTGTATGCTGATAGGGACTTGTGGAGGGACATCGTGAGGCATCATCGCTGACAGGGCATCGCCCTACCTGGTGTATGGTGGGAAAAAGGTGAGATTTTTGTTTATGTTTTGAACAATCATCTCCAAGGTCGTCTTCAATAGAAATTGATTGCAATTTTGTAATATATTTTTAGAGTCCTTGTATTTTGGACATTTCCTCCATGTCTAAATGGTTCTAGGTGAGACACTAAAATTTCTGGATGTATCTTCTTTGTAGGGGAGAAAGTAAGAAGTCGCCTTAGGTAGGTTACCGTCATTCCAGTCTGCCTCCTGAGAAGGGTATGTAATCTTCCTTTAGACTAAGAAATGTAAAGACAAATTTAACTCCAGTGACTCCACATTCACAACCACCACAAATACCACAATCATCTCTGTCCACCACCACAACTATCTTCAGTCACCACCACAACCACAACCATCATCACTCATCACTATAACCATCATCACTCATCACCATACCCACAACCCTCACCATCCACCGATAGCACCACCACTCACCGCAGCTACCACCACCACCACCCACCGCAGCTACCACCACCACCCACCGCAGCAACCATTACCACCCACCGCAGCCACCACCACCACCCACCGCAACTACCTCCACCACCACCCACCGCAGCTACCACCACCAACCAACGCAGCTACCACCAACACCCACCGCATCCACCACCACCAACCGCAGCCACCACCATTATCCACCACAGCCACCTCCACCACCACCCACTGCAGCCACCACCACCATCAACCACCGCAGCCACCACCACCATCACCCACCGCAGCCACCACAACCACTGACCGCAACCAGCACCATCTACCTCAGCTACCACCACCACCCACCACAGTCAGCTCCACCATCACCAATCGCAGCCGCCACCACCACCACCCACCGCAGCCACCACTACCCACCGCAGCCACCACCACCCACCGCAGCCACCCCAAACACTGACCGCAGCCACCATCACCCACCACAGCCACCTCCGCCACCACTCACCGCAGCCACCACCACCACCCACCACAGTCAGCTCCACCATCACCAATCGCAGCCGCCACCACCACCCACCGCAGCCACCACTACCCACCGCAGCCACCACCACCCACCGCAGCCACCCCAACCACTGACCGCAGCCACCATCACCCACCACAGCCACCTCCGCCACCACTCACCGCAGCCTCCACCCCCACCCACCGCAGCCACCTCCACCATCAACACACGCCACCTCCACCACCACCCACCGCAGCCACCACTACCCACCGCAGCCACCACCACCCACCGCAGCCACCCCAACCACTGACCGCAGCCACCATCACCCACCACAGCCGCCTCCGCCACCACTCACCGCAGCCACCACCTCCACCCACCTCAGCCACCTCCACCACCACCCACCGCAGCCACCTCCACCACAACCTACCGCAGCCACCTCCACTACCACCCACCGCAGCCACCTCCACCACAACCAACCGCAGCCACCTCCACCACCACCCACCGCAGCCACCTCCACCACCACCCACCGCAGCCAGCACTACCCACCGCAGCCACCTCTACCACCACCCACCGCAGCCACCACCACCACCCACCGCAGCCACCACCACCACCCACCGCAGCCACCTCTACCACCACCCACCGCAGCCACCTCTACCACCACCCACCGCAGCCACCACCACCACCCACCGCAGGCACCACCACCATCACCTACCGCAGTCACCTCCACCACCACCACCACCCACCGCAGCCACCTCCACTACCACCCCCATAGCCACCTCCACCACCACCCACCGCAGGCACCATCACCCACCGCAGCCACCAGCACCACCCACCGTAGCTACCACCACCACCATCACCCACCACAGCCACAACCTCCACCGCCACATGCTCTTGCCCTCCAAGCACCATCGTCCCCCGCTCTCCTGCTTCTTGTTTTCCGTCTCCTCGTCGACTCTCTTTTATCATCGGACTTTGTCTTAATCCTTTAATGGGCATAGGGCGTCCCCCGGGCTGTGAATAAATGATGTGGCGACAGTCCGAAGAAATACCGAAGATCCTTATGCCGAGGAAGAGGCGGCGAGGGCAAAAATCGTTTTACACTAGGGACAGGGTTCTTTTTGGAGATGAATGAAATCTGGGAGTCGGAGGAATAAACCCCGAAAGTCCTTGGATTAGTTAGAGATTTAATCTCGTTCTTCCTCCCCTCCCCCTGTCCTTCTTCATTATACGAACAACCAAACCGCCTCAGGAGAACAGTTTTTGCAGTCTTCGACATCAAGTCGATTTTTTTTTCATCTCCTCTTCCGCATGGATTTCTCGCGTCAGTGATTGATTGATTTATTCTTTTTTTTGTCCCTTAATGTGTCACGTTGTGCTCTCCAGATAATCCGTCTCCAGCGTCTTTTACCTTCTTGGATTCTTTGCTCAGGAGTCCATAGATCACTTCCATACGCTTCATCGTCTTCTCGTCTTTACTTTCATTCCTTCAATCTCGGTCTTAGGGCTGTACTTTTAAACCTTTTTGCCAACCCTGGAGATCACTTTCTACCATTAGAAAGAAGAATTCTATTAACTTTGTTTGTTACGAAAATATTGGTAGGTTTTGTAGATAAGCTGATAAGCCAAATGCACTTAACTAAAAATTAGTTAAAACTCTACCCTCTAATAGTTAATAGCATTCGCCATAGCTGGCGGAAGGTATAAACATACGGCCATTAGTTTCAGTTTTATGAAATCATCTGGAGTTAGCTGGAAAAGAAATTTAACTAATTAAGGACGAAACATTTCCCAAAAGCTGAATAGAATTACCTGGTCATTATACGAACCGCTTTACTGGATAAGGTTTATTGATATTATTTACATTATCATTTCTATTGATCTATTTATTTATTTATCATTATTATATTTTTTTCGCATCCGACCTAGTTATGGAGTAGAAGGCCTCCTGTCGGCATGGTCCACCATTGTAATCCTTTTTTGTTATGTGTTTTGAACATTTCAAGGATTAAGAATTTACAAACCTGTATAAAGTCGTTAGAGCAGGGTTAGAATGCCTCATTGAGTTAAACGAGATTAAGGGAAGCAGGTTTGAATCCTTCAGACTCAATCACGCCACTCAATGGAATAAAAGAGTCTTACGTTAATATAAAAAGATAATAGTAATGATAATGATGACAACAATATGATAATAATAATATTGATGATAATTAAGAATGATAATAAAAAACTAAAATAGAAAAAATAATAAATATCACTTAGAAAACATAAATAATAAATAAAAATAGAATGCGTATATGAATAGAAACAAGAAAGAAATACATGAACAAAAATAAGTTTTTAAAAATGTCAACAGGGAGAAGCATGTCACAAGCTGAATAGAAATAGCATCGTCAAATTGAACAGAATTATGAGAAGATAAGAACAGAGATGACAACATCGCCCACAAACGAGTTATCGAGTCTCCAACCTTTCCATGAACGCAGATTCTTTCAACCAAACTAAAACCATTATAAGGGGCGATACTCCAGAGACTGAATAGAAGAAAACCTTAAGCCTTAGGAGGGTCTGAAGACTGAAGATCTTCCATTAAAAAAAAAAAAAAAGGAGAGAGAGAGAGAGAGAACCCAAGATTTCTCTCCCGTTCTCTTTTACGCGACCCAGCCCCCTATCTTGTATCCATCACTCTCCATCCATCTGTTTATTACTCCACTATTTTCACACTCTAACCTCCTTCCTGACATCCTCCATTTTAGAACGTCACCTTCTTAATCTCCACCGCCTCTTATTTTCTTGCTTTTGTCTTCATCAACTCTCGTCTTCTTCCTTCGAAAAGGTTACGCAAATATTTTTCTTATATCGTTTGTCTAGTGTATTTCATCAGCTGGAAGTCATTCATTATCAACATATAATCTAAAGCTCACGTCTCATGTCGCCCTGTTCTGACTGTTCATTTACTTCTTCCATACCACATATACTCGTGTGTATACATACATATATATATATATATATATATATATATATATACATATAATACATATACATATATATATTACACACACACACACACACACACACATACACACACACACGCACACACACACACACACACATATATATATATATATATATATATATATGTATATATATATATATAATATATATATATATATGTATATATATAAAATATACAGGTACTTTCCTGTAGAGGGCTACAGTTGATAGCCGAAATATAGGAATCTTCTTTCATTCGAAGTTTATTTTCTCCGACTGTTAGTTTCCTGTGTGTCATATACATATATATATATATATATATATATATATATATATATATATATATATATATATATATATATATACATATATATATATAAATACACACACACACACACACACACACATATATATATATATATATATATATATATATATATACATATATAAATACATATATATATATATAATTGTATAATATTCAGCTCTGATTCTTTATATCCTTTTGTCTGTATCATCCTGTTCTAGTTTGAAATTCTTTCCATAATTCTAGTTTAAAAACAACATCTCTTCTACGATGGCAGTAGGAGTGACCAATCTATGTGTCTTAGAAATAATTTTCAAAGTTTTCTAATTCCGGAGTCATAACATTTTGCAAAAATCCAAACACTTCACAAATATCGTCAACTGGCACAAAAGCTAAGGCTACAGTGTGGACGAATATGCTTTCCCCCTAATATAAAACTAAATAAGCCTTAAGTTCTGTATTTTCCTCCAAAAACACTTGAAGATAAAAAAAAAACCCTCTTATTTGCGTGTTTTCAAAAACACTTGTAAATGAGTTTTGGAATGCCTTTTCAAAGTCTCAGAGGATATCTGGCTTCAGATCCGAACATAAATTAAAAAATGTCCTTAATGTTCTTTCATATGAAACTTCTTGATTTATTTTGAAGTAGTATATATATATATATATATATATATATATATATATATATATATATATATATATATATATATATATATATATATATATATATATATACCACTGGAAAACGCACTCTTCGCAAAGCATATGAATAACATAGAGTTGGCAGAAAA
>NC_134789.1:14362637-14367637 GCF_046742065.1 Oratosquilla oratoria | reverse complement strand
GTCTACGGGTTTAATGGTGGGCAGAAGAACAGACTCAAAGTATTCCATGTACAGATTGGCCAGTACAGGAGAGAGATTTGAACCCATGCTACAACCAAATTTTTGTCTGAAAAAAAGAATTCTGGAAGGAAAAAACATTTGATGTTACACACAGGCGAATAAGCGCAATGATTTTTGAAACGGGAAGTGGGAATTTGTCCTGAAATGGTTGTAGCTTAGTTTCCAGGAAGGATAGAACGTCATCAATACAGACATGAGTGAAAAGAGAAATTACATCCAGGCTAAGCATTTTCCTACTAGAAAAATTCACTTTTTTTATTTTTGTGATGAAATCCTCTGAGTGTTTTAAATGAGAATCGGAGAAAGTACCAACAAACGGGGATAAAAGGTTTGCTAACCATTTAGACAGCTTGCTGGTACAAGATCCCCGGTTGTTCGTGACGGAGACAAGCTTGCTTTTACCGTCTATAGAAAAGAAACCCATTCTGGTAGTTATCTTCATTTTTTCAGCAGTCACCCAGACAAAGTAAAAAGTAGCGTCGCTTCAGGTTTATTCCTTCGAGCCCTTAGAATTTGCAGCCCCCAGTTTCTTGAAGGAGAAATTAACATTATAAAATCTCAACTTAGTAATTTAGCTTACCCGGATTGGTTCTTGGTCAAAGCCCTCAGCCGAGCGAGATCCAATTTTTTCAACACCACCCCCACTTCCTCTAATTTTTCATTGGGTAAGAGCTCTTTAATCGTTCCCTTTTCTGAATCATTCATTCCCTCGACCAAGTTTCTTCCCAAAGACAAATTAAATTTGATTAATTATTACCCTAACACCATTAATAAAAAGGTGGTAAATGTCCATCAAAGGTTAAAAGAAGAACAGAGCCAAGGGGTTTATTCGATTCCGTGTAAAGGTTGTGACTTAGTTTACATCGGACAGACTGGAAGGGATTTGAACACCAGGATGATTGAACATAAACGTTCCATTAGATATGCACAAGATAGCTCAGCTGTGTTCCAACATGTTAAGCAATTTAAACATTGTTTAGATTGGGACAGAGCTGAGCTTATTTATAAATCCAGATGTGAGTTCAGGAGAAAAATGGTAGAATCTACGATCATTGAATTTCAGCCCAACATGAATATTTCAAAGGGCCAATGGTCCCCGGACATAATGTCCGGACTCTTCATCTCCAACCTAGTGAAAGCTCATTTGCCTCCTGACCTCACATACGGAGTGAGAATAGGGTAGAGATATCTTCCCATGTTCCCCTTTCTTTTGTTAAGGGTGCTACTTAAACAGTACGCCCTCTCTCTTATTTGTATCTACTGAAGAGGATTGCAGTTTGCAATCGAAATATATAGATTCCCCGTTTCCAGTCTTTTCTACTCCAACAGTGGTTTCTACGTTATTGACAAATGTGTGATTACATTTTTCACCTGTAATATGTATATATGTGTATATGTATGTATATATATATATATGTGTGTGTATATGTATATATATATGTATATGTATGTATATATGTATACATATGTATACATGTACATATATATGTATGTATATATATGTATGAATATATATATATATATATATATATGTATATGTATACATGTATATATATATATATGTATATATATGTATGAATATATATATATATATAATATGTATATGTATGTATACATGTATACATATGTATACATGTATATATGTATGTATATATGTATGTATATATATGTATGAATATATATATATATATATATATATATATGTATACATGTATACATATGTATACATGTATACATATTTATACAGGTATACATATTTATACATGTGTATATATATGTATGAATATATATATATATATATATATATATATATATATACATGTATACATATGTATACATGTATACTTATGTATATATGTATATATATATGTATGTATATATGTATATATATATATGAATATATATATATATATATATCTACATCTATCTATATATATACATATATATATATAATATATATACATATATGCATATATATATATATAATTGTGTGTGTGTGTGTGTATATATATGTATATATATGTGTATTTATATGCATATATATGTGTATACATATATAAATACATATATATATGTGCATATATATGTATATATATATATATATATATATATATATATATATATATATATGTGTGTGTGGGTGTGTATATATATATATATATATATATATAATATATATGTGTGTGTGTGTATATATATATATATACACATATATATACTGTATACATATATGTATATGTATATATATATAAATATGAATATGTATATATATATATATATATATATATATATATATATATAAAATATATTATATTATATGGTTTAACGTCACAAACTTCTCCCATCGGAAGGCTAGGACGGTGCCCCTTACAGAGGACTTTGTAGCATGGAATTTAATGAACAATGCCCTTGGTTCAACTTCGCTGGTGGTAGGATTCGAACCACCATCCCCTCGTATACGTATGTGCTCATGTACTCATACTCATGCACTACTCGTGTACACGTATTCTCATATACTCATATGCTCATATACTCATATTCTTAGATACATGTGTCTGAATATGGATATGAGCTCGCGCGGCGTTATGAGGTCTTATCTCTATTCAAAGCTTGGGCACCCGAGTCCTCGCACATTCACGTCGTTGTAGCAAATGTGCGCAATTGATGACGTATGAATACGTATGTTAATGCTCAGCTTATATACATTTGTCATCTGCAAATGAAACGGTAGAGCTGTGCGTATGCAACAGAGAATAGGGAAGGACAGGAGGACGCATAGCCACATAGCCGCACTCTCCTCTCCAGGGTGGATGTGCCATTTGTGTTCGTATGTGTTTTCGTATCTCTTGGAAGTTGTTTCGTAGGTTGATGTGTAGGTTCAGTGAACGGTGATTTTTGAAAATGACCACACCATATTGTACTTTCTCTTTCGGAGTAGTGAAGGTTAAGATTTTTTTTTTTTTTTTTTTTTTTTTTTTTAGTGGTCATGTAATAATTTTTAACCATGTCTATGTACAGGGACTCTGAATGACGTCATATAGGTTTATCTGGTTTAGAAATCACGGAACACCGGGGGACAACATGACGTCATATGGACCTCACATTTTTTACAAATACTGAAAGATCTTTTACTTTAACACTAAGGATGAATGAATAAATAGAGAAATAGAGAAATGGATAATTGAATAAATAGAAAAATAAACAGATAAATAGATAAATTAATTAATTAATAAAATAAAATAAAACTTGCGTCCATCTCCATCTCGAAAACATGGACAGACTGCCCATACTGAGGTTAGGATGGCAAGCATTTTAGCTGTCTCGCATAGTTTGATAAATATGTAAAAGAGCCTATAAAAGGCGACTCGGAACAATGATTCGAATGGGAAGGTGAGGAGTATACGCCAGGGGGCACTGAGTAGCTACGGCCGAAGCTCTCATCTTTGTCTTAGACCCCTGAACTGTTGAGACATACCATAGAGACCTTTCGGAATAGGAAAGGAGTGCGGGAATCGAACCCACAACCAAACAAATGCGAGACCGGCACGCTTCTAATGACGCCACCAGAACCATATAAGTACCAATAGCAAGAGCACTGTTGGTCAGGGTAAAGGAATCGTACCTTAGACCACCAGGGAGCTGAACAAAGTCGACTATTGGCTGTAGGAATAGATATATATTGTGTGTGTGTATATATATATATATGTGTGTGTGTGTGAGAGAGAGAGAGAGAAAGAGAAAGAAAGAGGGAAAGAGGAAGAGAGAGAGAGAGAGAGAGAGAGAGAGAGAGAGAGAGAGAGAGAGTCCTCTCTTTTTCTAATGCCTCAATACTCATTTCTCTTTTTATTCATATCTTATTTTACTTTTCACCCCTTGCCAAGTTACCTACTTTTCAAATATGCCTTCTACTACCATTTGTGATCTTAGTTTTATCTTTAGGAGTCGATTTCTATCCTTAGAATAGTGACCAATCCTATATGCATCGCCTATTTCTTTCCCTGCTTCTTGGTCTCCATCCTGAGTTTCTTTTAGGATTGCCATTGCTGTCTTTTTTTCTTTTTTTCTCTCATATAGCTCGCCAGACCATGTTTTTCTTTTAGTCCATATGCTATAATACATTTTTTCCTATCCACTGTGTCTCTGGCCCAATTTGCTTTTTCATTAATTACTTGGTTAATTGTGTCTTTTGCATTTAGCTGCATTTGTTGTTGAACTATTTCTTTGAAAACCATTTCTTTATTTTCAATGTTTTCCTTCCATTTCTTATTTTTTTTGGATACTTTCCTCACCTAACTTCTCTTCTATTTTTTGTTATTTCTTGTATTTTGTGTTTACTTCTTTTTTTAAGTTTTCGCTATTGGTAGTATCATTAATTCTCCTCTATTAATTTTCACTCTTCAGCTCTCTTAAATAAATTTTCATTTCCTTATTCTCGTTTCTTAGATCCAAGTTAGTTTTCTTCAGGTCGAAAATTTCAATCTTTGCTTGCTCTAAGCAATCCATTAATCCAACGATCCCGTTCCTTAAGTCCATAATTTCATTCTCCCACCATATCCTATTTTTGCTCATTTCCCTCTCTATATCTAAGATTCGACTTAAACTCCTTCTTTCGTACTTACCCGTGCGTGCGTTCCCTGAATATGGTTTAATAGACGAAAAATTTGGTCTTCTGTCTGCTTTATTTCCCTGTGATTCTTCACACATTTCTAAATGACTCGTATATTGTACTTTTGTATCGCATATTTATATGTGTAAAAGCTTCCATGATGAATGAAATCCTCTGGCATCAGCTGGAATATATTATATACGACTAAAATCACGCCTTAATATGTTAGACCTTTGTCAAGGATTCGGGCTTCAACTACGTTTACTCTCACAGAGCTAATTCTTTCCTTTAACTATGGAACAAAACTTCAAACCCATTTCCAGGTGTCACCATC
>NC_134789.1:14335137-14350137 GCF_046742065.1 Oratosquilla oratoria | reverse complement strand
ATTTCCATTTCTATCTTAGCTCCTCTTGGATGAGGGGGTACCCCTACTTCCCACCCACTGCCTGGGTAAGATGCAGTGCACCAAGACACAGCACACTGATAATCAGAATAAGTGAGATTGAGAAAAAAATCATTTATTTTAATAGCGACAGGACCAGTAATAGAATGCCTTGACGTCAGCTGGAGTGAAAGAAAAAATAACAAAATTAACAAACCCTTGTCTACGTTTTATTGGAGTTCACCCCCAACAGGACGTTGAAGTTAAATTAACATGTTAAACTAACTCGCATGATCATGTTGAAAGGGTTCAGCTAACTATGATTTAATTCTTCTTCATTGGTTAATTCTATTCGTTTAAGGCAATGGTTCCCAAACTGGGGTGTAAATTACCCCCTGGGGGATAAATTAGCCATGGGGGGGTAAATTACCCCCTGGGGGGAGGTAAATTTTTTTTGGGGGTAATGGAGGGGTGACAAAAAAAAAAAAAAATCGAGAAAATATTGCGGTGCCCGGCATTAGGATTAATGTTAACTTAGTACGTATAGTTGTAAAACTAGAAAAAAAATGTTTGGGAGCTACTGGTTTTGTCCGACAAAGAAGGATTTTTTTTTTCTTTTTTTTTTTTTTTTGGGTGTGTGACCACAACTCTTCTGGACTGAAATTAGTTTTCTTACTCTTCATCCAGACTGTTTTATTCAGGTACGGTATGCCTCTAGTCCATCAAAAAAATCCAGAAAATCAGAATTTTGATGAATAAATCATGGCACCATTCATTTTCGAAATGGATTTTTATTTTTCATTTATCTGAAGGACCATGAATATAGTCGTTTGAATTAGTGCCTTACCTAACTGTTGAGAGGCACTACCGGTGTCATATATCATTGCCATTACCGTGTATTTTTGCATGAAGCATCGTTGCAAACTCAGCAAAGCTGTTGCACACTCCGCTCATAATAGCTGTAGTAAAAAAAAAAAAAAGGAGGGGGGCTATGATGGAACGAGTGTACGAATAGCGATTTCCAAATCCATTTATAGGAAAAATAAATAAACAAATAAATCAATGATAAAAAATGAAAATATCTTTCCCGACACCTCTTTTACGTGACAAATGTAAAAGGGTGAATGGTCATAGGTGCTTATAGGCGTCTACACCCGTCACCTTTGCCTCTGGAACTGAGATAGCCTTAATAAGGGAAAATCATGTGTTTCCGTTGGGGATTAAGATTGTTTCGAAACTTATGTGCAGACTGTACACTAGTGATGGCCACTGACATAAATACATGTCAGCATTCACACTACTTCAGTCTCAAGATAAATTACTGGCAAGCTTCCAGGTAGATAGCCAGATTCATTCCTGCTGTATCTGGACTAACAGATACAATGACTTACGTCGGGTTGATATATATTCTAAGTATGACATAGATTAGAACAAGGATTAAAAGGATTAAGATAACCGGCATTTGCGATCCTAAGATTACCTCTTAGGCCAATATATCTTCTAGGATTGACCAGAATAAGATTGATAAGCAATGCCACTGGCTTGAAGAGGCACGAGGCCTCTTCAGTTGAATTGAATCATCTGCCGCTGTCAACCGGTTAGAACAAAAGCTGTAATGTGTGTCACCCGGCGATGCCCTTCTTGAGGTTTGTTTTACTGATGAACATTTTGTAAAATAATAATATTGATGATGATGATGTTGATAAGGATAAGGATAATATTGATGTTGATAAGGACAACGATAATGTTGATAATGATGATAATGATGATCATGATAATGTTGATAATGGTAATGATAATGTTGATAATGATAATGTTGATAATGATAATAATAATGATAATAATAATAATAATAATGAATAAATTATAATGAATTATTGTAATAACAAACAAAACATCTGATGGCCATAAACTATTTTCTTCAAGTTAATTTTGAATTTTTTTCTTCCACTGAGGAAAGGAATCAACACTGAAACTGTATTAACTGTGTCATCCTACTGAATGCTCGTACACAAGTTAGTCGTCGCTGTATTACAACAGACACGCTGTAATACACAAATGCTGTGATGTATGAGAGCCATATTTTAACTTAATATTGCTATATTGTAACATACGATTGTCATATACTATGCTTCTCCGTAGAATCCCTCGAAATACCGTGATGAAGTTTTGGGGGAATATTTCGCGCCGAACACAATCCGCTTCATTGGCATTTCAGGTCGTTAGAGCTGTTAGGGACCCCATCCACGGTACGATCTGGTCTTAAGGTAGATCTGGTCAGATCCGACCAGATTGGATCGTGTGTGTCGCTCGGACAAACCAAGTACATACACGATCCAATCTGATCGGATCCCACCAGGTCTGTCCGGCAGCCTTAAAATCAGATCGTACCGTGGATAGGATCCCTTAGAGGCTATCGCATGGATAGGACCGTTCACGGTAGTTTTCATGTCTTATGGAGGTTAAGAAGTCTATCTGGCAGAACGAGATGGGAGACCATGGCCCTAGAGGGAATAGTGGTCCTTCCTTCAGGAGTAGGGAGTGTGTGTGTGTGTGTGTGTGTGTGTGTGTGTGTGTGTGTGTGTGTGTGTGTGTGTGTGTGTGTGTGTGTGTGTGTGTGTGTGTGTGTGTGTGTATGTGTGCGTGTGTTCGTGTTTCTACAGTTGAATAAAATTGCCTGACGGCAGTCACAGTCAATATCTATTTATCTATCTACATAGGATGGGCTTTTCCCCACTTACGAGGGAGGGAACCAAATCCAAAGGCACATACTCACTCCCACAAATTCCACTCCCATCCACCACCCTTTCCTCCCTCTCATCTTAGCTCCTCATGGATGGCTGGTCATTCATCTATCCCACCCACTGCCCTGAAATGCGGGATTCGAACCCACAAGTAAGCGAATTCGAAAAAAGGATCCTTTTGATGACACCAACAGCGAGTTTAATCATCCTTGGCGGATGGGGAGATTTCTTGCTGAATAAAATCACCTGACGGGAATCGTATGAATAGTAGAGAATAAGAAAATAGACAAATACGGTTCGAGCTGTCGTCTTTGTCCTTTAGATAGCCAGGGCACGTGGTAGTCCCTTGTAGCTGTTAAGATTGAATTAGAACATTTGCATTTGAGAGACGGGATCCAAGCAAAGGATTTGTGTCAGCTTTTGGTGATGCCTCTGGCTGACTGTGTCAGCTGATATAGTGAGAATGATCTTAGACAATTGACAGCCAGAATAGAATATATCTAGTCAGCAGTGACGGGGTACTACGAAAATGAATGAAATCGTGTGACGTCAGCCGGAACGAGATGATGTCATTAGTCCTTTGGAGATGAATAAAATCGTCTGGCGGCAGATAGAATATCATAAGAATGGAGGAGTGTGCAAGAGACTATAAGGCCTACACTAGGCAGTTCCATGTCCGTTACCACCTGTCATCCCTTTCTATAAAGTTGTCTAATCTTCTCTTAAAGCAATCGGCTGTACCAATACTCAGTAAGTGCTTACTAAGTCTATTCCATTCCTTAACGACTTTGTTGGTAAACTAGTTCCTGCCTATTTGCACCTTAAATCTAATATTTGTCCAATTTAAATCCATTACTACGAGTCTTATCCTTCTGTCTTGATAACGGGAATATTGTGAATGGACAAGAAAATAATACACGTTTCTATGTAATCACAAATGTTATGGACGTAAAGAACAAGTTCATTATAATTTTTATTTATGTATTTATTTCTTATTTTATTTTTTTACGATATACAAGAGTCTATTTTACCTAGATATAATTTCTAGTTCTATTCAAAGGAGAAAATTCCTATTCCTTTTAGAAGGGCTCATGTCAATCTAGATTACGTCTCTCGTATAACTTATTATATAACTTTACCATTGCTGTCTCCAGACGATATTATTGAGCCGAGGACAAACAGTTTTGCCTGTTCAAATACTTAGGAAAAACTGTTTCAACAATCCAAGCAAAGTAATAGATTTCCAGAGTTTGATCTTCTGAAAACTGTATTAAAACGCTCAGTCTCGATGGTCTCGCTGTCTAGATATTGGATTGGTCAGGTTATGTCCCAGGTCTCCGGGTTGGAGTCCATCAGGTGATACAAGTGGCCAAGGAGAACCTCCTCTGACCGCTTCCCGAAGTTCCCCTACGGCAGGGCCCCGGGAACGAGTGTCCCCTGCAGGCCCCCAGGTAACGTGTCATCTCTTGCTTGGCCTTAAGGTTCTTGATCGCCGGCACGAAGAAGCCGAAGGCACAGACATCGATCTTGTCTCCGTCGTAAGGCGTGCTGGCCCTTGTCCAGCACCCTCGAGGGCCATGTGTATCAGGGGTTCCTTCCAGGTTGTGCTCGCAGACCTCCGAGATCCAGCGCGAGGGGTCCAAGTTGTTAACTTTGACGACCTCTTCTTCGGTTTCGAGGACGACGTTTTCGAGTTTGAGGTCAAGGTGGACGTTGTGGTTGGCGTGTATGAAGGACCCTGCGGACAGGAGCTCTTCGAAGTAGGAGACGACTCGGTGGCCCGCAAGCGTGATGCTTGGGCTTGGCAGCGAGGAGCGTCCCGCCGGCAGGGCACTCGGTGATGACAATGCTGAGCCCTTCGGCAGTAGTGACCACCTCCAACTTCGTGATGTTGGGAAGGTCGAGCGCTGAGACGGCCACGACCTCTTTCAAGGCGCAGGTCGGACACTTGTTCGTTCCTACGAGTGGGGAAGTTTGGGACGCATCTTCGGCACAGAGACGGACGTGGCCAAGCCTCCGGATCCTGAGGACTTGATGACGTAATGGTACTGAAAGACAGGATCTTGCCTCCTCGAAGTTTTCCGAGGAGGAGAAGGAGGAGGAGGAGAAGGTGAATGGGGAGGAAGTGGAAGAAGAGCGGAATGGGGAGGAAGAGGTGGACGAGGAGATGAAGGAGGAGGAGGAGTAGGAGGAGGAGGGGAATGGAGAGGAGGAGGAGGAGAAAAGGAAAGTTCATGACAAAAATATAGAAAAAAAAATCATCCTGAGATAATTACAAATATAAAGAAATGTAATTGACACACTTTATAGAATGTATTCTGGCTAAGGGCCAGACAATTCTATTCAGATGAAGACAAAAAAACCTAAGCTGGAGGTATTAAGAGAGGAGAATAAAACTATTTTGTTTTTCTATACAATACTTCATACAATATACAATGCTGTTAATAAAACCGGACTAATTCAATAGTGTTTGGAAATTTGTTTTAATAACTCGATTTTCTAGATTCTTCAGTGATGCAGCCAGGGTTCTACTTTGAGTCAGGGTAGAGGGTTGTGTTGTTTGTGTGTGTGTGTATGTGTGTGTGTAAGTGTGCGTGTGTGTGTGTGTGTGTGTGTGTGTGTGTGTGTGTGTGTGTGTGTGTGTGTGTGTGTGTGTGTGTGTGTGTGTGTGTGTGTGTGTGTGTGTGATCTTCACGAAATTTTCAATACCTGTGCAGCCACTAAAATGTGGCTTGTTCAGAGTAATGGCCGAGACAGAAATGTGGTGGCCACAAATTCGTGGAGCTTACAAATTTCTAGTTATCACAATTTTTTTTTTACAGCTACCGAAGTGTGGCAGCTACATAATCGTGGCCTCCAAAAGATTGTAGCAATTACAGTAGTGGCTACAAAATTGTGGCAGACATAGAATTGTTGGCAGACACCAAAGTTGTGGCAGCCACGAATTGTGGATGTCATAAGATTCTTTACTTCAGGAAAATCGTGGCAACAACAATACCGCGGACAATGACCTAAGTCACCCCCGCACCCCGGGGGGGAATGGGGGAGATGAGGGGGGAAGGGGGGAGAGGGAGGGAGTTCATATACTCCTGCAGGTCCCGGGAAACAGCTGCGAGCAGCTTCGCAGTCCCTGTCTCTTGCAGCTGAGTCACTGTTGTTGTTTGTCACCTCGTCAGCTGCCCTCGCAGATGTCACTGACAGTTTCGTGGGTGATGACCTTTGGGGGTCTTTATTATGGTAATACAAGGGATTACAATGGAGGAGCATGCCGATAGGAGACCTCTGGGTCTATAACTAGGTCGGATGTGAAAAAAATATATAATAAATAAATTTATAAAATAATAATATAAATGATAATAAATAAAATGAACAAATAAATAGGTAAATGTAAATGATAATAATATTGTGCGTGGGTATGGTGTCCGGTTACCCCTTGGAGCGTTAGGTGAATAAAATCGTCTTGCGACAGAGATGAGGATAGGGAAGAGTGTCACCTGGTAGGGAAGGGGTTAATGAAGCCATAACAAGACAACCAATTTTTTATCTATCTATTTATTTATCTTTTATTTATTTTACCTCATCCTAAGCAACAGGAACCTGTTTTATTCGTCAAGGAACGAAGCCAGTGGAACCTAAACATTTATGTAAAGGATTTCCTGGAACCAGTGCTGGACTTCGGTTACTGAAGGGGCCAGTATACAGGACTCCCGCTCTCAGCCAGTTATTCTCTATTGACCATTAGCCGTGTTCACATAAGCGGTTTCAACAGCGGCGGTTCAATGACACAATAAATCAATGGAGGCGTTCACACACAACCGTGCAGTTTTCCATTGACTATACGGTACCACCGGCGGTTTCCGCGCGGTTCGAACCGCTAGTGTGAACAGGGCCTTAATAGTAGAGGGAACGTAGAACACTGATAACATCCAGCTCGAATAACATAGTTTGACAACAGCTACAATGTAATATGTATGACCCAAATCGTAGGCTATGATGGAAGCTTTAAATCATTCTTAGTCTGGTTGTAAATATTGGTTATTTTATTTGCTACTCGTAGAAGCATTGGCAAATATATATTCTTTACGGTTGGAATGAAATTGTGCATGTGTGTGTGTGTGTGTGTGTGTGTGTGTGTGTCTATGTGTGTGTGTGTGTGTGTGTGTGTGTGTGTGTCTATGTGTGTGTGTGTGTCTATGTGTGTATGTGTGTGTGTGTGTGTGTATGTGTATGTGTATGTATGTGTGGGTGTATGTGTGTGTGTATATATATATGTATATATATGTATGTGTGTATAATAATAAATAATGATAATAATAATAGTAATATACGGTTTATTGGGTATAGCATCATTACTGCTGAAAACTTATATCCTACAAGATTATAACATTATAAAACTATGACAGTGAAAATTTTACAAGCATTAAAAAAACAAAACAAAACAGTAAGCTAAGGAATAGCTGTGTTGTACAACATTGTTATTTCTTGTTGTTGATTAAGTCCACAAATGTCGGTATGGGTCTCTTATACTGGTCGGTGCGTGCTCTGATCGGCTTGATGGTATTATGATGCCGCACCTGTAGCCGTAGTTGTGGTACCGGTGGAGGTAGCAGGTTCCGGCCTCAGACTCTGAAGGTAACGGTCAGCAAGGGTTGGAAGTCCGAGTGTGATGAGAGCGTGCCGATAGGTGGTATATTCGTTGCCAAGGATTGTGCGACAGGCTCTTTTCTGTATTTTCTCCAGCTGTCGCTGCTGCGTGACTGTGAGTGAGGAGGCCCACGAATGTGACGCGTACATCAACTTGGGCAAAATGAAGCAAGTGTAGATGGTTTTGATATCTTCAGCCTGTGACCTTAATGAACAGAGGCGACGCAGCATATACAACTTGCAGGAGGCTGCCCTGGCGGTGTTGGCGATGTTCTCCTTCCAAGTCAACTTATTGTCGATGGTGATCCCCAGCAGCTTAGTTGACTGGACCACTTGTAGGGGTTGGCCGTCAATTGTCAGCAGGGGAGGGTGTGTATGTGTGTGTGTGTGTGTGTGTGTGTGTGTGTGTGTGTGTGTGTGTGTGTGTGTGTGTGTGTGTGTGTGTGTGTGTGTGCGTATGTGTGTGTGTGCGTACGTGTATGTGTGCGTATGTGTGTGTATGTGTGCGTATGTGTGTGTATGTGTGTTTGTGTGTACACGTGCGTGTACATACACGTGGAGGTATGCGTGTAAGAATGAATTTAAAAGAGACAAGAAAATGAGGGTACCCAACTGAGAGCAAACAATAAAGGGGAGAAGAGAGTGTGGAAGAGAAAAAATCATATTTCTTAAAAAATAACCAGCGCTTCTATCCATGGAGTTATGAAGGTGGTAAAAGTGATCAACGCTCACAAAAAAAAAAAAAAAAAAAACACTGCGTGACCCTGGTCCATATAGGTGACACTTAAGTCCCGTAGAATATCAACACTTCAGACTGGAGTACAGCTTCGAACGAGATTGGTATTGATAGAGCGTGGGAGAATTTCACCACGGAGCTCAACAATGCTGTAAATCTCTGTGTTCCCTATCGTGAGAGACGTCCGGCAACAAATAAACCAAAGTGGTGGAATAGTGAAATTAGTAACAACCTCTCTCGTAAAAGGAGTGCGTACAAAAAGTATTTATCAACTAAAAGCCAAGACGATAAACTATGAGGGGGTTCACACGGTCTAACAGTTGTCGAACGCGGTTCGACAGACACGTGTTTAAAGTGATGTGTGAACGGGGTATTTGGTTGTTGAACACGTTGTTCGACAACCAAATACCCCGTTCACACGTTCACACATGACTTTAAACACGTGTCTGTCGAACCGCGTTCGGCGAACCGTTAGACCATGTAAAACCCCCCTAAACACTAGACATTATTCGCCGCGAAACCAAAACATTGATAAAACGTAGTAAGAAAAATCTTGAAGAGTATATTGCTGAGGCAAGCAAATCGAACCCTAGAGAATTCTATAGTTATGCAAATAAGAAGAAAACGCTTACCTGCGTCACTGGACCATTAAATGACGATGAAGGCAAACATACGGATGATGAAAATGAGATGGCCTCAATCCTTAATAAATTTTTTGCATCCGTCTTCACAGACGAGGATTGCTCAGTGTATCAGCCACCAGAACATAAAATGTCCCAAAACGTTTTAAATCAACTCATAATTACCGAAAGTGATGTACAAGTAATTGATAAGCTCAAAATAAATAAAGCCCCGGGACCTGACAAAATTTCACCTAGAATTCTGCGAGAAGTCAAAAATCAAATCGGTAAACCCTTGTGCATCCTTTTCAACAAATCTTTAACACTTGGTAAAGTCCCATCAGATTGGAAATGTGCTAACGTAACACCAGTATTCAAGAAAAGGGACAAATCACAACCAGGCAACTACAGACCGATTAGTCTGACTTGTGTGCAAACTGCTAGAGACCATCATTCGCGACAGTGTAGTGAAATTCTTAGAAGAAAATTAAATTATGAAAGATTCGCAACATGGCTTCCGTATTAAACGCTCATTTTTAACTAGTCTCCTCGACTTCTTTCATGACGTCTTTAACAAACACGAGGAATGTAGATCTGTTGATATAATTTATCTAGATTTTCAGAAGGCATTCGATAAAGTTCCCCACAAACGATTGCTCGACTAATTAAAAACGCACAGTATTTCTGTCAGTATCCACAACTGGATGAAAGATTGGCTCTCAGAGCAAAAAACAGAGTGTTGTAATTAACGGGGCCTCATCTAATTGGCTCGACGTTAAAATTGGCGTACCGCAAGGATCAGTTTTGGGACCCGTTTTGTTCTTAGTATATAAAAATGATCTAGATGACGGCCTCCTCTGTAAAGTATCAAAATTTGCTGATGACACAAAAATTACCGGTAAAGTAACAACCACCAAAGAGAAAGAAACTCTGCAATCCGATCTAGACAGATTATCAAGCTGGGCTAGCAAGTGGCAAATGAAATTTAACGTTAACAAATGTAAAGTCATGCACATTGGAGGTAACAATGATCACATCCAATACCAAATGAATGGCGAAATACTGGATTCAGTAACTAAAGAAAGAGATCTAGGAGTTTTAATATCAAATTACTTGAAGCCAAGTCAACATTGCTCAAAAGTTGTTAGAACAGCAAATAGATTGGTTGGCTTGATCGGAAGAGTCTTCGAAAATAAATCAGAAAAAAATATTGCTAAACCTCTATAATTCCTTGGTCCGTCCCCATCTCCAATACTGTGTGCAATTTTGGTCCCCATACTACCAGAAAGATATTAATAAACTAGAAAGGACAACGGAGAATGACCAAAATGATACCAAGGCTGGGATATCTGCCGTATGAAGAAAGACTTAAAAATCTAAACTTATTCTCACTTTCAAAAAGAAGAATGCGAGGAGATTTTATTGAGGTTTTTTAAATTTTCAAAGGCTTTGACAACATCAATGCCAAAGATTACTTCTTATTAGACCAATCCAAGAAGACGTCACGATTTTAAAGTAATTGGCAAAAGATTGTCTACGAACGAAAGTAACCGGGTTGTTAAAGTGTGGAATTCGTGACCTTCCCCTATCGTTGAAAGTAACACAATAACAACATTTAAAAATCGCTTAGATAAATACTTGGAATCTAATCCGCAAATAAAATATTATCCTTTACAATAAATTATATGACAACCCGGCATTTAATTGCAATTGGATAGGGTAGTGGTAGCAGTAGTGCTAGTTCATCTTCTATCGTCTAGTCGTCCTGTTTTTTAATTGAATTTTAGTTTAGTTAATACAAACAACCTCGTTAGGGCCAGTAGGCCTGCTGTTGTTTGTTCTTCCTTTGTGTGTTCCTTGTACATAAAACATGTGTAGTCAGTACCCTATATAGAATGGAAGAAAGAAGGGGAAAGAAGTGATGAAGAGGCGTGAGGGAAGAAGAGAGGGAGGAAGAGAGGGAAGAAGAGAGGGAGGAAGAGAGATGGAGGAAGAGAGAGGGAAGAGGGGGAGGAAGAGAGGGAGGAAGTGAGGGAGAAGTGAGGGAGAAGAGAGGGAGAAGAGAGGGAGGAAGAGAGAGGGAAGAGAGGGAGGAAGAGAGGGAGGAAGAGGGGGAGGAAGAGAGGGAGGAAGAGAGGGATAAGAGAGGGAGAAGAGAGGGAGGAAGAAAGGGAGAAGAGAGGGAGGAAGAGACGGAGAAGAGATGGAGAAGAGAGGGAGGAAGAGAGGGAGAAGAGAGGGAGGAAGAGAGGGAAGAAGAGAGGGAGGAAAAGGGGGAGGAAGAGAGGGAGAAGAGATAGAGGAAGAGAGTGAGGAAGATAGGGAAGAAGAGAGGGAGGAAGAGGAGAGGAAGAGAGGGAGAAGAGATAGAGGAAGAGAGGGAGGAAGAGAGGGAGAAGAAAGGAAGGATGAGGAGGAGGAAGAGAGGGAGGAAGAGAGGGAGGAAGAGAGGGAGGAAGAGAGGGAGAAGATATAGAGGAAGAGAGGGAGGAAGAGAGGGAGAAGAGATAGAGGAAGAGAGGGAGAAGATATAGAGGAAGAGAGGGAGGAAGAGAGGGAGAAGAGATAGAGGAAGAGAGAGAGAAAGAGAGAGAAGAGAGGGAGGAAGAGAGGGAAGAAGAGAGGGAGGAAGAGAAGGAGGAAGAGAGGGATGAATAGAGGTAGAAGAGATAGAGGAAGAGAGGGAGAAGAGATAGAGGAAGAGAGGGAGGAAGAGAGGGAGGAAGAGAGTGAGAAGGGAGGAAGGAAGAGAGGGAGAAGAGATGGAGGGAGAGAGGGAGGGAGAGAGGGAAGAAGAGAGGGAGAAAAGAGGGAGGAAGAGAGGGAGAAGAGATAGAGGAAGAGAGGGAGGAAGAGAGGGAGAAGAGAGGGAGGAAGAGAGGGAGGAAGAGAGAGAGGAAGAGAGGGAGGAAGAGAGGGAGGAAGAGAGGAAGAGAGGGAGGAAGAGAGGGAGGAAGAGAGGGAGGAAGAGAGGGAGGAAGAGAGGGAGGAAGAGAGGGAGGAAGAGAGGGAGGAAGAGAGGGAGGAAGAGAGGGAGGAAGAGAGGGAGGAAGAGAGGGAGGAAGAGAGGGAGGAAGAGAGGGAGGAAGAGAGGGAGAAAAGAGGGAGGAAGAGAGGGAGAAGAGATAGAGGAAGAGAGGGAGGAAGAGAGGGAGGAAGAGAGGGAGGAAGAGAGGGAGAAGAGAGGGAGGAAGAGAGGGAGAAGAGAGGGAGGAAGAGAGGGAGGAAGAGAGGGAGGAAGAGAGGGAGGAAGAGAGGGAGGAAGAGAGAGAGGAAGAGAGAGAAGAGAGGGAGGAAGAGAGGGAGAAGTGATAGAGGAAGAGAGAGAGAAAGAGGGAGAAGAGAGGGAGGAAGAGAGGGAGAAAGAGAGGGAGGAAGAGAGGGAGGAAGAGAGGGAGGAAGAAAGGGAGGAAGAGAGAGAAGAGAGGGAGGAAGAGAGGGAGGAAGAGAGGGAGGAAGAGAGGGAGGAAGAGAGGGAGGAAGAGAGGGAGGAAGAGAGGGAGGAAGAGAGGGAGGAAGAGAGGGAGGAAGAGAGGGAGGAAGAGAGGGAGGAAGAGAGGGAGGAATAGAGGGAGGAAGAGAGTGAGAAAAGAGGGAGGAAGAGAGGGAGAAGAGATAGAGGAAGAGAGGGAGGAAGAAAGGGAGAAGAGAGGGAGGAAGAGATAGAGGAAGAGAGGGAGAAGAGAGGGAGGAAGAGAGGGAGGAAGAGAGGGAGGAAGAGAGGGAGGAAGAGAGGGAGGAAGAGAGGGAGGAAGAGAGTGAGAAGAGAGGGAGGAAGAGAGGGAGAAGAGTTAGAGGAAGAGAGGGAGGAAGAGAGGGAGAATAGAGGGAGAAGGGAGGGAAGAAGAGGGGAGGAAGAGAGGGAGAAGAGATAGAGGAAGAGAGGGAGGAAGAGAGGGAAGAAGAGAGGGAGGAAGAGTGAGTCATAGGGAGAGAGGACACTTGGATCGTAAAACTAGGAACTAGGAACTAGGGGGGGTGTGGGGAGCAAATGGGAGTCATTAGCATTCCGAGGAACGGGAGAGATGTGTCCAAATAGACAAGTAAGAAGACCAAACCACACTAAGACGATGAAGAAAAGACGAAAGTGATGAGGAGCCTACGCCAGGAGGCGCTGAGTGGCTGCGGCCGAAGCCGTCACCTTTTCCATATTATGCACCTGGAAGGACTGCTGGGGCAGGTATCTAACAGTGTTGGGAATCTGAGAGAGGTGCGGGATTCGAACCCATTACAAAGCAAATGCAAGAGAAGTACGCTTCCGATGATGCCTCCAGCGCATAAATAGAGGACAAATAGACAAAGTTGAGTGTCGATGGTGGGGGAAAGTGGAAATAGAAAGGATGGGAAGAGAGAGAGAGAGAGAGAGAGAGAGAGAGAGAGAGAGAGAGAGTGAGTGAGTGAGTGAGTGAGTCAGGCATTGCCCACCTGGCTTGGCAACAGTTACAATAGAACAACGATGTTGAGCCCTAAAAACGTGACCCTTTCGACCTGCAAAACAATGAGATTTTCGCCCTTGTAGTGGGAGGGATGATAACTGAGAAGTAGACTAAAAGTCCTTTTGGCCTTAATCTAAAATAAATTTTTCGATGGCCTTGACCTTGAAATTGACCCAGTTACTCCTAAAACTGAACGAGAATCATATAGATGATAATCGCCAACTCTACTAAAAAACTCACCGCAACTGATTCAGCAGTTTCGCCGTCACGTTGCTGAAAACAAAAAATCTACCAGCAAAGAAACAAACTCGACCAAACCCAATACCCCTCCCCCGGACGGATGAAAAATGAAGAGCAGGGTCAGGAAGGAATGTTAAACAGGGGTGAAAAAGGGACCGGGAGAGAAATAAAACGATACGCGAAAAAGGAAGAGCAAGGGTGGTCGGAGGGGGGAATGTTAAAGAGAAATTAAAAAGAGGGCCGAGAGGGAGGCAAAATGTAGAAAAAGAGGTTTGGAACATGGTCAAAGAGGAATAAAAATAATAATAAAAGACTAAGAGGCGAGAGGGCACAGTGACACATTTTGGGGCCAAAGGGCTGCAGGGCAAATAGGACCCAAAGAATAGAAACGAGAAGGAAAAAGAATATGGAGATAAACATTGAGATCAAAATTGAAGAGATAGAGAGAGAGAGAGAGAGAGAGAGCGAGAGAGAGAGCGAGAGAGAGAGCGAGAGAGAGAGCGAGAGAGAGAGCGAGAGAGAGAGAGAGAGAGAGAGAGAGAGAGAGAGAGAGAGAGAGAGAGAGAGAGAGAGAGAGAGAGAGAGAGAGAGAGAGAGAGAGAGAGAGAGTCAGTCACTTGGGAAACAGTAACAAAAGAACCCAATTTTGAAAAATGATAAATAAGTGAATATATAAATAAATAAAACACTTAAAAGAACAACTAGGCTTTAGTAGGTTAACGGAGACTGTTTGACCCTTTTAAAGTCCAGAGGTGCCCATCCAATTTTAATCAAATCACCTGGCGTTAGAACATAACATATAAAAAGTAGCTGGGTTTCATGTGCTACTGTAAGTAGTTACATACATATACCAAAGGCTCTTTCCCCCTTATAAGGGAGGTAGCCAAAAAACAAAGGCATAAAAACCACTCCCATCTATTCCATCCCTATCACACTCCACTCCCCTTCCCCCTCTTCCTTCCCTCTTATCTTGGCACCTCCTGGATGACGGGTCATCCATGCATCTTGTCCACTGCCCTGGGTCAGAAGCAGTGTTGCAAGAAGGGATGAATGGAGCAGAGACAGAACAGTTCTGAGAGCCATAATACATCATACATACCCCACAAGGCCTTTTTCCCTCATATAAAGGGGATAGCCAACACCATTCCACATCTATTCAAAAATCGTGTTCGTTGTCCATTCCATCTTAGTACCTTGTGGTCATTCCCGTTCCCCGGCACACTGTTCGGGCCAAAGGCAACGCAGCAAGACACAGAACCATTACAAGATACTCTTTGAACATTGCAGTACGCATAGTAATGGATTTAGATTGGACAATTTAGGGTTAAGAAGGAAATAGACAAGAATTGGTTTACTAACAGAGTAGTTAACGAATGGAATAGATTTAGTAACCTTGTAGTGAGAACTGAAAACCTTGGTCGTTTTATGAGAAGATTAAATAACTTTATGGAGGAATGACAGGTGTTAAGGTGCATGGAACTGCTCAGTGTAGGTTCTATGGTTTCTTGCAGTCTCCTCCATTCTTATGTTCTCTGAAATATCCCAAGATATACTGGAATTAAGATAATATCCTTTTTTTGTTC
>NC_134789.1:14315137-14330137 GCF_046742065.1 Oratosquilla oratoria | reverse complement strand
TTGAGGGGAAATGAGGGGAACTTGAGGTTTGAGAATTAGAGTGAGGAGTTAAAGGATAAGGACTCGTTTGTGAGAGGGAAAAGGGGAAATAGGGAGATAATGGGGAGGGGAAAGGGAGGGTAGAAAGGGACAAAAAATGATTTAGAACTAGAAAGGGCTAGCAAATGGAGCGAGGAAGAGCGGAAGGAGAGGAGAATGAGGAGGGAGGGAGGGAGGGAGGAAGTGGGGGGCAAAAACATTGAAGGGAAGGGGAGATGAAGAGATGGGGGATTATGTGAGATGGCAGGGGCGAGGGGAATTGATGGAGAGGGGAGGTTAGTGAAGGTAGTTGATAAGAGGGGAGAATGAGGGTCATCTTCGATCTTCGGGAGAGAAAGCGATGAGGAATGAGAGAGGGGTTGTGCTGCGGGAGGAGGAAAAGAGGGGAAAGGCTGGTGAGAGAGGCACTGCAAGAGGCATTGAGAGAAGGGGAGAAGGTTAGGGAGAAGGGGAGAAGGTTAGGGTAAAGGGGAGGAATAAAAGGGGGAAGGAAAGGGAAGGAACGGAAGACTTAGAAACTGGGAAGCAAGGAAGAGAGGAAGGGAAGAAGGTAGAGAGGGGAAAAAGAGAAGAGGATTGCGCTTCCTTGCCCATCATCAGCGCTTCTATCCTTGGGGACGAAATTCATTCGAAAAGTCGTGGAAGTAGAAAAGGAGAGATTGTTGGGGAAGAAGAACGAAAAATCGAAGATTAGTTTCCGGTTAAAAAAGAATTATACGTGACTCTAGTCCGTGGGGGTGTCACTGAAAGTTCCTGAAATGTTGGCTGTGGACTCAGAATATCATACGGGGAGGCATGGGAGGCAAAGGGAGAGAGAAAAAGGGGAAGGAGGTGGAGACGAGAATGGGAAAATGACACGAGAGACGGAAGAAAGACGGAAAAGAGAGAGACGTGAGGAAGAGGGGAAAGAAGAGGGGGAGAATAAGAGGGAAAGGGGGGAAATAAATGGGTGTTGAAAGGTGGGAGGAGGGAGCAAAACTCTCGGGCCCCAACTTAAGGCAATTACTTGGGGGCTTAGCGGTAGTCGGGGGTTTGGGGAGCGTGGTGCTGGCCTCGGAAGGATGGTGGTTGTGGTGGTGGGGGGGGGGAGAAAGAGGGGGAGGAGCGGCTGGGGGGCGGGGCCTGTGGGAGGAAAGCGAGTTCCTGGAGATGGGATGATGGGGGCTGGCGGGGACTCGCATGCATACAGATAAGCCCCCAGGTCTCAGGAACGTGGTTATGCGGGGTCATATTGCAGAAGCCTTCTTGCAGAAGTCTTCTGGAGCCTCGGAGACTTCTCCATGGCCCAATCAGGCCCTCTCGGCAGTACAAAGCTTCCGATTGTTATGAGCAATTGGGGGTTGGCCGGGAGGGTGCACCATCGCGTTTAAAGTCGTGAGGTCCCGTCGTTAAGTTGATTCCCTCTCCTTGGAGACAGTGGTATAATGATTGCTGCTACCAGGGCTGCCAATCCCGTCCCTTAATTCTTTTCCTATCGGTGCTACTATTGGTTCGTTCTTTTTTGGAAGTATTACCGATATCATTGTGTTGTTTATTCTGTAAATTAGACCACCTTTATTCCTTGCTAGGCTATCAATCCAATATTTTGGTTTGCCCTTATATCTTTGTGTTACCAATCTGATTATTATGTTTCTTGTGTCAGTGGTACCAATCTCATCATTTCATTTAACTCCGAGATTGGTATGACTGCTAACCTCGAATTTTCTTTTCTTTTTTCTATTCTTACAGTTTGCGCCTGACCCTTTTGTATTTATTTCTCAGGGGTACCAATGTTTTGTGTTTTCTAGCAGTGTTGCCAATCTCAAACATTTGTTCTTCACGGACGCTGATTAGATCATACATTTGGTCCATGCATCCCCTTCCCTTCCTCATAATAGTTACGAATTGATCAAATAGCCTGGCGACAGTAACGAAAAAAGGAAAAACCCCACCCAGTAAGATGTACCCCCGTCCCCTACTGGGGAATCCACGGAGAGGAACAGAATAGATTGGCGCCACCTAGATTGAAAAAGAAGATTTCCACCCGGTATTGAAGGGAGTAATTAACACAAGGCAGTTGATGTAGCTTGATCCCTGGCCTTGATGTGGGCTCTCTGCCCTGGAAAGAAAATGTAGAGGTCATTATTCCTTCCTCGCCCTTCGGGGTTGCCAATCTCGTTCTCACTCGAACTCATCAGCAGACACCCACATACAGAGTGTAGTCTTCCTCATCTCATTTCCTAAGTAACCAGGTTCTCTTTACTGCTGCCTCCTGCCTCCCACTGCCTTTCTTTACTTCTCTCTACTTCTCTTTGTCTCTCTCTCTCTCTCTCTCTCTCTCTCTCTCCTTGCATCTACTTTTCTTTGTTTTTCTCTGTCTCTCTGTCTCCCTCTGCCTCCTTAGGAGGTTTTTTTTTTTGCCTCTTTTTTTTTCTTATCTTTACCTCTCCTCTGTATAAGTTTACTTATCTCTGCTTCTGCCTCTCCTTACTTTTTTGCCTCTCTTTGCTTCCTCCTACCTCGCCCTCCTCCTCCTCCGTGCCTCTCTGTCTCTACTTCCCATTGCCTCCTCTGCCTCACACTCCTTCACCTCTGCCTCTCCAGGATCACCCCAAACATAATTTCCCGCATCATTTGAAAGGTGCACTCCGACCTCCAACTTCAGCTCGCAGGCCCTGGCAACCGTCACATCGCCGACCGATAGTTTCCGCCATATTTTCCGAAGTTGCCAACTCGAACTCCGTTTCGCAATCGACCCGAACGCTCTATCCTTTCTTTCCTTCCACTGGGAGGCTCTGGAACTCTCTTCCCCTACTTTTTTCATCTTGTCTTATTATTTTTTTTAGCCTATCTTTGACTTACAGTCCTTCCAAAGGGGTACCAAGTCAATGTTTTAAGGACTTTAGGAATACCTCTACGGACCAGAGTCACACATCGTTCTTTTTTATATTTAGAATAATGTTCACTCAAAAAGAAATGCTTATCGTTCTTAATTCTTCGGCCCCACTTGAATGTAATCTTCATGTTGTATCCTTTCCCGGCACCGTGACATTGTCCTCCAGAGGATTAAATAAGTTACTGGAGAGGCGATTTCACCATTCCTGTGCTGGTTAGGTTTCCAATTCTGAAGGAAGAAAAATTTGTATACAATCATGTTTGGGTAATGGCGGTTCATATACCGGAAGGTCAAAGACATACATATGTGTCGTTGTTGTCGTCTTCGTCGTCGTCGTTGTCGTCTTCGTCGTTGTCGTCATCTCGGAGACATACATACATGTCGTCGTCGATGTTGTCGTCTTCGTCGTCGTCGTTGTTGTTGTCGTCGTCGTCGTTGTCTTCTTCGTCTTCGTCGTCGTCGTCGTCTTCATTGTTGTTGTCGTCTTCGTCGTTGTCCTCATCTCGTTTCCGAGTATACCAGTGATTCTTTCTTCTGCAGAGGGCTGATTGGATCATTGTTTGTGTCGAATATGGCTCAGGTATCCAATCATCGCAAAGAACATTCTTGGACAGTGCTCACGTGCCTCCCTCGAAAAATGCATTCTTGATCGATCGAGACCATAATGTGGGGCACATCCGTTCTCTGTAAAAAAAAAACACAAAAAAAACAAGGATGATAAAGGCACGTCCCTATACACTTACTTGCGCTGTGGCTCCCTTTGCTATCTGGAGGCTGCCACGAAGATGAATGAAATCGCCTTTCGGTAGACAGAACAAAAGTGAAAGTCCCCTTCAGCATTGAAGGGCTTGTTTATGGTAAAAGGTAGTGACCCTTTCTCTCCTGGAAGAAGAAGGATGGGTGAGTGAGGCTTGCGTTGCCACGGAATTAAACAGAGAAAACCCGACAACAAGCACAGTGATAGGGGCAATTGCCACCCGGGACTGAAGGGGTAAAAGTTGAAGCAAAACGGCCGTATTGGGGAACACAAGATAAGTGACAACCCGAATGAGTCAAACTGACGGAGGAGTGAAGGGTGTTTGGGGGGTCATGTGGGGGGATGGGGGGACCTTTGGGATGTTGGGTGACGGGGGGAGGGCCTTGTGATGCGGGAGATCCACGGGGGCGTCCTGCCTCGTGATATCTCTCCCCCCTTCCAAGACGACACGTCGTTAAGGGCGAGGTGTTAATGCGTCCCCTGTGGTCTTTGGAATATGCATGAGCTCTCCTCGAGGTCGACGTCGCCAGGAGGGTTCTGAGGCAGGAGAAGGTAACAAGACCTTGTCTGGGTGTGTCGACATTGGCGTATGGTTAATGTAAGCCTTAGTGTATATATACATACACGCGTACGTGGATGTGTATGTGTGTCTATGTGTGTGTGTGTGTGTGCGTGCGCGCACGAGCGCAGTATGAGCATGTGTAAAGTGTGTGTATATGTGTGTGATTCACCATGGTCTTGGATCACGTGTTGGACTCGTGATCGACAGTTATCCCCCCCCCCCTCCGGGAAGAGAGCTCAGAGATCATATATGACCGATCTATGGGTAATGCTGTGACCTTACACGGGCACACACACCCAACTCCCCGCCCACGAGAGTTGGAGTAAAGACTCGCAGCGCAGCGATACTGAAATTATTTCAGTTTTGAGCGGGATTCGAACCCGGACCGTCGTTGTGGCAGGCGGGAATTCTACCAGTACAACTGTATGTATGTGTGTGTGTGTGTGTGTGTGTGTGTGTGTGTGTGTGTGTGTGTGTGTGCGCGCGCATGAACGCAGTATGCGTGTGTGTAAAGTGTATGTATATGCGTGTACGTGTGTGTGTATGTAACGCGTACTCACATGGACGAATCACACCGAAACCATTTTCCCAAACTTGCAGCCCATTCGTACCCATCAACAGAAATGTTGGAGCCTTGATTTCTTTTTTCGAGCGAGAACAAGTTTCCAAATTGTGATCTTGTCAATTACATGACAGATGCACTACGTTGAAATAGATTTTGAGTGCGAATATCAATAGCAGCACGGAGTGGAACGTTCGCAAAGAGTGGCTATACATCAACGGAGTCCACTCCACAATTGGCGAGTCCAAAGCAAACTGCACTTTAAAATGATAAATAAAAGAAAAAATATAAATATTGATGATGAAATATACAAATAACTAAATGTTTTCAATTAGCTAAGAGACATTGGTGTGGGACTGTTAGGATTGCAATTAATTTTTGATTATCACTAACATTTCATGTTTTTTTTTATTTAGTTATTTATTTGATCAGATTTATTTTTTCTGTTTATTTATTTTCTGACGTGGTACCTGGAACAGCAAATTGATTGTACTGTCGTGGGAGGCCCTTTGCCTTGATTCTTAAAAAAAATAAAAAATAAAAAGTAAATAATAATTTCACTACACCACGAAAATATTATTTTTAGGTTTGTGTTCAGGTCTCCAACTCTTGTGTTTGTTTATTTTTCATTTTTTTGCACATAATCCCGGCTCAGGTGGTTTTAGCACAGCCGAATTAAATCACAAAGTGATAGACAGAATAAGAATACAAGACGATGTGGAAAGGATGGCATTGGGAGAAGCTATAGAACGTTTGCTACCGAAGGGGAGTCGGTAAAAGTCAAAAATATGAATGAAATCACTCACTGGTAGATGAAACGAAAAGAAGGGTGGTACCTAGTACTAAAGGGGTTAAATATTTATTTGTATATATATATATATATATATATATATATATACATATATATATATATATGTATATACATTTATATATATATACATATATATACATATATATATATACATATATATATACATATATATATATATATATATATATATATATATATATATATAATTGTGTGGGTGTGGGTGTGTGGGTGGGTGGGTGCTTGCTGGCCGAGCGGGTTAGAGCGTCGCTACTTGCGACGGAGGTCGAGGTGACGGCGGTTCGAACCCTGCCGCCAGCGAGTTGGACCAAGGGCATGGTTAATTAAATTCCACGCTGCAAAGTCCTCTGTAAGGGGCACCGTCCTAGCCGATAGGGGGAGTTTCGCGACGTTTAACCGAATCATCATATATATATATATATATATATATATGTATATATATATATATATGTATATATAAATCAATCAAATCAGCCGTTCTGAGTCCACTGCTGAACAAAGGCCTCCTTCATAGCATTCCATGATTTACACGGCCGCGCCAACCTCTGCCCCGTCACTCCTGAAAACACTTTTGATTTTTTTTTATCCATTTTTTCATTTTTTATTTTTATTGATTGATTGATTTATTTATTTAACACTCGATGAACACCAGACACTTTGAAGGTAACATCGGGACTGGTTTTGGGTACTGAAGACTGAGGTGATGGTGGCACTGCGAGATGTACGTCAGAGAGAAACATCTCCCTCCCACCTGACTTTGAACCTTGCCTCACTTCTCTTTGAAGGTGCGAACCCGAGGTGCTGGTACTCTGTCTCTCGCTCTGTATCAACTCTGTACTTCCTCCACCTTTTCACGTAAGGAGAATCGACAACCGACGACTGATCTTCGTCCTATTACTGTAAGTCAGTGACATAGAAACAGTCTCATACTAATACAACAATAGACCCTCTTCAGACTAGTGATTTGAAACACAGAGGTTCAATTACATTGTAAGCCAACGGAGGCGTTCACACACAACAGAACATACTTTACCTTGACTATGCAGTACCGCCGCGGTTTCCGCGCTTTTCAAGCCACTTGTATGAACAGGGCCTAAATTAACAGTCCAACGGTAAGTCACCAACCACCCGAATCAGAAGCACCAACCGGACGAGTCAGGGGCACCAACCGAAGAATTCAAAACAAACCGGAGGTTCTCGGAAGAGTCTGCAGATGGTTAGTTCGTCAGAGTTCTCCTGATTTATGGTTCTGTTCTTGCGGAGATCCTCTGGATCAAGGAGTTCTTAGGCTCACCGTCCTGCTTTTGGAAACCCTTTGGAAATATCCTTTTTTTTTTTTTATCTTTTTATTAATTTTGTATATCTTATCTATTCATCTATTCGTTTATTTATTGATATTTTATTCATTTATCGTATTTATTGATCTATTTACTTATCTTTTTATTCATCTGATTATCTATTTATCGATTTATATATTTTTTTGTTAGGTGGGTGGTTGTTTGTTTTTCGTTCAGTACTTTTTATTTAATATATCATTTTTTTTTTCTCTGGGACTATCTTGCCCGTTCCAAGTCCATTCCTAGAAAATATCTCTTTATCTAAATAAAATCGCCTTATATTAACCAGCACTAGATCTACCAAGTATGCCAAGAGATGTAGGCCATTCTAAGTCTTCAAATCCTTTGGTATCAATATTTGGCTCGTGCTCGTTCTGGAAGTTTCTATTGACTAATGTTAGAAGTTAGATCCGATTAACAGTTAAATGTTTAATATTCCACTTGTGGTTATCCTGGCTGCCGCCAGGCGATTTTAATCGGTTTGGAGAACGCCTGTAGACTTGAGAGAGTTGGTTGCGAGTCTCATTTCAAGTGTTGAATGAAATCATCTGGCGTCAACTAGAAGACAGACTCTGGCGTTTCAAGGTCATTTCCGTCCGTCCACGATGCCACGGGCGGCGAAGATTTTGTAAAGACAGAAAAACAAAAAACAAAAACAAAAAATCTCGTTGGCACTTTGTCAAAATAAAGGGTGAGTGGGATGGGTGGGGAGGTGTGGGGTAAGGGGAGGTGTGGGGTGAGTGGAGGTGGGGTGAGGGGAGGTGGGAGTGAGGGGAGGTGGGGTGAGGGGAGGTGGGATGAGGGGAGGTGGGGTGGGGTGAGAGGAGGTGGGGTGAGGGAAGGGGAGGTGGGGTGAGGGGAGGTAGGGTGGTTAGGGAGGTGGGGTGGTTGGGGAGGTGGGGCGAGGGAGGTAGGGTGGTTGGGGAGGTGGGGTGAGGGGAGGTGGGGTGAGGGGAGGTGGGGTGAGGGGAGGTAGGGTGAGGGGAGGTGGGGTGGGTGGGGAGGTGGAGAGAGGGGAGGTGGGGAGAGGGGAGGTGGGGAGAGGGGAGGTGGGGTGAGGGGAGGTGGGGTGAGGGGAGGTGGGGTGGTTGGGGAGGTGGGGCGAGGGGAGGTGGGGTGAGGGGAGGTAGGGTGAGGGGAGGTGGGGTGGGTGGGGAGGTGTGGGGTGAGGGGAGGTGTGGGGTGAGGAGAGGTGCTTTTTTGTTAAGGTACATAACGGCTGATATATACTGTATATATATGTATATTTGATTTATCTTAACTGACATATTCTTTTTAATCCATCTCTGGTTTTGCGCTCGCTCACAAGGCCCCCCCCCTCTCTCTCTCTCTCTCTCCTCCCTCTATCCCTCCCTTCTTCTTTTCCTTCCCCCTCTCCTTCTCTTCCTCCTCTTTCTCCCTCTCTTTCTCCCTTCCCATCCCCCTCCTCCTTCCCCCTCCCTCTCTCCTTTTTCCTCTACATTTCTATACCTTTCCCTTTCTCCCTGTTTTAACCTCCCGTTTCCTCCTCTTTCCCTCCCTCTCCCCCCTCCATTCTCCATCTCAGAATGCCGAGAACAGGGTAACCGTACGGTTGTACAAATCACTAATTATATTATTGAATGGAAATCTATGGCGAGCCGTGTTATATTGTCCTGGAAGGTCGGAGGAGGGGTGGAGGGAGGGGGGTAGAGGGGGGATCTTATATAGTATAGGGAATCCCTTTGGGGGCGGGAGGGAGGTAGGGTCTCTCAGTTGTTCGACAGAGTTGATGTAGACATCAGTTGAATGTTAATTGATGGAAGATTCCTCCTGGGAGATGAAGATCGCTTCTGCTATGACGAGACGACGTGGGTCGCTTTGTTCCTGAAGAGAGTTTCTATGACAGGTGCTGGCATCACCTGTTATTGTCATTATCAGTGTAAGAGGCCGGTAGATAGAGGTAGACATTTAAGGTAAATCAGAGTAGATCGAGAGGTAGATGGAGAACGAATGCTAATCCAGGGTCAGTTGTTATGAAAACTTGTGAGGCAACGGCCGACGGCTGACAGGCGTCAAGGATAGCTGAGTCAGACTCGCGCCTTGTATATATTTAAAAGTGCTGAGTGTAGGTTGAATGCGGAGTGTCGCCTGGTGTGTAATATTGTTTTGACTATTGTAACTGTAAGCGAATAAGCCATTTTTTGTTACGACATAATGCTTACATGGTGACATAGTTTAGAAGATTATAACAGCCTCTCTAATTGGAAAAAAAGGTGGAGGAGGAGAAAAATTATTGGTGCAGAAAGGAATAGTCACGCCCTTAAGGTGGCACTTGTTTGAGAAGTAAAAGACTATTAGATGAATAAAAGAGTGATGTCAGAACGAAGGTGGCTTGACGTTATGTAGAGAGTTCCGGGTGGGATTCTCGAGGTGTACTGATTTAGACCAACAAGCATCAGAACGACTACACCTATTTTATTCACCCCTCAAAAACTACTTTAGAACAAAGAGAATAGAAACGCTCTCAGAGGAGACGACGGGGGGGGGGGTGACATCAGTTATTGTTATCACTGTCGGCTATTATTATCAATTAATAGCATTATCATTACTATTACTACTACTACTACCACTACCACTACTATTATAAATGCTACTACTACTACTATTACAACTACTACCACTACAATAACAACGACTACTATTACAACCACTACTATTACAACTACTACTATTACAATTACAACTATTTAGTCTTTTTTAAATTACCTCCACCTTCGTGGAACTGTGTGGTGAAAGCAGTCAGGCTCTGTCTCCCACAGACACAGTTCATTGGCCCATCTCTCGCCAGTGACTGTGATCGACTATTTATGAAGCCTAGTACAGAAGTTCATTTATCCTACTATCTACTACAGTCTGCTCAAAATCGAGGTTTTGTACATGTGCTGATTTGGGCGGTGGGAACCTGGTACCTCTCAGGTATAGGAGGGCCATTACAACTACTACTATTACAACTACTACTACTACTGCAACAACTACTACTATTGCTACTACGCTTACGGGTGACGGTGTGTTTAGTATTTGGTATGGTGTTGGATGACGCCGATTTTGGAAAAGGTAGTTGATGCACCACCTGGGACCACACCTCCCCTTCTTTCTGCTTACCAAAGCCATGAATCTTTCTCTCCGGTATGATATTGACACCAGAGATAAATGGAGAGCCTACGCCAGGAGACGCTGAATAGCTGCGGCCGAAGCCGTCACCTCTGCCCTCTTATGCGCTTAAGGGGACTATTGGGGCAAGTAACTATTAGTCATTGCTGGGAATCGGAGAGGAGTGCAGGAATCGAACATCCAACAAATCGGCAACCTGTATGGGTGGCACCATCGGAAGCGTGCTGGTCTCGCATTTGCTTAGGTGTGGGTTCGAATCCCGAACTCTTCCCCGATTTCCATCAGTGACTGCTACCTATCCTAAGAGACCCTTAAACGTATGGGTCAAAGAGAGCGGAGAACGCTCAGTGCCTCCCGCCGTTGGCTTCTCACCAGCACCTGTTGACAATCATTTAGTGAGATTTACTATCAGTAAAACGGGAGTTCTGGTTTTGGTGTCAATATTACTATTGAGACCATTGTTTACTATTCAGAGACTATTTTCTCATTTTTATCTAGGCTCGAAGGGCCTAATTAAAGATTTCATGTCTTTCAATATTTAGGATTTCAAGCACTTAATGCTCTTTAGCTAAGACTGGCATACTACACAAAAATAAAACCATCTTTTTGACTTTTTTCATTTATTCGAGTGTTCATTTATTAAATTTTCATTTGTTCGTGTATTCACTTATTTATTTTCAATTTGTGTATTTACTTATTCTTCATTAATTCTCTTTGTGTATTAATCAATTTTCGTTGTTTCTTTGTATTCATATATTCATTTCGGTACAGTTTTAGTTGTGCATACCTACGCGATATAGCAACAGAAAAATAATTATCAATTTTGTAGATTATGATACATCAACGTAATATGCGATTTTCTTGGCGGGTCAATAACAAAAAAGTTGCTAAAACCAATTTACTAACGAACGAAGTCGCGGCGGTTGAATGATAGGCCATGTTTGTTTCGATAGATGCCGAGGTCGAAGAAATGAAAGGATGATAAATTCGTCTATTCTAACCTAAACTAACCTACCTAACGTAACCTACCTAACAAAACCTACCTAACCTAACTAATCTCCGTAACCTAACCTATATTTAATTATTCGGTACCTCAAATTTTAAAGATCTTCCGGGACGTCGTCGTCGTCACGGATGCTGACGGCCTGATTATTATAGTACCTCGGGCAATTAACAGACGACGGCAGAACCACCTGCTCTCTCACAAAGTCCAAGAAATCCCTATTGTCTTTGTAACAGCGCTTATTAACGTCACCTGTAGTTGGAGAATACCCGATCCACAACGTGAGAGCCATCGTGTAACTGACAGTGACTGGACTGGACAGACGACATCATGGCGTCCGTACCGTATCCTAGCGGCTTCGTTCGTTAGTAGATATGCTTGTAGCAAGGTTTTTGTTATTCATTTCCGCCAAGAAAATCGTATGCTACG
Organism: Oratosquilla oratoria; assembly: GCF_046742065.1. Taxonomy (NCBI): domain Eukaryota; kingdom Metazoa; phylum Arthropoda; class Malacostraca; order Stomatopoda; family Squillidae; genus Oratosquilla; species Oratosquilla oratoria. The sequence goes on along the minus strand of NC_134789.1, from coordinate 14,318,612 downwards.
TTCATGTACTTTCATTTACTAAATTAATATGAATTTTTTTAGTGCTATATCGCGTAGGTGTGCACAACTAAATTAAAACCTTAATTTCTAATTTTTTGTGTATTCAATTATTTATTTTTATTTCTTCGTTCATCGATTTATTAATTTTTCGTGTATTGGTGTATTGATTTAATTCCTTAAATAAAAATGGTGGTCTCCCGGTAGCTTCCAAGGCCTGAGTCTTCCTTAACAAGCTTCCTCATCCTTCCCCTCCTGCTTCCAATGTGATTCAATTACGATTCAAATTATGCTCCGAGTTCTCGGGAAACCGGTTCCGAAGATGGACTCGTCGCCTTCGCCTCATAGATTCCGGAACCGACATGACTCGGAAATGTGACCGAGTAAAGGGGAAAGTGGTACGCGGGCCTCCTGCCATCTCGGTCGCTACTAGGACAAGGGTGGCAGGGGTAGCGAGGAGATTGAGGGCCGGGAGGGGAGGTTAAATGAGGCTTCCCTTAAGTAAATAAACTTTAAAGTTGCATTGCGCTAAACGGAAAAAGTACTTTGTTAATTGTGACAGTGAATGGGTTGATGGTAGTCGCTCTGATAACGTTTTGAATAAATTCAGCTGAAGGCAGCCAGAATATATATATATATATATATATATATATATATATTGTCAGTGTATTTGGGCAGGAGTTTTTCTCTAATGTATGTTTCACCATCAGGAAAGCAGACAAAGCGGCAACTTACGTACTCATGGACACCTCTGAGTATTTAGAAAAGATAGATAATATCCTCAATGATGCAACTAAGTTTAAAAAGATCAACAAAGACCCTACAGAATCACTCAAGAAAAAGGTAAATCGACTTATAGAAGGGAATAATGCTGCCAGGAAAATAAAATTTGATAAACTTTCAGGAGAGAATGGTATTGGTTACTGCTATGGTACAGTCAAAACACACAAACCTGGTAATAAACTCCGTCCCATAATCTCACAAATCCCTGCACCAACGTACAAACTCGCCAAGAAACTGTGCTCTATTCTAACTCCCTACACTCCCACCACCTATAGTCTACAATCTACATCTGATTTCCTAGACATTATCAAGGCAAACTCTGCTAAAGGTAGAATCGCTTCTCTTGATGTGGAGGGGTTATACACTAATATTTCCGTAGATCGAACAATTAATTACATCATCAACAAAGTGTACTACGATGACACTACACCTACACTAGACATTCCAGAACTTACACTACGTAAACTGCTTGAATGCTGTACAAAAGAGGTCCCGTTCACTTGCCCCCGTGGAAACAAATATTGCCAAATTGATGGAGTTGCAATGGGATCCCCCCTTGGAGTATTAATGGCAAACTTCTTCATGGGCTGCGTAGAAGAAGAAGTATTCAGTAAAACAGAAAAGCCAGATATTTATTGTAGATACATTGATGATGTCTTCATTAAAACCAATAACAGCAATGAAGCTGAAAAACTCCGCCACCTATTACAAGAGACATCTGAACTCACTTTCACTATGGAAGATAGCATTGACGGAGCTTTACCCTTCCTCGACCTCTTAGTGAACAAAATGAAAATTCTTTTAATACAACAGTGTACACTAAACCCACAAACCCTGGACACTGCCTTAATGGGTCCAGTGAGTGCCCTCAAAGATATAAGGACTCTACCATCAGTGCCTATATCCGAAGAGCACTCACTCACTCACTCACTGCAGCAGCATGATGAAATCGAACGTTCCACTCAAGTTCTGATCAATAACGGCTTCAGTGAAAAAGAGATAAATTTTCAAACAAAGAAAATAATGGACGGCTGGCATAACAACAATGATAAACAAAATAAAGAGAAAATCAACATATATTACAAATCCACTTTTTCGTCAGCTTATAAAGAAGATGAACGCATTATGAAACATTATAAAAAGAAACATTAAACCAGTCAATCCAGAAAAAATACTAAACCTAGTGATTTATTATAAAACTAAGAAAACTAGCCACCTCCTTATTAGAAACAGCCCCCAACAAGAGAGAAAGGAACTACAGAAATCACATGTCATCTATAGGTTCACATGTACACGAGGGAACTGTGAAGCCCTCCCATCCACCTATATTGGCATGACGACAATGAGGTTATCCCGTCGCCTCTCATACCACCTGACATCTGGAGCCCCTAAAAATCACTTAAGAGAAGCCCACGGCATAACACTAGCAAGAGAGACACTAGAGAAAAACACCGAGATTTTGGATTTATGTACTGACGATAGACGCCTCCCAATTTTAGAAGCGTTGTATATTAAAGAGTTGAGCCCAAACCTAAATGTACAAGCAGAAGACCTTAGAGCCCTTCCAAGCATGAGACAAACCGTTACAAATACAAACATGAGACATAACACCACAAACGCCAATACGAGACAAAACGCCACTCTTCCAACTACGAGACAAAACGCTATAACCATAAGCATGCCACATTCCGCCACAACACAAACCCGGAGGCTCCCTAGCGCACGTGACATTTCGTCCCTGCCCGTAATACCAGGTGACCTCCCCCAGTGATTAGCAAGTATAGGAACTCTAATATAAAACTTAGATCTTTACTAGAATCTTCGGATTAATTCTTATCCCTATAGCTACTGAAGAAGGGTCTTGAACCCGAAATCGCGATCTAGCTAATATGACGACATACAGCCAAGTCATAAATTTCCTTCCTAAGGAACATAAATCCATAATAAGGTACAGTATATGGAAAATACCTTTAAGAAAATGATTAATGCACAACTAGCCATCACTTTTAATGAAACATATATATATATATATATATATATATATATATAATATATATATATATATGTTGAGACATTGGGACAATTATGAAAAAGGTAGAAGGAGGAAACACGGGTTTTGGTCCGATTATTGAGTTTATTCCTAACCGGAAGCTACTGTAAAGCGAAACCGGACAGGAATAAACTCAATAATCGGATGAGAACATACATACATATACATATACCAAGGCTTTTTCCCCCTTACAAGGAAGGTAGCCAAAAAGGGAAAGGCATAAAATCATTTCCACCCATTCCATCCCTGAATACACTCCACACCCCTCCACCCTCCCTCTTATCTTAGCACCTCCTGGATGACGGGTCATCCCTGCACCTTGTCCACTGCCCTGGGTCAGAAGCAGTGTCGCAAGACACAGCACATCCACAGCAAGGCCGCTTCATTAAATCGGCGAGCCTCCCTCTCCGTCCCCCCATTGCATAAAAGGAGAGGACGGGGAGAAATCCCTTCGGGCTGCGTCAAATTTTGCTCACACATACTACCTCACCCCCATCCCCCCGCCCATTCCACCTCATGCAATCACAACATCATCCATATATAACCATTTTCCATTCACCCCTGTCTTTTGTCATCTCCCGTCCTTCCTCAACAGACATTCCCCTCTTCCCCAAAGCCCCCTTCACCCCATCCATCCACCTCATC
>NC_134789.1:14300137-14310137 GCF_046742065.1 Oratosquilla oratoria | reverse complement strand
GATCGTTCATGGCTCAACGATGATCGTGAAACGATTATTTAGAAAACTATTTTTTTCTTTTTGTGTGGGGCTGCTTTGATTCGAGCTAATAAACAAACCAGGGACGAGGGTTCGAGTCCTGTAATTCTGGTGAGAATTGTTAAGATTTTTAAGAAAATCGAGACTGGTGACGTAATTGGTAACGTGGTAGTTTCGCATTCGCTTAGTTGTGGGTTCGAGTACCCCAATCCTCTCCGACATCCACCAGTGACTGTAACCTAACCCCAAGAGTCCCTTATGCACATAGGGCAAAGGTGGCGGCTCCTCACCTTTACTGTCATTATAATAGAGAGGAAAGAAAGGTCTTGCAATGAAAATGGTAGTGGTGAATGTAAGCAATCTACACCAGGAGCCGCTGAGTAGTTGCGGCCGAAGCCGTCACCTTTGCCCTATGAACCCGGACTGTTGGGGGCAGGTAATTAACGGTCATTACTGGGAATCGGAGAGAAGTGCGGGATTCGAACCCACAACTAAACGAATATGAAACCAACACGCTTCCGATGACGCCACCAACACACAGAGAGAGAGAAAGAAAGAGAGAAAGAGAGAGAGAGAGAGAGAGAGAGAGAGAGAGAGAGAGAGAGAGAGAGAGAGAGAGAGAGAGAGAGAAATGCAGACAAACACAGACACGAAATGCCTGAAGGACACCAGTTTTCCATGCAGATGAATTAACGTTTTGAATAACTTCAAAAAGGAAACTGTCTTAAAAGAGTTAATGCAAAACTAGTTTTGACACACGAAGACAAAGAGACGAGACTCTACCAAGTGAAACTCTTTTCTTGTAAATTACAATTAACTGAATACAATTATGTACATAACACTGCATTGCGGAACTCTGTGTGTTTGTGTATGTGTGTATGTTTGCTTGTGTGTGTCTGTGTGTGTGTTATATGTTTGTGTAAGTGTAGGTGTGTGTGTGTGTGTGTGTGTGTAGGTGTGTGTGTGTGTAGGTGTGTGTGTGTGTGTAGGTGTGCTTGTGTGTGTGTGTGTGTGTGTGTGTGTGTGTGTGTGTGTGTGTGTGTGTGTGTGTGTGTGTGTGTGTGTGTGTGTGTGTGTGTGTGTGTGTGTGTGTGTGTGTGTGTGTGTGTGTGTGTGTGTGTGTGTGTGTATGCGTGTGCGCGTGCGTGTGTGTGTGTGTAAGTGTTTGCGCGTGTGCGTGTGTGTGTATGTGTTTATTTGCATGCATGTATCTCTTACCGCGAACTCCAAAATAAGCGAATGATAGATCAACGAACTATATGTTAGCAAATTATAATTTAGACAATTGTAATTTAACTATTTGTTCTAGCAAATTGTAATTTAGTGAACTATAATTTCTCGAATGATAATTTAGTGAATAATGATTCAGCGAACAATAATAATACAGTGAATTATAATTATCTAGATAATTATCTAAATTTAGTGAATTATAATTTAGCGTTTTCCTCGAATTCCTTCCGGTCAAAGAATGTAATTCGGCGAATTGCAGTGAAACATAGCACTGGTCAGACGCTTTGTCCCCTGCTGTGCATTCTGCAACATTTCCCTGAAATAAAATAAGGTTTGGCTTACGGTCCTTCTAATGCAGTATTTCGCTGCTTCAACTTGTGGTGAATGCGGTATGAGCCGGTGATAGTGAGGGTGTTTATTATGGGATAGTTATAGTAGCAGTTGTAGTGGTGGATGGTGTTAGTAGCAGGTGTGGTAATGTGGTGATGATAGTGAGGATGATTATTAGGGGATAGTTGTTGTAGTAGCAGAGATGCTAATGATGGTGGTAGCAGTTGTAGATGTGGTGGTGTTAGTAGCAGGTGTGGTAATGTGGTGGTGATAGAGAGGGTGATTATTAGGGGATAGTTGTTGTAGTAGCAGAGGTGCTAATGATGGTGGTAGCAGTTGTAGATGTGGTGGTGTTAGTAGCAGGTGTGGTAATGTGGTGGTGATAGAGAGGGTGATTATTAGGGGATAGTTGTTGTAGTAGCAGAGGTGCTAATGGTGGTGGTAGCAGTTGTAGAGGTGGATGGTGTTAGTAGCAAGTGTGGTAATGTGGTGGTGATAGTTTTCATAGTAGTGGAGGTGGTGGTAGTGGTAATGATGATTTGGAAGTGGTGATGTAGATGGTGAAGTTGTTATTTCACACCAGGAACACTTTAGCCACGACCGAAATTTTCACCTTCTGCGCTATGGGGGTGGACAGCCTGGGCGCGTGACAGTCACTAACAACTAAAGGTCAATATTAGAAGAGAAAACGCCACCTTTGCCCGAAGTGCACAGAGAGTACATCGTCTCTCGGAACTAAATCTGGGATTTCCAGGATTACAGGCGAGATGAATGACATACTCCCATCTCGCCAGGTAGATGTTGACCCCGTTTCCTAGGTCACATCTGAAAAGGGTGACCTTAGGTCGGGTCAGGATTGTTGTAATCTGGTTGGTATGCATCTGTCATAGACGGATCGTAGCTGCGTTGGTATGAAGAGGGTGTCTACCTGGGAGAATGCAAGAAATACTTTCATAGAGCCAGAGAAGAAGATAGACTATGGTTAAGCAATGTTTCAATGTTAACCTTAATTGAAAGATTAAAATTTTATTTATTTATTCGTTGATTAAAGAAAAAACACACCGTAGTAGAAGAGGAAAGGTTTCTGTAAACTTGTTTCATTTTGTTTTTTTCTTTATTGATATATTGAATGATTAATTGATTGAGTGATTGAAAATGGATTGATTTGTTAACAAGTCGGCCAGAATAGTCCCATTCAATTATTTCAGGACTGGGAGAGGATTATGAAATTGAAATGAACAGATGAACCTTGCATATACACTACTTCCATTTTTCAAATCTAATTATTTGCAGAGTCACAAGCAAAATTTTTGGGCCACGCAGAGTTTTTTCATGATAAAAAAGAATTCAAATTCTTCGTTTGAGACTTGTTTTTTTTTTTTTGTTTTTTTTAAGAAATTTACCTAACTGTAAGTTAAATACTACATAGGATGATAAATCATTTAATCGAAAAAATCTTAACACGAGAAGTATATTGCGAGTCCAAACTTTTGTTTGTGACTGTACCAAAAATAAAAATAAAATAAAATAAAAAGATAAAATATAATAAGAAATACCTTGGATGTTCAAAAGTTGGGAACCGGATGGAACTTGCTCACTGTCGCAGAAACGTGAGGTTTACTTGTTTTTCTAGTCATATATTTATTTACTCTTATTTCTGTATTGATAGAACCGAAAGATTAATCTTTCTCTAACTCGTTCGGTCGCAGTTTTCATGGTAGTCACTCGAAACTCATCCTGTGGGTGCGTTTGCGACTGATAAAGGTCGCAATAAATTTGAGTTCATTATGATAGCTTGATTAATAAAACTAAAATATATTGTTATCGTCGACAGTAATAATAACGTCACGAAAGAAACTACGCGAGTCTTATATCGCCCGATCGTGTATCTATATCTTCTTCCTCGATTATCTAAATGAAACTTGACATTTGAATGCATTTGCGGCTAGAGAAAAGAATTAACTTTATTCTATTGCAATAGTTTAATTTACATGATAATTACTAACAAAATGCCGTCTCCCATTGACTAAACATTACACGTTCGATCGGTGTCAAGATAATTCCGGATTTTTATTTTTCGGCGTTGTGTGACTTGGTAAGTGTGAACGTAAACAATATGCCGCACATGTGTTGGGACGTACTGCATGTGATAATGATATACGTTGCGAGACATTCTGGTAGAAATTCTCGGTCGACGGTTCCAAGTATGTCCCTTTAAATTGGGTTTAGTCTTAGATATGCCTCTGTGATTCTAGTAGGTATAACGTTGGGGTTTTGTACGGTATTCAGAAAGGCAACCACCAACAAAGAAAGTAAATGTAAAATACAATAGTAAAATAAAAATAAATTAAAATAGGGTATTCAGAAAGACACCCCCCCAAAAAAAAGTAAATGAAAAATAGAATGATAAAATAGAAATAAATCAAAATAGGGTATTCAGAAAGACAACCCCCTTCCCCCCAAAAAAGTAAATGAAAAATAAAATAAAATGAAAACAAATTAAAATAAGGTATTCAGAAAGGCAACCCCCCAAAAAGCAAAAAAAAAAAAAAAAAAATGATAAAATGAAAATAAAGTAAAATAGAATTTTCCAATAATAGGTTAAGTTCTTCAGTCCAGAGAAGTAATAGAATATATATTTTAACAAATTATCAAATATTTTATTCATCCAAGCCTCAGATTATAAGGTTCCTCTTCATGACTTTTATATATAACCCAGTAATTTCAAAGAGAAAAGTAATTTCAAAGTAATTTCAAAGGAAAGAAACTTCTTGGCTGAGAGGTTCCTTTGCATGGTTCTTTAGTTACACTTTGATAGGAAACAACCTATTCCTCCCCCTCTCCCTCCCCTCCTTCCCCTCCCCCTCCCCTCCTTCCCCTCCCCCTCCCCTCCTACCCCTCCCCTAAAAAAAGGACCCTGGTCAGTGCCCCCTTAATTACGCCACAAGAAAAACGACTTTTTTTTTTTTTTAAATCCCTTGTTCCACGAAAAAAAAAAAAAAAAAAAAAGAGAGAGACGTCGCGAAGAAAAATCAGTGCAGTTTGGTCAAAGTTCGAGAAAAAAAAAACGAAAAAAAAACGAAAAATGTGTAACAGGATATATACTTCACACGAGTACAGTCGGAGGCAAGAGTTCTGATACACATTTGCTCCTTCCTGCCCTGAACGAATGCTAGCCAATTCTAGGACCATGACCCCAGATAAGGTCTTCTATTGGTTCAATCATGGGGTCGCCAAACATTTATAATAAAAAAAATCTGAATTTGGAATACTTTGTACCGGATCATACTTTCAACTTTGACAATTCCCACAGAATAAGTCTATGGCATGTATATTTAATCTGCACGCAAAAGAAGAATGATAGGGTCGTGATCCTGAATTGAAGTTCAATACAGGGGTCTTATGAAACAAGGTTCAGAATTGTTTATCTAAATACTGGATGAAACGTTGATGATGCCCGAAGGAATGTTCCTCGTGTTTTAGCGAGAGAGAGAGAGAGAGAGAGAGAGAGAGAGAGAGAGAGAGAGAGAGAGAGAGAGAGAGAGAGAGAGAGAGAGAGAGAGAGAGAGAGAGAGAGAGAGAGAGAGAGAGAGAGAAGGAGAGGGAGAGAGAGAGAGAGAGAGAGAGAGAGAGAGAGAGAGAGAGGGAGAGAGAGAGAGAGAGACGAAGAGAGAGAGGGGGGTCACCTTATAATGAAACGGTGGAAATAAACCAGCTCCGGCTGTCGAGCTATACTGTGGAGGTGCTGTGTCTCGCTGCATTGCCCTCGGTCCGAGCAGCTTGGCCAGGAATGAGCTTTCATCCACGTGGTGCTAAACGGGGAGGGGCGTTTGAAGTGCAGAGGTTGTAATTATGTATGAAATAAGCTTGTGCTTTGACTTGCATGTGGGTAATACGATCTATAACACTAGAGTGCATAATATGTGATTAATAGTTTTAATGCAAGAGTATATGATTTAGGTCTGAGTGAGTGCGTATAGTTATGGAACAAGGACAGCGAGTTTGAGGTAAAGGAAGGATCGTGATGTGATCTTGTATATACAGGAGATCAATCTTATAAATGTGAGATTAGACCACACTACTGTAGCGATGGAATCATCCTTAAAAAATAAATAAATAAATAAATAAAAATGAATAAATAAAATCAATCAATCAATCAATTGATAAATAAATAAAGAAATAAACAATAAAATTAAAAATAAACAAATGAAATAAAAAATAAATAAATAAAATTAGAATTAAACAAATAAATAGTTAATATCGTCTATCCTTGGCCAGAATAAAAAAGTGAAAGTCATTTTGGAACAGAAAACGATACAAAAATGATGAACCTTTGCTTTGATGAATCAAATGGTCTTGATAAAAAAAAGAAAAAAAAAAAAGAAAAAAAATCTGGAATAGCTGTTATTTAATTAGTCCGTTCGGTTTTCAAAACAGCGTGTTATTTTGTACATTCGATGGTTTTAATTAACACTCCGTGTATAATTCGATAACAAAAACACATGATTTTGACGACCAAATGAACAAAATAATGTTGGATTTATTTTTCATTGCGGTAAATGTAATATATGCGCTGGTTCCGTTATCGGAATCGTGTTGGTCATTTGCTTATTTTCGGGTTCGAATCTCGCACTCCTCTCAGATTCCCAGCAGTGAGAGTTACCTGACCCAGCAGTCCCCTGAAGCGCATGATAGGGCTTTAGGCACAGCTCTTCAGAGCCTCCTGGCGTAAGATCCTCTCCTATATGCTACGGGACATGTAGAGTGTCCAAGTTAAGGACAGGGTGGAATCTCGTTGAATTATTCAATTGTTAAATCGGCTAGAAGATGGTGAGGAGCCTACGCCAGGAGGCGCTGAGTAACTTCGGCCGAAGCCGTTACCTTCGTCCTTTGACTGTTGGGAATGTAACAGTCATTGCTGGGAATCGGGGAGGAGTGTGGGACTCGAACCCAGAACTAAGCAAATGCGAGGCCAGCACGCTTCCGATGGACGCCATCAGTGTAGAAACTCTTTGAAATAAATAAATAAATAATAATAAATAAATGAATAAATAAACGAATAAGTTGATAAGTTAATAAACAATGATTCAACTTAGAATTTCTCCAATAAAGTGTAAAGGTCATCCAATCAATACTTAGTCAAATCAGCTGGCGACAATCAAATAATTGAATCAATTAAATTCGCCCAAATGGTTAATCGAGATAAATTTGAATAAAATCGCCTGGCGTCAACTAGAATGAAATTGCACAATACAGCAAAAGAGGCTAATCTAGTGTCAAGTTCTTGATCATGTCTGAAACTATCGTGTCAATGACAGGTAGACAGACGCAGGCATAGATACACACATAGAGACAGATACATGCACAGATATACATAAATAAAGACAGACAGACAGACAGACAGACACACACACACACACACACACACACACACACACACACACACACACACACACACACACACACACACACACACACACACACACAGACAGACAGCGAGAGGGATGGGGGAAAGGGAGAGAGAAAGAAAGCGAGATACACACAGAGACACAGAGACACGCAGAAACACAAGAAATACACACAGACACACACACACACACACACACACACACACACACACACACACACACATACACACAGACGCACGCAGACACACACGCAGAACGCACATACGCAAAACACACACAAAGAACACATACAAAGAACACATACACAGAACACACACACAGAACACACACACACGCACACACACACACACACGCACACACACACACACACACACACACACACACAGAAAACACACACAAAACACACACACACACACACACACACACACACACACACACACACACACACAGAAAACACACACACACACACACACACACACACACACACACACACACACACACACACACACACACACACACACACACACACACACACACACACAGAAAACACACACACACACACACACACACACACACACAGAAAACACACAACAAACACACACACACACACACACACACACACACACACACACACACACACACAGAAAACACACAACAAACACACACACACACACACACACACACACACACACACACACACACACACACACACACACACACAGACACACACACACACAGACACACACACACACACACACACACACACACACACACACACACACACACACACACACACACACACACACACACACACACACACACACACACACACACACACACACAAACACGCATACATACACACACAAGCACACACGAACACACACCAACTATAGGACTGGTTCGATGGCTGCCCTAGCCATAAAGGCAACGACCACAGACATACATCTGACGAAGGGAGACCGAGAAAGACGTATGTAGACAGGGGTATGACGTCACACACCGGGACTCTGAAGTTGAGGCTGGTAAGGATGAGAGGCCCGGGCCACGCCCCTCGGTCCTCTTTTTTTTTTTTTTTTTGTGTCAACCAAATGTCGACCCGTATTGTCTTCTGATATGCTGAGAATGTTAATGATTTATTATGAAAAGAGCAAGAAAGGTGGAAACTGCTGACATTTTACCAAATATTTCTGAAGTTTACTCAAAAGAGTCTCTTGTAATCCGATCCCCACTTAAAAAAAAAAAGAAAAAAAAATATTGACTACATAATCTTTACGTATTCAGTTTTAGGAACTTCAATGGCACCCCTACTGCCCAGATCCACGCACCATCCTTTTAAGCTGAAGATAACCTACAAAAAAAAAAAAACCGCAATTGAGAGATGATCACTTTCGAATTACTCCACCTCTCCGATGTACTCAATCCTTTCATCACTCCTTTACTGTTTGTGACTCCCTGTCTATTTGGCGATGTCGTCCCAAAGGAAAGAAGCATTGCTTATTGACGGCCGAACATAATTCCTTTGGAAATCAAAGACTGACAATCTCGTTTCACTGAGATCGACTGACAGGAAACAGAACACAGATATGCATCGATGTCCCTCAAGTAAAGACAGTGTTGTCGGTTTACTGTCAAACACCCGCCTCCCAGCCCCTAACTCCACAGCCCTCCATACGCCCCCAGCCCCCAACTCCACAGCCCCCCTACGCCCCCAGCCCCCAACTCCACAGCCCCCCTAAGCCTCCCTAAGTCCCCTACATTCCCCTAACCATCCCTGTTTCCCTAGAACCCCCTTTCCCTCCCCTAACACACACACACACACATACACACACACACACACACACACACACACACACACACACACACACACACACACACACAAACACACACACACACACACACACACAAAACTCATTGTTAGAGTTCCCGGCTGCCACTACGGAGGTCCGGGTTCGAATCCCGCCCAGGCCTTAAATAATTTCAATATCGCTGCGCTGTGGGTTGTTACTGCATCTCTCGTGGGTGGGGAGTTGTGTGTGTGTGTGTGTGTGTGTGTGTGTGTGTGTGTGTGTGTGTGTGTGTGTGTGTGTGTGTGTGTGTGTGTGTGTGTGTGTGTGTGTGTTTAAGGTCACAGCATTACCCATAGATCGGTCATATACGAGCTCTGAGCTCCCTCCGGGAGGGAAACAGCTGTCGATCACGAGTCCAACACGTGATCCAAAGACCATAGTGAATCACACACACACATACATACACACAAACACAAACACACGCACAGACACACAAATACACACACACACACACACACACACACACACACACACACACACACACACACACACACACACACACACACACACACACACAAACACACAAACACGGTCCTAGTCCTCAGATCCAAAGGCACACAAGATTTCAAGCTTCTGGTTGTATATGGTCTTTGATCAGAGATACGTATGTGTATATATGTATGTATGTATGCATATATGTATGTATGTATGTATGTATGTATGTACGTATGTGCGTGAGCGTGCGATTGTGCGTACACGTATAAGCAAGGGATTGCAATATGCAGATGCATGCATACACACACGCGCACAGGCATACATAGACGCACACGCACACACACGCATACACACACACACACACACACACACACACACACACACACACACACACACACACACACACACACACACACACACACACACACACACACACACACACACACACACACACACACACACACACACACACACACGCACACAGTTTATATGGTTCACATTTTATTCCTTGTGACTCTTTATATGCTTTGTTTCGGCTTCGCCAAGTGGCTTTATTCAGCATAGGGAAGAATTCCAGGATTAATTAGATTATAATAAAACTTAAGACGTTACTGAAATATAGTTTTTGAAATTGATAAATTAAAGGATAAAAAAACCACAATGTCGTTTACAAGATCACTTAGTGAAATTTGAGACGTTACTGAAATATTGTTTTTGAAATTTATAAATTAA
>NC_134789.1:14285137-14290137 GCF_046742065.1 Oratosquilla oratoria | reverse complement strand
GAGTGGGAGGGAGTATGAAGGAGGGAATGGGAGGGAGTGTGAGGGAGGGAGTGTGAGGGAGGGAATGTGAAGGAGGGAGGGAGTGGGAGGGAGTGTGAAGGAGGGGGGAATGAGAAGGAGTGTGAAGGAGGGAGGGAGTGGGAGGGAGAGTGAAGGAGGGAAGGATTGTGAATTTGGGAGTGTGAAGGAAGGAATGTGAAGGAGGGAAGCGAAAGGAAAGAGGGAGTGTGAAGGAGGGAGGGAGTGTGAAGGAGGAAGGGAGTGGGAGGGACGGAGGGAGGGCAGACAGAGATATATAGATAGGTTTATTAATAGATGAAAGTATAGACTCCATATTATAAAGAGCAGAGAAAATGTCCAGTGGGGCTAAAGAGATAAAAGAGAAGTAGTTGTGATATGTAATGATTTTCTGGGTTCTAGGACAAATGGCCCCCCGGAACAACTGCCATCGGATAATTGCCCCCCGACAACTGCCACATAGGATAACTACCCCCGTATAATTAACCCTTAACCCTTCAGGATATCATATATATATATATATATATATATATATATATATATATATATATATATTATATATACATATATATATGTATATATATATATATATATTATATATGTGTGTGTGTGTGTGTGTGTGTGTGTGTGTAATAAAATAATAAAACAAAATAACACAAGTATACTGTAGGTACCGCTATAGAGGATGAAAGAGATATTAATTAATCAATGTTTTATTTTCATGAAGAAGATTAAGAACACGAATATATTGTATTTACAGCCATTCAGTTCTTGAATACCTAATGTGACTGTTATATTCATTTAAATTCTCTTCTACTTCTTTTCTATTTCTTATGATTATGTTTATAACTGTTTCATTATTACAATGTACAATTAATTCTTCCTTTTAGTGCCTCATTATTATTATATATTTTTTTCAATGGGTCATTCAGTTATTAAATACCTAATGTGACTGATATTTTTAGTAAAATCTTCTTCTACTTCTAAATATATCTTTTTTTTTATCTTCATTTGTTTTTATGTTTTTTTATTTTTAGAAAATCGTAATGAATGATTAGGGGGACAGTTGTCGGAGCTCCTTCAATTCTTAAATGTCTAATATAATTGATATTTTTGGTAAAATTTTCTTCTAATTTTAGTTTTTACATTTCTATTTGTATTTATAACTTTGTACTATTATTATTACTATCATTATTATCATGATTATCATAATTATTATCATGATTATCATCATGATTATCATCATGGTTATCATGATTCTCATCATGATTATCATCATGATTATCATCATGATTATCATCATGATTATCATCATGATTATCATCATGATTATCATCATGATTATCATCATGATTATCATCATCATGATCATCATCATGATCATCATCATGATCATCATCATGATCATCATCATGATCATTATCATCATCATCATCATCATTATCACCATTATTATTATTATTATTATTATCATTATTATCATCATCATTATCATTATCATCATTATTATTATCATTATTGTTATTTTATTATTGTTATTATGTTATTAATTTTAGTTTTTATATTTCTATTTGTATTTACAATTTTGAATTGCTCTTATTATTATCATTAATGTTATTGCTATTATTATTGTAATTATATTATCATTATCATTGTTATTATTTTACAATTCTTTGTATTAATTCCTTATCTTTATTCAATTATTTTTCTAATGGGAGCAGTTTTCGGTGCAATTGTTCTATGGGGGAAGTTGTTGGGGGGACACTTGTCCTGATACTGATGTTCTCTTTAGATGAGTCCTTAGATAAATAGATAACTTAATTATTTATTGGCCACAAGCAATGTTCCCTCTATTTTTTCTATGCCGAAAAGTATATGCAGACCCATGCAAGTCATAATCTGATCATTTATTTTATGTATTATTATTATTATAATTTTTATCATTTTATTCATTTATAATCATTATATTTTTTCCACATTCGACCCAGTTATGGACCAAAAGGTCTACTGTCGGCATGTTCCACCTTTGTAATCCTTTGTAATTTAAGCAAATACACATAATTTGTAAGTTTGTATTACATATTACCTCCACCAAAGTTTGACGTTGGCAAGTTACCATTTTTTTTTTTTAGATAATTTATAAGTTGACATTTTGGTGGAACTTCTTTGTTGAATGGATATCAATATCCTTTGAAAAACCTTGTGTGTACACATTTTTTCTTTATGTGCGTTAGTTGTAAAACATATGTGCACATGCGCGCACATACGCACACAGCTTAGAGGAAAATTTGTACACAAGCTAATGATGTAAACAAATTATTTTCATTTAAGTATTTGATTATGTACATATTAATATTTTTTCCTGTCGATTGAATTTATTATTATATCCAACATGATTTTTTAATCTGACGGCAGGGAAGAAGAAGAGAGAATAGCAAATGGAGTGTTTGGGTAAAAAAAGAGCTTTGGTCATTAAAACTGAATATTTTATTCAGCCAAACGGTGAACTTTGGTTAAGCCTCTAGGCTTAACTTCTTGACTCATTAGGGCGTTTATTCCCATCTAAATAAGATATTCAAGACAGATAAATGACAACAAATGGCAGATGCAGGAGAAGGAGGAGGAAGAGGAGGAGATTGAGCAGGAGGAGGAGGGAAGGAGGAGAAGGAGGAGGAGTAGAAGGAGAAGGAAGAGGAGGAGGAGGAAGGGGAGGAGGAGGAGGAAAGGGAGGCTCAAGACAAATATCTTGACTTGTGTATCCACGTGTTCGTAATTTGATGAACATTCATGAGGATGAGGAGGGACATAATTGATTTTAATCAAACGTGTAAAACAAATATGCAAACGAACTTGGCCAATATTCTCTTTTTCAGTTCTTCATTCTGTCTTGTCTTTTCCGACATTAGTTTGTATTTCTCTCTCTCTCTCTCTCTCTCTCTGTATGTGTATGATTCACCATATATGACACACTTACCCAACTCCCGGCCCACAAGAGTTGGAGTAACGACTCGCAGCGCAGCGATACTAATATTATTTCACACCGCCGTAATGGCGGCCGGGAACTCTAACCACTGCGCTATCGATTGTGTGTGTGTGTGTGTGTGTGTGTGTGTGTGTGTGTGTGTGTGTGTGTGTGTGTGTGTGTGTGTGTGTGTGTGTGTGTGTGTGTGTGTGCGCGTTTCAAAAGGTAAGAAGTCTATTCCAGGAAAATCTAACCTGCAGCCAAAGCCTTCACCTTTGCCCTTTGTACTTGGATAGCCATGAGAACCCACGCTCACTTATAACGGTCAAGGACCAAACGCGGGAAGTTTAGAGTACCGTGGCGCACTGTCCAGATATGGTCATGGCATGCGTCAGGCGATTTAATTCAGTAGGAGGGAGGACATAAATCACAAGAGATAAAGTCAAGAAGAATAGAAATTTTTCTGTTTTAGCGAGATAGAGAAAAGCTAGAACCACCATGTGGCATTGACCCCGGCTGGAGTTGTAAAAAAAAAAAAAAAAAAAAAAAAAAAATATATATATATATATATATATATATATAATAGAATAAAAAATATGAAATAAAACACGATTACACTGTATATTATTCAAGTTGTCGTCACACGATTTTATTCAGCCGAAGGAAATCTTCACTTGACAAATGTGCCCTTCCAGCCCAGTGACGTAATTTATTGATATTGTTCAGGCCAGCGGCAGACTATTTTATTGAGTTGAAAGCAAAGCCCCATTTCTCCCGAATCTCCTCTTCCCAACCGAATAAAATCTTCTGGTGTTAATCATAAAAAAAATCTTTAAATGTCACCGCCGATTCGAAGAGATTATCTCCTTTGGTTCTTGGGTGGGTAGGTGGGAGTTCTATGAGACGAATTGAATCGTCCAGTGTTAACCAGAATAAAACCACGAAAGTCCTGTCAGGACAAGAGGTATAACAAATTGCGATGAGACCCATAAAGTTGACTGAAATCGCGTGGCTTTACTCATAATAAAATCTGTAGATGACGTCACTGTAAAGACCGGGCTATTCCAATGGTCATTCATGTTTTCCATTACTAAATAAATTCTTCTATTGTTACCCAGAATAAAATATGTAAACGTTTCGGAGTGACTGGATTAAGAATAGAAACGTTTCGTAGTGACTGGACTGAGAATAGAAAGGTTTTAAATTCGAGAGTCTGTTACGAGTTTTTTTGTTCTTCGCATCTTTTATGCCTTTGGACGTCCTGAAGTTCCCTACTTTGCCTCTTAGTTACTCGACCTCTCTAAGCCTTTGCCAAGTCTCGTAAGGGTCCCTTGGTAAGCTCGGAGTTACAGCAAAGTTTCTCTCAACAGTTACCATAGCCAGTCCATGCCAGGTCAGGAGAGAGAGAGATAGCGAAAGAAAGAGAAAGAGAGGGAGGGAGGAAGGGAGAGAGAGAGAGGGAGGTTTGTGTGTGTGTGTGTGTGTGTGTGTGTGTGTGTGTGTGTGTGTGTGTGTGTGTGTGTGTGTGTGTGTGTGTGTGTGTGTGTGTGTGTGTGTGTGTGTGTGTGTGTGTGTGTGTGTGTGTGTGTGTGTGTGTGTGTGTGTGTGTGTGTGTGTGTGTGTGTGTGTGTGTGTGTGTGTGTGTGTGTGTGTGTGTGTGTGTGTGTGCACGTGTGCACGTGTGCACCAGTGGAAGCTTCATTTATTGTATATAATTATTCTCCAAATGAAAACTCGAAAAGGCTTTCGTTAAGTTAATTAGCGACCTCTCGAATGCCTCCGAGGAATTTCGAAAAGATCAGATGGGAAAAGAACCAAGAGGCTTTTTAGAGAACCTTCTGTTCGGGAGACTATTCGGAGACTCTTCGAGAGAACTTCCTCAAAGACCTTAGTAAGGTCTTCAACAAAAACCTTCGAAAGGGCCTTGAGAAGGATTTTCAGAACAGTTTCGAGTCTTAAGAGGATCGTATTGCCATAAGAACTTCTTCGACATTATGTTCTCGTGTACTTAGAAGTATTC
>NC_134789.1:14280137-14282637 GCF_046742065.1 Oratosquilla oratoria | reverse complement strand
CGATGGACAAGTGTAACAAATATGCAATTGCATGGGAGGGGATTTCTTTGCGTTAGACACGGGCTGCCGACTGTTAATTGGAGTATTGTATATCTGAACTTCGATGTCTGAAATTTTTATTTCAATACCGGTTTGCCGGTACTCTATTAGAGCTATTAGAACTTCTTTTATTTATTTCTCATTTCATCTATCCATTTGTTTGTTTATGTATTTACTTTTTATTTGTAATTGCATTGTCATATTTTTGCTTTTACTTATATATATTTATATATATATATATATATATATATATATATATATATATATCTTATTATCATTTCATGTAGATCTTTTGTTTTTAAGTGTCCGACTTAGAATTTGGAAAAAGAGTAAAAAAGTGTCTTGGAAGGAATTGGAAAGGGTGGAGAACTGGTGGCTCATTAACGTAGAGAGAGAAGTGGAGAGCCTAAGCTAGTAGACGCTGAGTAGCTGTGGCAGAAGCCATAAAATATTTCCTATGCTCTTGGACTGTTGGAGCAGGTAACAGGCACCGTTGGGAATCAGAGAGGAGTATGGGATTCGAACCTACAATTAAACGAATGCAAGACCAGTAGACTTCCAATTACGCCACCAGCGTAAGAGGTCACATTAAAGATAACGATAAAAGAGATGGCTGTGATAGGAAGATGGCTGGAGTATTTCAAAGGAATTGTTAAATGTAGATAAAGATAAGAAGGTTTTAACTGTGGCCGTGGGAGATGGTAGGAGAATAATTTGTAAGGGTAGAAAACAATAACATGATACAAGAGATACAGATAGAGTAGTTAACAAATGGAATAAACTTAAGAACCATGTCATGAATACTTAAGCTATCGGTTCTTGTAAGAGGTTAGATAACTTTATAGATAGGAATGACAGGTAGTAATGCACATGGAACTGCCTATTTTAGGCCATTTGGTCTCTTGCAATCTCCTTATTTATGTTCTAATAGAGATGGAAGCTGGAAAGGCACATGAACTGGGTAGATGTCATTAAGAATGTTTGGCAGAGGGTGGAATAGTTGTAGTGGAATGGTTGATGAGGTTGTTTAATGTGTGTCTAAGGGAAGAAATTGGTAAATCGGAAGAGCTCCTGTTCCGCTATACAAGGGAATGGGAGACATCACTGAATGTAATAATTTTATAGTGTCTGTTGCATTGGTCGGTAAGTCGTATGGACAGCTCTTCATTGAGAAAACAAAGTACGATAGGTATATGAAAAAGATATGGTTGTACGGAAATATTCAGGATTTCATGAACCTAGAGAAGGCATATGATAAGGTTGGTACACGTTCTGGACTGCATTGGCAAAGTATGAAACAGGAGGATGTTTTTGAAGGCGATGGTATTCTACACGAGTATTGATGTATCCACGAGAGATGGCAATGGAGAAAATGGATAGTGTGAGGCCGGTGTGACTGTGTTGCCTTCGATCCGAGAGGTGTGGCGGTGGTCCGGGATGACCTTACGCTCATGAGGTACTGAATGAGAATTTTAATGTGTATACAGTGGGTGTGTACTTTGACTCAACCACCTCCTTATAGAAATGTGTGTATATATATATATATATATATATATATATATATATATATACATATATATATATATATATATATATATATATATAATTTGTGTGGAGTTATATATGTATGTATTTGTTTGTTACTTATACTTTCTCTTGTTTCTATTTATCTTGTTTGCATGTTCAATATCTAATTTATTCATTGATTAAGTTATTACTTTTGCTTATTATCTATTACTACTCTTATATAAATGCAGTTTTATCTATTATTAATTCTATTTTCTATTCGTTATAATGCACAATTTATGCTTATTAACTTATTACATACATTCTTTAATTTTGTTCATATGTTTCTTTACTTTTTTATAGTGGCCGATAATAGATTATATATTTTTTAGCAGATGTGGCAAAAAAAAAAAAATCAGCAGACGTACTTACTAAACTATGTCTTATCATTAGGTATATTAAAAATAAATACACTATATTTTTTCAGAAACTATGGCTAGACGCGGGTTATTTTTTCTTTATCAGATACGGTTGGAAGTAAAGTCTATTTTATTTAGCGGTTTGGGGCACGTGCTCATTTCGACTTGTCGGGTCAGGATTTTGAAAAGAAAGGACGGAGGTCGAGGTAAACAGCCTCGCCATTAGCGCTGGGCGTGGGCGAGGCCTCCCAAGCAGGCGGGTGGGCGTGCGTGGAGGTGGTGGGTGGGGGTTCTTTCAAGATACGCCCACCAGGGGGTGAGTGGGCGGGAGGTGATGGAGGAGGAGGAACAGGAGGGGAAGGGCATGGAAGAGAGGGAAGAAAAGGAGGACGGGGAAGAGAAGGTAAAAAGTGAAGATGAGTAGGGAGAGAGATGACGAGGAGGAGTAGGAGTAGGAGGGGAAACAAAGAATTGGAGGAGGAAGAAGAGGAGGAGGGGAGAGGAAGAGGTGGACGATGAGAGAGAGGAGGAGAGAG
>NC_134789.1:14272637-14275137 GCF_046742065.1 Oratosquilla oratoria | reverse complement strand
TCTATTTATCTATTTATTTGTTTGATTATCTATTCATTTATTTGTTTATCTATGTATTCATTAATTTGTTTGTTTATTTATTTATTTGTTTATTTGTTTATCTATTTATTTATTTATCTATGTATTTATTTATTTATATATTCATTTGTTTATTCATCTATCTATTCATCTATTCAATTATTTGCTTATCTATGTATTTTTATTTATATATCTATTTGTTTACGTATTTATTTATTTTTTATGAGTAATATTTATTTATATATTTGTTTATTCATCTATTTATTTCTATTCATTTATTTGCTTATCTATGTATTTTTTATTTATATATCTATTTGTTTACGTATTTATTTATTTTTTATTTGAGTGATATTTATCTATATTTTTATCTATTTTGTTTATCCTTTTTATTATGATTTTTTCATTATCATTGGATCCCTTCAGCCATTTTCTTCATATTTATTTATTTATTTATTTATTTATTTATTTATTTATTTTTTTTTTAAGCCCAGCGATGTCATGAGTTTCTACCTTCTGTCCGGCACAATTACTTCTAATTCTTTCTATTTCGTTTCTCGTTGTAGACTTCTTTTGTTCATTTTCTTTTTACGTTTCCCCGTTTTACTTTCGTTTTAATTATATTTCCAGATGTCTTATTTCTCTATCCTTTCTTTTTTTTCTCCCTTCCGTCTTTTCTTATTTCTTCTCTTTCGTCTTTTTCTCTTTAATTTATTTTCTTCCTATTCTCATTCGTCGTTTTAATTCTTCCTTTTCTATCTTATTTTTTTCATTTTTCTTCATCATTATTTTGTTTTTTGTTTTACTTCTTCCTTCACTTCTTCCTATCTCTCTGCTTTTTCTTCTCTTTTTCTCTTCCATCTTCTCCTTCTCTTATTTCCTCTTTTCTCTTTATTCTCTTTTTCTGCCACTTCTCCAAAAGTGCTTCACACAACATCCTCGTAAGCTCTGGGACAGTGACCATAGCAGTTAAGCGGGACCTGAACGGTCAATATTATTGTGCAATATTCCTTAAACAATATTATTGTGCAATATTTCTTATGAAACGGTATTACTGACGATGTAGGGATGCTATTGAAAAAGCACACGCGTTTGACCTGTACATTTGATGTCTTCAACATATTGTTTCATTCTTCAATACCATCCCTACACCGTCAATAATATTGCACAATACGAAATATTGCGCAATATTATTGATCGTGTTGGGTCCGCTTTATGCTGTCAGAGAAATTTACACTCCCCTATCATCTTAATCCAGTCTTCTTCTCCCTTCCTTCCTCATCTTCCTCCTCCTGTTCCTCTTCTTCCTCTTCACCTTTTATATTTTTTCTCCCATTCTTCCTCCTCTTCTCATCCTCCTCTTCCCCTTTTATCTTTTTCCCTCTCCTTCTTCCCCCCTCTCTCCATTTGTCTTCTTCCTCTTCCCTCTTATCATTTTCCCTTTCCTTTCTCCTCTTTCCTCTCTTTTTAATATATGTACTATTTTTCTTTGGTGTCCTCTCCTCCTCCTCTTCTTTTTATGTCCACTTTATCGCCCAAAGCTTGAAAGAGAGGGACACGCGCCGTTGTGGGGTTGTGTAATGTCGCCATGTTTGTCCACACTGGCTCAGTGTTTGCTTCCTCTCCTTTTCATCCCGCCCTCCCTCTCCTTGTCTCACTTCCTTTTGAAAACCTCTTCTTATTCCTTCCCTCCCCCAACTTTCTCTCTTCTTCCTCTCTTTTTAATTACCCGTTATTTTCACTTTTTTTTTAAATCTATTTTAGATCTCCCCTCTTTCCTTTGTTTATGTTCTTTAACTTTCCTTCCCTTACCTATCCTCTTACCTATGCCTCCCTTCTTTTTTCGTCATTTCCCCTTTTCCCCTCCCTTTTCATCCGTTCTCTTCTTTCTTTCACTTCCCTGTCATCTTTCATATTCTTCCCTTCCTTTCCCTTTCCCTTCCCTTTCTATCCCTTCTCTTCTTCCTTTTTTTTATCTTTTATCTTCTTTCATCCCGACTCCTTCCCATCCTTCCATTCCCCTTTTCCCTTCCCTTTCTATCCGTTCTCTTCTCTCTTCCTTTCTTATCTTTTACCTTCTTTTACCCCAACTCCTTCTCTTCCCTTGACTCCCCTTTTCCCTTCCATTTCTATCCGTTCTCTTTTCTCTTCCTTTCTTATCTTTTACCTTTTTCTAACCCGACTCCTTCCTCTTCCCTTTCCTTCCCTTCCCTTCCCTTCCCTTCATTCCCCTTTTCCCTTCCCTTTCTATCAGTTCTCTTTTCTCTTCCTTTCTTATCTTTTACCTCTTTTTACCCCGACTCCTTCCTCTTCCCATCCCTTCCCTTCCCTCCTTCCTTTCCTTCCCTCCCCTCCCTTTCCCTCCCTTCCTCATTCCTTTCCCTCCCTCCCCTCCTTTCTTTCCCTTTCCTTTTCTTTCCTTCCCTTCCCTTCCCTCCTTCCCTGACACATGTGAAACGCTTGAATATGCAGAGCATGCAAGTAG
>NC_134789.1:14267637-14270137 GCF_046742065.1 Oratosquilla oratoria | reverse complement strand
TTTGTACAGATACTATTCTTACTTCAGAAAATAAACAAACGAGATATAAAAAAAAATATGATTAAAACTCGAAATTAATCTCAGTAAAGATAAAAATAATAATCCCCTTTCATGTTCATTTGAGTAGTTCCCTCGGGCGAAAAAAGACGCGTTTCAGAGGTTATACAAGGTCAAGGGAGCATTGCGTCACTGGCGTGACCTGAGTTTACATAACGGCGCGCAATTGTGATAGTGTCTGAAGCTTCAAAAGCAAGAAAAATGAAATATCGTCATATAAGGTAAAGATTAAGGATTTCCGTTGTGTAATTCTAGTTTATCCTTCTAGATGGCTTAGAAAAGCATACACACACACACACACACACACACACACACACACACACACACACACACACACACACACACACACACACACGCGCGCGCGCACACACACAAAGGATTACAAAGGATTACAAAGGCGGAGCATGCCGACAGGAGACCTTTTGATCCATATCTAGGTCGGATGCGAAAAAAAAATCATATTAATAATAAAATAATAAATAAAAACTATGATAATGTAAATAACAAATAAAATAAATAAATAAATGCATAGGTATAGTTAAATAATAAACAAACAGGTAAATAGTAAATAATAATAAATTGACATATAACTAATAATAAATAAAAATCAGACAGACAAATTATAACAAAACAAAAACAAATAATATAAGATAAATTATAATCATTACAGCATCTTACTTAGGTATTTATCTAAATGATTCTTAAAGCTTCGAACTGAACTACATTGCACTACCTGTGCAGGAAGTTTATTCCATTCATTTACTACACGGTTGGCAAAGTTGTTTCTACCTACTTCCAAATTGAATCTATTTCCGGAGAGTTTAAGACCATTGTTTCTTGTCTGATTCTCATTCAATGTAAAAATTTGGTCACTTTTGATGTTGTCAATTCCCTTTAGAATTTTAAAGACCTGTATCAAGTCACCTCTGAGTCTACGCTTTTTTAGGGAAAACAGATTCATATGTTTTAGTCGATTTTCGTATGATTTATTTTTGATATTTGGAATCAGTTTTGTGGCTCGCCGTTGTACTTTTTCCAATCTGTCAATGTCTTTAATGAGATTCGGTGACCATACGGAAACAGCATATTCCAAATGTGGACGAACTAACGATTTATATAGCTTGTTAATGAGTGATGGACTTTTGAAATCAAAAGATCGCGCAATCAGTCCTAGAATCTTATTTGCTTTCTCAGAGGCTGAAATACACTGCTTGGATGATTTGAGGTCGTTACTGATAATTACGCCGAGATCTTTTTCACTATCCACTTTTGTTAACGAATTTCCAAATAACTTGTAATCGTACTTACTGTTATTTTTACCTATGTGCATTACCTTGCATTTACTTGTGTTAAATTTCATTAGCCACTTTTCAGACCATTGCTGTAATTTATCTAAATCTTCTTGAATATCTAATTGGTTTGAGTGATCATTTGCCACTCCGCACAGTTTTGTATCATCAGCAAATTTGGAAACAGTAGATTTTAGTCCATGGTCTATATCATTTATATATACTATGAATAGAAGTGGCCCAAGAACGGAACCCTGAGGAACTCCACTTAAAACGCTTTTCATTCCAGAAGTTTTTCCATTTAAAACAACTCTCTGTTTTCGATCATTCAACCAATTACTAGTCCAACCTAATAGGCTACCACTTATTCCATGCAAAGCTAATTTAGTAAGTAGTCTTTCGTGTGGGACGGTATCAAAAGCTTTTGCAAAGTCTAGATATACTAAATCTATATTGTTTCTTTTGTCATAATTCGAGATAACTGTGTTGTAGAATTCGAGTAAGTTAGTCACGCAAGAATGTTTCCGTCTGAAACCATGCTGGCTATCATTTATCAAACGGTTACTTTCTAAATGATGTTCGATAGCATCTCTGATGATAGTTTCCATTATTTTTCCTACGATTGAAGACAAACTTATAGGCCTATAGTTATTTGGTTTCTTTTTGTCACCTTTTTTGAATATGGGAGTAACGTTAGCTAGCTTCCATTCTCTTGGGACATCTCCGGATATGATGGATTTCTTGAAAATATATTCTAATGGAACAACAATCTCATTTTTCATTTCCTTTAAGATTCTTGGATGCCAACCGTCAGGCCCTGGTGTTTTATTAACTT
The DNA here is from genome assembly GCF_046742065.1 of Oratosquilla oratoria. Lineage (NCBI taxonomy): Eukaryota > Metazoa > Arthropoda > Malacostraca > Stomatopoda > Squillidae > Oratosquilla > Oratosquilla oratoria. Next base: position 14,267,956 of record NC_134789.1, on the reverse strand, counting down.
TGAGTTTGTCTATACACCTTTTAATTTTTCTTTTGTTATATTTACCGTCCCGAGTAAGTTTACCCTAGACTTTTCACAGGTTTCAGTTTGGAATAATTGTTTAAGATATTACACATTCCTTCATTTGAATATTCAAGTTGACCGTCAGCAGATAATAGTGGACCAATGTGATTCCTAACAACCTTTTTATCTCTAATGTAACTATAGAATTCTTTGGGATTCTCTTTGGATTTCTCAGCGATGTTCATTTCGTATTGTCGTTTTCTTTTTCTTATTGTCTTTTTTAAGTTTCTCTGTATTGATACATAACTTTCATAGT
>NC_134789.1:14252637-14255137 GCF_046742065.1 Oratosquilla oratoria | reverse complement strand
TATACACCTGAAGAAGTTCATATATATATATATATATATATATATATATATATATATATACACCTGAAGAAGTTCATATTATATATATATATATATATATATATATATACACCTGAAGAAGTTCATATATATATATATATATATATATATATATATAAATATATTTTTTTTTATTTATCACGTTAAAACCACTGTTGGAGTAAAAACGACTGGAGACGGGGAATCTATATATTTCGATTGCAACCTGCAATCCTCTTCAGTGACTGAAGAGGATTGCAGGTTGCATTCGAAATAGATAGATTCCTCGTCTCCAGTATTTTTTTTACTCCAGTGATTTTCATATATTTGACAAATGTGTGATTACATTTTTCACCTGTAATATATATAAACAAACACACACACACACACACACACACACACACACACACACACACACAAACACACATATATATATATATATATATATATATATATATATATATATATATATATATATATATATACGCACATGGACACTAAAGGTCCTTGCTCTCTTATAAGAGCAGTGACAGAGTTGAAGAACTCGATAGATATATAATCTACTTATGTAACACAATGTAACATAACACCTTAAGCATAACACACGATATGATATCTGCAAAAACCACGCCGTATGCCCCGCCCGTGAGCTCTTCACATGCACGTGATTGGTCGTCTTTGGGGCGGAGTTTATGTCCTGACCAATCACGACAGAGTAGGGGGGGTGGGGCTTAATAATAAAAAAAAAAAGTTTGAAAGTGTGTCAATGTTCTTCGTTTAGATTGTCTCAGACTTTGAGGAAAGTAGTTCCACTCTTAAGGAGAGTAATGTGTATCTTATTAGTAAAGAAATTGACTAATATATCAAATAAAGCCTTGCATCAGGAATGCTAACAGGTAATTTCTAGAAATTGTATATTTTTGTTAAGTTAACCATGTTTGATAAATTTCTTTATCCTGGATGATAATACACAATGTATTATTTGTCCAAAACAGTGACACGTTCTAAACAAATCGAAAATGAATTTTCCACAATTGTCACCGAGAAATCTTGTTATCATAGGAATGTTGAAAAGAGCACAAAAGATAAGATTGAAAGGTGGGAGACGGTGAACGGAGAAAAAGATTGGCGCGGATGATAGGATACGAGAATCACAACATAAAGAATAAGGTGAGGAGTCTACGGCAGGAGGCGCTAAGTAACTGCCGTCACCTTTGCCTTATGCGCTTGGAATGTTGGGGCAGGTAACGGTAACTGCTGGGAATTGGAGAGGAGTGCGGGATTCGAACCCACGTCCATGCAAATGCGAGACCAGCACATTTCTGAATATACCATCAGCGTAGTACATATAATGAAGCAGAGGGGGTAAACCATCTCTGGCTTAAAGCGTTATCACACTGGGCTATTTTTCCCTCCGACTTTTGGGGCAGATTTGCAGCCCACAGTTTTCGGGAATATGTCTGATATGTTGGAGAAAATTTATTTTCCTCCACCATATCAGATGACATTCCATGAATTTTCATTGAGAAAACAAAGTAGTTTACCATAGCGATTCTACGGCGAAAAAGTTCTGGAGGTAGGTGATATCGCCGATTAATCGGAGGTTGGAGGAAAAATAAACCAGTGTGATGACCCATTTAAGTGCGTAACAGAAGAAAGCGGCACAAATGAAGATGTATAGGAAGGGACAGGAAGGGTTGGCACGAGGCTGAGATGTGTTTTGAGTTTCATGCATGTCTTTTATATGTTGGGAAATATATCTTTAGTATCACTTACTAATGTTTTTCGTTCTTGAGTGTTTGGTTTCGTTGGGAGATGTTCCACTTACGAATACTGATTCCACGTGCATCCGCCTAGGACCCGACGCCTTTCAAGCATGCTTGAAACACGACACTAAATAAAAAAAAAATTGCAAACGAGGTCAACCCGAGATATAAACAGAGAAAAATACGGAAATGGGACGATTACGAGATAAAAAATAAAATAAAAACAGAGATTGGCTATGAGTAAACGGAAGAGGCAAAGAAAACGTAACGTTTGGGGGGAAAGGGGTCTGTCTAGAGAAGGAACACGAGGAGATGCAATAGAGTACGGAGGGGAGGAACAAAGAAATGCGATTACGAAGGATATTAAGAAGAGGATAAATTGAGATGTTGAAACGAATAAAGGAGGAAGAGGAAAAGGAGGAGGTTGAGGAGGAAGAGGAAGAAAAGTAGGTTGATGAGGTGAAAAAGGAGGAGGTTGAGGAGAAAAAGGAGGAGGTTGAGGAGGAAGAGGAGGAGGAAAAGGAGAAGTAGGAGGAGAGCAGTAGGAGGAAAAGGAAAAGTAGGATGCGGAGGGGAGGAGTAAAAGGAGTTTAAGGAGGAGGAGGAAAATGAGGTTGAGGGGGAGTAGGAGGAGGAAGAGCAGGATCAAGAAGAGGAAGGGAGAAGTAGGAGGAGGAGGAGGAGGAGGAAGAAAAGAGGAGGATGTGTATGATGAG
>NC_134789.1:14230137-14242637 GCF_046742065.1 Oratosquilla oratoria | reverse complement strand
CTGCTTTACGCCGTCTTCGTCCCTGGAATATCTCCCCGAGAATCTTTGGAAATGCAAAACAACGACGGGCCATCACTCTTCTGGTTGGGTTTCCTTTAAGTTGATGCTTATTTAGAGGAAAAGATAGAAACTGTTCAAAATAACCTCAGAATAATCTCCGCTCTGTCTCTCTCCTTCCCCATCTTTTCTCCATCCCTCCCTCTCTCTCTCCCTCCCTCTCTCTCTCCCTCTCTCTTTCCCCCCTCTCTCTTCCCCTTTCTCTCCCTCTCCCTCCTCTCTCTCTCTTTCCCTCCTTCTCTGTCTCTCCCTCCCCCTCTCTCTCACTCTCCCCCTCTCTCTCCCTTTCCCCCCTCTCTTTCTCTCTCCCTTCTCTCTCTCCCTCTTTCCCCTTCTCTCTCTCCCTTTCTCTCCCTCTCCCCCCACTCTCTCTCTCCCCTCTCTTTGGTAAGCACACACATATACCCACTGAAACTCTCTCCAATCGCTACTCCTTCCTCTCTGGTCAGTCATGCTCAGGCCCACATACGCGTTACTCCAGAACTCTTCCTTCTCCTTCCACTCACGCAGCAGTTGCATGACATATGTACAAATAACATTAATTAGAACCTCTTCAGTTTCCATCTTCAAACTCATCAATCTATCAAACACCATGATTATTTCCAATAAAATATCAATATATTTTCTCTTCAGCACCAAACGCCCCCTTTTACTCTATTTCATGATAATCGCAACAAGGAGAATAAACATTTAATTCTAATGTCGGGTGACATCAACGGTGGTATTCTTAAGAAAATTATTTCCTTATATAAATCTTATACAAACCCTTGGAAGGGAAATATTTATATAAGGATTTTTTTTTTTTTTTTTTTTTAATAAGAATACCACCGTAAGATTGTTACGGTGGTATTCTTAAAAAAATATCTTACATAAATCTTTCCCTTCCAAGGATTTATATTAGATTTTTAGAATACCACCGTAAGAAGTTTGGATGCCAGCTAGGGGCGAGCCTCTCTTCCTTGCATACAACTCGTAACAGGTTCCGATCCTTTTGTAACCTTTATTAACACAGCGGTAACATACTGGCATCCTACCTTTGCAAGCCCGAGTTCGAGACTGTTGTAACGGCTGGATTTGGTTTTATGGTAAAGCATCTTGTATCCTTTAACCAACCCTACCTTTACGTCACTGCAATTTTGTTTCCTGTACACAGTACGTCTTATCTCTCTCCTTTATATTCATTACCATCTCCCTTTTCCTGTCATCGTACCAATATTCAAAGGCCTCAGGACAGCGGTGTGAGGTTGTTCAGAAGGATAGAAACGCTGGTAAACTGCAGTAAAAAAAAAAAAAAAAAAAAAAAAAGTCACATTCCCATGTTCACTTGGCCCCCCTCCCATTTTCTTGTCTCTTCTTCCCCGTTTTCTTTCTCTTCCCTTTGGTCTGCCAATCAACGAGTGAGAAAAAAATATATATATATTCTTATTATATCATACATATCCATGTAAAGATATTACGTAATCTTCGTTACGAAAGTGATAATGTTTTGTTGAATTTAACAAATGCTTTGCGTATCTTCTCTTTCTCTTCTTGCTGATTATAGATAATCCCAGGGCAAACGAACTCTTAAATTCTCCACATTAATTTCCTGCAAGAAGCCGAAAGGACATGTCTCTCTATTTTACGTTTCTCATACCCCCCCTCCGGTCATCCGGTGTCGCACATTGAAAAAGTAATCTCATTTGATTATGTTAGTTATTGTTATTTCGACAAAAGAATTCAGGAATATTCCTGGACATTGATAACGTCGCTTTGTTCCCCACGGCCAGATTGGCAAGGATTTTCTTAGAGTTCATGGAAAGTGTAGAATAGTCCACTGTTTGTCTATCTGTACAGCAAATGTCAAATTCCTGTTCACAGTTGACAAACCTTATTTCTATTACGGAATGTATGTATTCATTTAGGTGAGCATGTATGTATGTATGTATGTATGTATATATGTATATTTGTACGAGTATGTATGTGTGTACGCTCGTATGTATGTAGATACACGACTAAGTGTGCGTGTGCTTGTGTATTTACCTAGTTGTATTACACGGGAAGGGAGCTATGCTCGTAGTGATCCGTCTTTGTATCTTTCAGTATCAAGTTTTTTCTTAAAATATTGAATAGTATTTGCACACACTGTTTCTTTATCTAAGTTATTCCATATATCCAGCACTCTTGTGTGGGAAGCTATTCTTTTTCCGATCTCTTCTATAGTTATCCTTTTTGAGTTTCTTTTTATGACCTCTTGTTTTTCCATTGACGTTTTTTAGTAAATCATTCCTGTCAAGGATTTCCATTCCTTTCATGATTTTAAATATAGTCAGTAGATCACCTCTTTCTCTTCTATGCTCTAGTGTTGGAAGTTCCAATTTCGATAATCTTTGTTCGTATGTTAAATTGGAAAGAGCTGGTGCCAACTTTGTTGTTGCTCTTCGTATTCTTTCTAGTTTCCTTATATTCTTTTTAGTACTGGGTGTCCATAGTGTCGTTGTATATTCCAGCTTTGATCTAATCAATGTAACTAATATTTTTTTTAAATAATTTCTTCATCCAAGTAGTCAAATGCCACTTTCATTACAAAGGATTACAAAAGATTACAAAGGCAGAGCATGCCGACAGGAGACCTTTTGGCCCATATCTAGGTCGGATGCGAAAAAAGAAATCATATTAATAATAAAACAATAAATAAAAACTATAATAATGTAAATAACAAATAAAATACATAAATAAATGCATAGGTATAGTTAAGTAATAAACAAACAGGTAAATAGTAAATAATAATAAATTGACATATAACTAATAATAAATGAAAATCAGACAGACAAATGATGACAAAACAAAAGCAAATAATATAAGATAAATTATAATCATTACAGCATCTTACTTAGGTATTTATCTAAATGATTCTTAAAGCTTCGAACTGAACTACATTGCACTACCTGTGCAGGAAGTTTATTCCATTCATTTACTACACGGTTGGCAAAGTTGTTTCTACCTACTTCCAAATTGAATCTATTTCCGGATAGTTTGAGACCATTGTTTCTTGTCTGATTCTCATTCAATGTGAAAATTTTGTCACTTTTAATGTTGTCAATTCCCTTTAAAATCTTAAAGACCTGTATCAAGTCACCTCTGAGTCTACGCTTTTTTAGGGAAAACAGATTCATGTGTTTTAGTCGATTTTCGTATGATTTATTTTTGATATTTGGAATCAGTTTTGTGGCTCGCCGTTGTACTTTTTCCAGTCTGTCAATGTCTTTAATGAGATTCGGTGACCATACAGAAACAGCATATTCCAAATGTGGACGAACTAACGATTTATATAGCTTGTTAATGAGTAATGGACTTTTGAAATCAAAAGATCGCGCAATCAGTCCCAGAATCTTATTTGCTTTCTCAGAGGCTGAAATACACTGCTTGGATGATTTGAGGTCGTTACTGATAATTACGCCGAGATCTTTTTCACCATCCACTTTTGTTAACGAATTACCAAATAACTTGTAATCGTACTTACTGTTATTTTTACCTATGTGCATTACCTTGCATTTACTTGTGTTAAATTTCATTAGCCACTTTTCAGACCATTGCTGTAATTGATCTAAATCTTCTTGAATATCTAATTGGTTTGAGTGATCATTTGCCACTCCGCACAGTTTTGTATCATCAGCAAATTTGGAAAAAGTAGATTTTAGTCCATGGTCTATATCATTTATATATACTATGAATAGAAGTGGCCCAAGAACGGAACCCTGAGGAACTCCACTTGCAACACTTTTCCATCCAGAAGTATTTCCATTTAAAACAACTCTCTGTTTTCGACCATTCAACCAATTACTAGTCCAACCTAATAGGCTACCACTTATTCCATGCAAAGCTAATTTAGTAAGTAGTCTTTCGTGTGGGACGGTATCAAAAGCTTTTGCAAAGTCTAGATATATTAAATCTATATTGTTTCTTTTGTCATTATTCGATATGACTGTGTTGTAGAATTCTAGTAAATTAGTCACGCAAGAACGTTTCCGTCTGAAACCATGCTATCATTTATCAAACGGTTACTTTCTAAATGATGTTCGATAGCATCTCTGATGATAGTTTCCATTATTTTTCCTACGATTGAAATCAAACTTATAGGCCTATAGTTATTTGGTTTCTTTTTGTCACCTTTTTTGAATATGGGAGTAACGTTAGCTAGCTTCCATTCTCTTGGGACATCTCCGGATATGATGGATTTCTTGAAAATATATTCTAATGGAACAACAATCTCATTTTTTATTTCCTTTAAGATTCTTGGATGCCAACCGTCAGGCCCTGGTGTTTTATTAACTTTGAGTTTGTCTATACACCTTTTAATTTTTTCTTTTGTTATATTTACCATAGTAAGTTTACCCCAGACTTTTCACAGGTTTCAGTTTGGAATTCACTTTGAGGTGTTTCGTTTACGAATACCGAGCTAAAATAATTGTTTAAGATATTACACATTCCTTCATTTGAATATTCATTAGATGCACCCGAGCACTTATATTTCTTATAAGCCTGTCTCTTTTTAGCAATACTTTTTTCAGTTTCTTTGTCGAGCCACTTTGGGCGAGCCTGATTTGGGGGACGTCTGTCCTTAAAAGGAATGTAAGTTTGAATCATCTTAGTGAGCGTATTTTGAAATATTTCCCACATCTGATCTACAGGTCTTTCGTTTAATTTTGCCTCCCAATCTATAAGCTGAAGCTCCTGACGTAGTCCTATGAACTGAGCTTTACTGAAATCGGGTATTTTAGAAACACAAGTATCTATTCTAAAATTGTTTAGGAGTTTGAATCTAACTAAGTTGTGATCGCTATTTGCAACAGATTCACCGACTTCTACATCAGTTACCATGCTTTCACGGCTAGTGATCAAAAGATCGAGTAAGTTTCCATATCTTGTGGGCTCTTTTACATGCTGAATTAAGTAATTGTCACCAAGAAAATCAATCAAGCGACTACCTATATGGCCATGTTCAAGGGTCATCCAATCAATGTCAGTAAAATTGAAATCACCCATTATCAATAAATCCCGGTTACAGAAACTAGACAGTTCTTGAAATAACAGTTGGTCGTCTGCTAATGATAATGTCTTTGGCCTATATATTACACCTATATTCATTTTTTGTCCATTTGTTTGGGTTAACTCAACCCACAAACTATCATATGCATCCTGTTTCACTTTCTCTAAAACACAAGCATGAACATTGTTTTTAACGTACAATAGAACCCCTACCTTTCTTGTGGTTTCTATTCTGATGAAAGGGTTTAAATCCCGCAATATTAAATTCAGCTTCGAACTCTGTACCATTTAACCATGTCTCAGTTATTCCTATCATATCGGGCTTTTCGCTTTTGACATACGCCTGTATTTCTTGAAATTTGTTCCTAATACTCCTAGCATTAAAGTACATAATTTTTTTTCCTCCACTATAATTACATCCCATCGTGATCTTTTGTCTTCCACTGACATTACATCCTATCTTGATATTTTGGCCTTCATTGACATTCTGTCCGGTATCCCTTCCTAAAATTATATTTTGTCCTTCACTGACATTATATCCTACCGTGATATTTTCTCCTCCATTATCATTACATCCTATCGTGATATTTTGTTCTCCACTATCATTACTTCCCATCGTGATCTTTTGTCCTCCAGTCTCATTACATCCCATTGCGACATTTTGTCCTATGACATTACATCCTAATGTGACATTTCGTCCTCTAGCGACATTACATCCTATCATGATATTTTGGCCTTCATTGACATTCTGTCCGGTATCCCTTCCTAAAATTATATTTTGTCCTTCACTGACATTATATCCTACCGTGATATTTTCTCCTCTATTATCATTACATCCTATCGTGATATTATGTTCTCCACTATCACTGACATTATATCCTACCTTAATAGGTTGTAGGTTTCACCGACTATTTTGTTTATATGTTTATCCGGTGTCATGTCTTTGCTGATTAATGCTCCAAGGTCCCTTTCCGAGTGCGCTTTTTTATATCTTCGCCAATTTTGTGATTTTTTGAAATTCTTTTTTGCTTTTTCCAGACTTCATTATACTACACTTCTTGATATTGAAGTTCACTTCCCACTTTTGAGTCCATTTCCAGATTTTGTCCAGGTCTGATTGTAATGAATCACAGTCCTCTTCTGTTCTTACTTTCTTTAATATTTTTGCGTCATCTGTGTGTGTGTGTTCAGTATGACTGTACACATACATATAAACATTCCACATCTCGTACACATACACATTCATACATATACACATGTAATTGCAAGTTAAATACGCACACACACACACACACACACACACTAACACACACACACACACACACACACACTCACACACACGTACAACTGAAATAGTTTAGACTTCGATAACTATAGGGGCTTCCCTCATCTGAATAAAATCGCATGGTGACAGAAAGAATGACACACAAGGGGTGTAAGAGTCTGAGGGATCGAACTCGAGTCTGCAAAGAGAGCTCGATATGTCACCAGCTCTTTAGTACACTCTTCTGTCTAAGCATTTTTTTTTTTTTTTTAATTTTAATCTTTCATTAATTTGTTTATTTCTATCGTCATTATCATATGCGACATCACAGGTCGCCAAATTAGAAGGAGACTGGAGGTGGATTAAAGCTAATCGTCCGATAATTCTTATTTAATGACTTGTTGGTCTTCATGATTAATTACTGGTGTGTCATTAACTTACGATCAATTCTTTGTTTTCTTTTTTATTTTCTGTCCTTTTTCTTTATCTTCATTTTCAGTGCGCTTTTCTTAGTTTTTTTCTTCCCATTTTCTTCTTGGTTTTGTTTATCAATTATTTTTATTGTTTTTTTATATACATTTTTCTCATTTTTCCCCGGCCAGAGAATCTTTTGATCTGAATAAAATCGTCCGATTTTATTCAGAACAAAATCTACCTCCACTGATCTACCTCTACCTACCTCTTTTATCAAGTTTCTATTCTGCGACTGACGGGTCGAGTGGTTATCCACTTAACTCCATTAATCTTCATTTCCCTTCAACTTTCAATTCCTTCTCTACAGAGATGAGGTGTGCCAAGGAGACGAATAAAATCGCTATGCGGTAGCTTGGATAGAAGTGAAAGTGCCACCCAGCAAGGAAGGGGGGGGGGGTCATCAAGCTGGGATCTAAGGCCGGTGTCCACACTGTCAAACTGTCCGGCGCGGCGCCGCCGTTGCGGCTTGTTCTTGGCGACAGCAAAGTCTCTTCTATAAGTCATTTGACTCCAAAGGTTTTACGAGAATGTCTGAAGCAGGGTGGGGGAGATGGTGGTCATTATATTAAGTTCTGGCTGTCGCCAGGTGATTTTTATTAAGCTCAATGAACTTGCAAACCTAATTCTGTCGCATCCGGCGGCGCCGCTTAGTGACACCAACATAACGCCTCTCCCCATCAAGGTAATAAAATCGCCAGACGGCAGGTAGAATAAAATGACGAGTATCGTCTAGAACGGAAGAGGCCATACTCCTCTTAGGTTTAGACACACGTATGTAGCGATATCTAGTTATCGCCTGATGATTTTATTCAGCAATTATAAGAGAACTCTTGCCCATACGAATTGTTTGCGTACCTTTGGCAAGTCGTGGGACAGGTCGTTATGTCCTTATGGTGCGTCTACTCTCTTGAATAGGTTAACATATCTAAAGAAGTCTAGCAAAGCGCCTCCTGGTGGATGTATGGGTCGCCGATATGCATTTTCTTAATCAAACTCGTTTTTAATCCCCCAGCCCCCACATTCTCTTATTTCATATATGAAATAATAGAAATTAAAAGTAAATCTGGAGATTAGCGGGTATACTGTTTATAAAAATTATCTAATTTTAGCGATTTTTTTCCCTTTGGATTTCATTAAGATTTTCCCAACAGCTATTAGTCTTGTTCATTGTCGTTTCAGGTTCATTTCATTTTTTTGTCTCGACTCAAATATTTATTCATATCTAAACGCATATGCATTTGCTCAAATATTCGTATATGAATATAAACATATATATATACACACATGTATATGTATATATATATGTACATATATGTATATGTATATAATATATATATGTATGTATATATATGTAAATATATGTATATATATGTATATATATATATATATATGTATATATATATATATATATACATATGTGTGTGTGTGTGTGTGTGTGTGTGTATGTATTTGGTGTAAGAAAACTCAGAACGAGGCAGAAGTATTTTAATCTCTTACGTTTCGGCTACACGCCTTCTTTAGAGAGAGAATGACAGACCGACCTACATCTCGCCTTATTTACTCATATGCTCTATTGACATGATCTCACTTGTTGTTTCGGAGAGCCCACGCCGTGATCCGCGCTTGCTCATCTCGTTTGTTAATTTCAATTCTGCCATTATAAGTTTCCCAGTTGTTTTGGCTAGTTTGACGAATCCTTTCCTAAGATTGGTAATGTCTTCTATGCTCATATACGCTGTTTGTACAGTTTTCCTTTTTTCTATCAAGTTCCTTATTAATAAATACCGTATTATGCGAGTCTGCGATGTGTTCGTATTTATCTAAATGTGCGACCAATGAGTTCTATGTTCTATGGTATTTGATGTCATTCCTGTGTACGTAAATATGTGTGCGTAAATATCCTGTGTACGTAAATATGTTCTATGCCACGCAACAATTGGCCTATATAAACACATGATCATCCTTGACAAGATGCTGTAATGCCTGCCATTTTTTTATTTTGTTTTTATTTGTTTGTTATTATTTGTCTGTTTATTTCCTTGATTATCATTTATTATAATTTATCTGTCAATTTATTATTATTTACTATTTACCTGTTTATAAATTATTCAAATTTACCTATCTATTTATTTACTTATTTTATTCATTATTTGTATTATTATATTTTTTATCTATTCATTTATCTTTCTATCTGTCATTATTATATATTTTTTTTGCATCCGACCTAAAGATCTCCTGTCGTCATGCTCCTTCTTTGTAATCCTTTGTATTCTATATCACGATATTTTCTCTCTTCTTGTTTTCTGTTCTAGATTTCACTAAGTCTCTAATTTTCTGCCTGAGGTATAAGGATGCTTTAACCCCGTCTATCTGTAAAAGAGTTTCGATGGACTTTCTTTTAGTGTAGTACTAGGATATATTCGTTCCCTCTTACCTCATACCAGTCTCCTGTTAAGCATTAAAGCTTGACAGTCGTTCTGCCTTGTGTAGTCCCTTATGTATTCGTTCATGGACATATTTTCAGCTTTCTCCCACGTGCCAATTTCAGTAGCTTTCAGTATTAATTTGTTTAGCAGTTCTAATGGATATTTCAGTTTCTTAAAGGCTTCGATGATTTATTTATATCCAATCTCAATGAATTCTGCACTGCATATCCGGATTGCCCTTAGACACACACACACACACACACACACCGACTCGGTGGCATAGTTGGTAGAGCGCTGAACTGGGAAGCAGAAATGCTCCCAGCACCCAGTTCGAATCCTGCCCAGGGCCGAAATTATTTCGGTATCACTGTGCCTCGGGTCGTACTCTGACTCTCGTGGGCGGGGAGTTAGGGGTGTGTGTGTGTGCAAGGTCATAGCATTACCCATAGATCGGACCTACGAGCTCTGAGCTCTCTTCCAGGAGGGAAATAGCTGTCGATCACGAGTCCAACACGTGATCCAAAGACCAAGTGAATACAAAGACCAAGTGAATACACACACACACACACACACACACACACACACACACACACACAGTGGTAGCGATCACAACTGCTTTCACAATGGTCCAGGTTCGAATCCCGCTCAGGGCTGAAATAAGTTCAGTATCGCTGCGCTGCGAGTCGTAACTCCGACTCTCGTGGACGGAAAGTTGGGTGTGTGTGCGCGTGTATGGTCACAGCATTACCCATAGATCGGTCATACGAGCTCTGAGCTCTCGTTCGGGAGGTTAATGGCTGTTGATCGCGAGTCCAACGCGTGATCCGAGACCATGCTGAATCTCTCTCTCTCTCTCTCTCTCTCTCACTCACACACACACACACACACACACACACATACAAACACACACACACACACAATCTTGTCGTTTTGGCCTTTCGCTGTGTGCTGACTGGCCGTGGATGAAATCATCTCTGTTGGTTGGTTTCCTGTAAACCGAAAATTTAACAAAGGTTCGTCTATTCTGAGATCTATGGCGTCCACGAAAGGTCATTTTGTGTCGGCCTCCATACCTACCTATCAATTCTGTTGTTGTCTGCACTGTTAAGTCGTCCGAGTTGATCATTTACTCTTGTGTTCTTTGGCATGAGGAGTAAGATGTCATCCATTTTACGGAACCAGGAACTTCCCTTTCCCATGGTTCGTTTGATGTGATCTGCTTCTAGACACTTCATGTCAAATGAATATGCCAAAGACATTACAGCCTATACAAAGGGTTACAAAGGAGGAGCATGCCGGCAGGAGGCCTTTTGGTCCATAACTAGGTCGGATGCAAAAAAAATAATGATAAATGAATAAATAGATAAAAAAAAATGATAATAATATAAGTAATAATAAAAAAATAAATAAATAAACAAATAGGTAAATAGTGAATAATAATTGATTGACAGATAAATAATAATAAATTAAAATAAAATGAGTAATAATAAACAAACAGACAAATAATGACAAACAAATAAACAAATAATATAAAATAAATGGCAGGCATTACGTTTATATGTACGTATGTAGGTTCGCACATGTTGATATATGTATATATCTCAATGATTTTCCAGAGATTTATAGATTAATGTATTATTTTTATCATGGGATATATTCATAATATTAATAAAATCACGAGGTGGTGGGAGTGGCCAAGAAATTAAAGATGAAATATTGTTGCATCTACTGATTTTATTATAGCTGTCACAAGGCGATTTTGTTAACTTCCGTAGTGGTCACACACACACAAACACACACACACACACACACACACACACACACACACACACACACACACACACACACACACACACACACACACACACACACACACACACACACACACACACACACACACACAAACTCGTGGCGCGGTTGGTAGAGTTCCCGGTTGCTATTGCGGCGGTCCGGGTTCGAATCCCGCCCAGGGCTGAAATAATTTCAGTATCGCTGCGCTGCGGGTTGTTACTCTAACTCTAGTGGGAGGGGAGTTGGGTGTGTGTGTACGTGTAAGGTCACAGCATTTCCCATAGATCGGTCATATACGAGCTCTGAGCCCTTTTCGGGGGGGAAATAGCTGTCGACCACGAGTCCGACACGTGATCCAAGACCATGGTGAATCACACACACATACACATACAACTAAACTATACACGAATTTAAGAGCAAACTAGATACTTCGAGATACAAAGAAAGACGGGACACCACAAGCATAATTCCCTTTCCCATAAGATACAACTAGGTAAATACACACACATGAATTGGTTGTTCTTGCTTTGGATTTGCCTTGTCCAGTGATTTTGTTTTGGTCTCTGTCTGCTGCAGGTTCTATTGTTGTCGGCAGAACAGAATAAAGGTCAACTTTCCGTTTATAGTATAGGGATAAGAGACCCTACTGTCGAAATTATATATACATTTTTTATCAAAATGTAATTAGTGAATACATTTGGCCCGTGCTCTTTTTTAATTGTTACATTTTTTCTCCATCAGTTTATTTCAAGTTAAATTGGGCGACTTCATAAACGCTATTACGTAGCGGGTTGGTTGCAATTAAGCTTTGCATGAGAGGTCATGGGGTCATGTGGAGAACACTGTATGTATGTTATGAAAAATAGACAGACAGACAGACAGACACACGCACACACACACGCAGGCAGACGCACACAAACACACAGGCAGATACACACACACACACACACACACACACACACACACACACACACACACACACACACACACACACACACAAACGCATACAAACACATACAGACACACGCACACATACTCATCCGGGTGTTAATAACTGTCGATCACGAGTCCAATACGTGATCCAAGACCATGGTGAATCACACACACACACACACACACACACACACACACACACACACACACACACACACACACACACACACACACACACACACACACACACACACACACACACACACACACACAAACACAGGCATAGGGTCCCGGTCATTCAAAGCCCCATTCTAGTCGGGTGTAGGTCAGTTGGGTAAAATCAAGTGATGAAGTCCAGCTCACCCTGTCTGTCTGCCTGTCTCTCTCTCTGTTTCTCTGTATTTCTGTCGCTGTATTTCTGTTTGTGTGTCTGTATCTGTTTCTATCTGTCTGTATCCTCTCTCTCTCTCTCTCTCTCTCTCTCTCTCTCTTTTATTTCGTTCCTTCCTTTAGGGGTTGTTTCGCTT
>NC_134789.1:14210137-14222637 GCF_046742065.1 Oratosquilla oratoria | reverse complement strand
GGAGGAGAATGAAGAAGAGGAATAAGAAGAACAGGACGTGGACGTGAAAGTGGAGGAAGAGGATGGGAATGTGGAGAAAGTAGAGAAGAAAGAGGGGAAGATTAAAGAGGAGGAGGAGGAGGAGGAGGAGGAACAGGCAAATGTGAAATACGATGGAGAGAAATAGGGAGGGCAGGGAATGAAGAAGAAAGGGAAAGGGAAGAGGAGGAAGAGGGATAGGAATAATGAAAGGAGGAAAAGAAAGGAGAGAATGGGAGGAGGAGGAAAATGTGGAGGAAAAAAGGGAGGAGGAGGAGGGAAGAGGAAGAGGAGGAAGAGTGATAGGGATAATAAAAGGAGGAAAAGAAAGAGGGGAGAGGAAGGAGAGAATGAATAAGATGAGGAGGAAAAGGAGGATGAAAAGGAGGAGGAGGAGGAGGAGGAGGAGGAGGAGGAGGAGGAGGAGGAGGAAGAAGAAGAGTAGGAGAAGGTTGAAAAAACACAGGAAATGTTTCGTGTCCCAAAGCCACCTGACTAAATTTGTATAGAATGAATCAAATTAACCTTCGTAGCCTTTACTAAAGCTTAGGCCAGACCCTTTTATTCCGAGGAAAAAGAAACACACGGGATAAAGGACCTAGCCACCTTCAATGAGGTGACGTCCTTTGATGATTTAGTTCTGAAATGCGTAAGAGCCCGTAATCGAATTGAAGGAGTATACTGGCTCAAACGATCAAGACATCGTTGCAGACGCTTCCTTGGGCCCCTCAGGAAGGGCACGTGTGTGTCCGATATACAAAGGAAGAATATATGAAGAAATACAAATCAAGCAAATGAGAGGAGATAAGAAAGAGAGGAAGGAAGGGGAGAAGGGAAATGATAAAAGGCCGGAAGGGGAGAGAGTGAGATATTAGATAATTGAGAGGTCTATAAGAAAAGAAAAGAAGAATGGGATAATTAGAACAAAACAGAGATGGACAAGAGAGGGGAAAAGGAGAGAGAGAAAGAGAGATCCAGATAATGTTAATAGAAATATGATTTTCATAAGAAGGTTAACAGCTAAATGCTTAGCTATATATATATATATATATATATATATATATATATATATATATATATATATATATATGTAAGTATATATATACATATATATATATAATATATATATATATATATGTATATACATATATATATACATATGCATATATATATATATATATATATATATATATATATATATATATATAAAGAAAGGAGCAGAGGATGAAGTTGAATTAGGAAAGAAGAAAACATGGATAATTAAAGAAGATGAATCAGAGAAAGAAACATAATAAGAAAAAAAAAAGGAAAAGCAAAAAGAGACAGAAGGAATGTGTTGAAAAGAAGCGGAGGAAAAAAGAGAAGTAAAAGTAGAATAAGAACGAGAGAGTGTAAGACGGGGTGGGGGGTGTGAGAAAAAACGGGCGACCGACTTGAGAAAGGAGGGCAAGAGAAGGCGGAAAGAATTGAAACTCTGAAGATGATGGCGCAGCGACAAGATAGGCGGATCGGGAAGGTAATGGACTGATGAGAAATGAAATGAAATTCGAACGGAGAATAATAGAAAAAAAGAAGACGAAGACGGGTGAAGAAGGACAAGGAGAATGGATGGATGCTAAAGGGTGAGAGAGAGGAATGGAGAGGAGGGGGAAGGGAAAAAGAGAGCGGGAGAGGAAGAGGGGGAGAGAGAGGGGGGAGAGAGGGAGAGAGAGAGAGGGAGAAGGAGAGAAAGTGTTCTTATTTGTTATGGACTGTAGTATACCATATACACACATTCACAGACAGACAGACATGCAGACACGCATGCAAACACACACACACACACACACACACACACACACACACACACACACACACACACACACACACACACACACACACACACATACATGCACACACACACACACACACACACACATGAAACACATCACACACACGAAACAAACACCCGCCAAAACACACACACACACACACACACACACACACACACACACACACACACACACACACACACACACACACACACACACACAACACATATATATATATATATATATATATTATATATATATATATACATATATAAATATATACACACATACACATTACACACACACTACACACACACCAAACATACACACACACACACACACACACACACACACGCACACATGCACACACACACACACACACACACACACACACACACACACGAAACACATCACACACACGAAACACCCACACCAACATATACACACATACACACTACACACACACACACACACACACACACACACACACACACACACACACACACACACACACACACACACACACACACACACACACACACACACACACACACACACACACACACACACACACACACACACACACACACACACACACACATACATACACACACACCAGATACACACACCACGCACATATATAGACAGGAAGACAGACTGAAAGACAGATGCAAAAATATATAGACAGATTGACAGAAACTAAAGGGAAGTCGTGCAGAAAGCGAGCGAATCAAGAGGCAGATGCATAGACAGTTGGACAGACATTGCGAAAGGGGACTAGACAATAGGAGGACGAAAGATTGTGAAACAAAAAGAAAAAACAAAAAAGGTGGCGGGAGCGGGAGTTGATGAAAGGAGGAAGGCAAGAGGGACGTTATAAAGACAGAAGAAGCGGAGACAGGAGAAGAGGAGACAGAAAGGGACGGTGACGGGGATTGGTCTTCGAAATATTGGCGAGGACATTGAGGAACGTCGTGGTAAAGTAAAGGAACAAGGAGAGGGAGAAGGAAGAGGAACGATATTAGAACTGAATCTAGAATGATTTTTTCCTTGTAATAAAAAAAATAGAAATAAAAATAAATAAATAAACAAACAAATAAAAAGCATTAAAATATAAAATTGAAGTAAATAAATTAATTGTTATTTTTTTTTTGTAAGATAAGATGCGATTCATAAGGCAAACCAAAATTGCAGTAGCAATAAAAAACAAAGAAACAAATAAAAAAAAAAAAAGTAAAATAAAGGGTCTTTTCCATTTTACGGCATGCAGAATTTTTAGGTTAGGTTAGGTGAGGTCAGGTTAGGTCATGTTAGATTAGGTCAGGCTAGGTTAGGTTTCAGATTAATATTCATTTCTTACCTCTCTAAAAAAATTTGAAATCAACCGCATGACGTAAAAAAAATAAATATCCAAAAAAGATAAATGAATAGATAGACAAATGAAATAATAATAAAAATGACCAAAATATACCAAGAGCAGTTACATGCAAATGGACCAGGATGTGGGAGGCCCACGGCCCGTGGTCCTTGTTTGAGCGTGTACCTTTCGGGGAAACAGTCGAGCGAGTTCGTAAAGTCTTTATATACAAAGACCCACAAGCCCTCAGTCATGACCCTAACGCCATTCAAGATGTATGTGACTTAAATGATTTTTTTTATTTCTTTATCATTTATTTATTCATACGTTCATTTATTTGGTTATCATTTATTTGTATGTATTCATCTATCTGTTTTCCGATTTATCATTCGATATTTTTCTGATCGTGAAGATTTCACACAAAAGTACTCGCGTACAAAGATGTGGGCGCGCGGGCGCATACATACATACATGCGCGCGCACACGCATAAACACACACACACACACACACATACACACACACACACACACACACACACACACACACACACACACACACACACACACACACACACACACACACACATACAGGCAGAGAGAGAGAGAGAGAGGGGGGAAGAGAGGGAGAGAGAGAGAGAGAGAGAGAGAGAGAGAGAGAGAGAGAGAGAGAGAGAGAGAGAGAGAGAGAGAGAGAGAGAGAGAGAGAGAGAGAGAGAGAGAATAAATGAATGAGACACAAACCAACAAGCAGACAGACAGACAGGAGGGCAGTAAGAAGGTGAGACATTGAACGAGTGAGAGATAACAAGTGGCCACCAAAGATTCGTGAGCAAGAAGTGGAACTGACTAAAACGGCTCCTTATCTATAGCGGCACTATTGGGAAAACAAACAGGAATAAAATCTCAGACAGACAGTGCCAGGGTCAGTAGCAGGTGGGGAAGGCAAGAGGTAATTACCACGGAGGACGTCATCAGGGGGCGGAGGGTGGGAGGGGAGCGTGGGAGTCCGTATTTTCTAACAACAGGGTCTGCGGAAACCTACTAGGGAGTCTGCAAGATGGGGAATTGCTTTATTTTTCCATTTCAAAAATATAGACGGATTTTTTTTGTGGGGTGTTTCAAGCTTGTACGATGAAAACAATGTAATTGTTAACACCAATTTCTGTAAAAAAAAAAAAAAAAAAAAAAATTACATACAAACTTGAAAATACTACATCCTATCTAATACCGTATCAAGGGGTGCCCCAAGTAAGTAAATCGATGTTAAGGGTCCACATATTTCTGAAAGGTTGAGACACTCTAAGGGGGGCCTAGAGACAAAAGAATTATAATAATTCATACGGAGTTTAATCACAATCGGATGTTATGGCGTTCCTCGTGTCCTCAGAAACGTTTCTTTGTCGTAAACCTCTTCAGAAACGTTTTCTTGTCAAAGGCATGGGAATATAATTATGTCTGTACATAAAGGCGAAGTTACTTGGTGCAGCATAGGAATTTAGCCCTTAAAGTCGAGTTGGCTTGTACGCATTTAATTCAGTCTCTATGAATACACACAAGTGTTTATGTACGAGTTGTTGCGAGCTAGGCGTATGAAGGCTAATAGGCTTAGATATATATATGCTCTAGTACACATCTGTATATACACACACGCTGTAAATTCACTATGGTGTTGGCTGACGTGCTGGGCTCGTGATCAACAGTTGTTATTCTTCCGGATGAGAGCTCGATAGCTTTACAGCCCGATCTATGGTTAATATTTTCAATTTACACCCACACACAAACACACACACACACACACACACACACACACACACACACACACACACACACATACATACACACACACACAATCTGGCTCAAGTGAGTCAGTAGCGGTTTGAAGTATAATTGTTTTTTGTTTCATACCCTTATCATGGTTCGATCTCGGACCTCCAACGTGAGAGTTCAAGATGCTATTCACTACTCCAGCAAGGTGTGTATGCGCGCGCACGCGTATATATATGTGTGTGTGTACGTGTCTACGTGTGATTCACCATGGTCTTGGATCACGTGTGGGACTCGTGATCGACAGCTATTTCCCTCCCGGTGTGTGTCCGTGTGCGTGCGTGTGTGTGTGTGTGTGTGTGTGTGTGTGTGTGTGTGTGTGTGTGTGTGTGTGTGTGTGTGTGTGTGTGTGTGTGTGTGTGTGTGTGTGTGTGTGTGTGTGTGTGTGTGTGAATAAAACTGTCTGGCGACGACAAGCGGTGTGTGGGCTTTTCGGGCAAGACGTCTCTGGCAAGAAAATCCCGCAGTAATTGGATACTTGAGGCCGAGCATGGGGAGGAAGGAGGAGTAGGAGGAGGAGGAGGAGGAGCAGGAAGAGAAGGAAGGAGAAGGAGAAGGAGGAGTGAGGAATGAAGAGGGAAGAAGGAGGAGGGGAGTGAGGAGTGAAAAGGGAAGAGGAGGAAGGAGGAGGAGAGGAGGAAGGAGGAAGAAGGAGGAGGGGGAGTGTGGAGTGATGAGGGAAGAAGGAGGAGGGGGCGTGAGTAATGAAGAGGGAAGAGGAGGAAGGAGGAAGAAGAGTGTGAGGGGAAGGGGGTGGGGAGGGAAAAAAGAGGAGTAGGAGGAGAAAGAAGAAGAGCAGGACGAGGAGGAAGGAAAAAGAGGAGTAAGAAAAGGAGGAGGGTGGAAGAAGAGAAGTAGTAGGAGGCGGAAGGAAAAAGAGGAGTAAGAGAAGGAGGAGGAGGGAGGAAGAAGAGGAGTAGGAGGAGGAGGAAGAAGAGGAGTAGGAAGAGGAGTAGGAAGAAGGGGAGTAGGAAGAGGAGTAGGGGAGGAGGAGGAGGAGGAGGAGGAGGAGGAGGAGGAGGAAGAGGAAGTAGAGTAGTAGTTGTAGTAGTAGGAGGAGGAAGAAGAGGAGACTGAGGATGGAGGCATGAGGAGGAAGAGGAAGAGTAATAGGAGATCGAGAAAAAAAGAGAGATGTTTATTCGTTGTATGTCAATAGTTCAGGTCTTGGGGGCTCCGCGAATGATCTGGTTAGGTTCTCTTGGCTCTTTTCCGTTCTGTGGGAGGCTCATACATACACACACACACACACACACGGCTCGGGTTCCGAATAGCGACTGTCATAACAGCGACTGTCAATAGAGCGACTTCACAATCGCGATTCTTTTAAAACAGCGACCATCACAACAGCGACCACATGATAGCGATTGTATTATAAGAGCGACTGTCATAACAGCGACATTATCGCATCAGCAGTCCTCCAAATGTTGCTATCATTATTTTTTTATCATTGAAAGAAAATATATTATTAAAATAATTTAAAAAAAATTACTTATACATCATTTCAGGTAACAATATTTTTTGCACATACTGTGTGAAAATGAAATGAAATTTATTAAACAAATTATCTAAATTGAAATTATACAGCTTTCATATGTGGACTAAGGTAAATGGTGTTATCATTGCACAAAAAGTTGCCTAACATTGATAACATATTATAACGAGGAGTCTAGGGTTGGGTTGTTCAAAAACTAATTCTGGCGTTAGTTTATCTTGATGTTCATGATGCTTAATGTCAAGATAGATTTAACGCCAAGATAATGCAAAATTTTATTTTAAACAACCCAGTCCAGAAATTCAACATCATTATGAGCATGCAGGAGGGGAGCGCATCGAATGTAGGATGTTTCGGCCACTGACGTTTCGGCCAGAACTCTGCAGGGTAGGACGTTTCGGCCAGTCCTCCAAATGTTGCTATTATTATTTATTTGTTATTGAAGAAAATATATTAATAAAAGAATTAAGATATATATATATATATATATATATATATATATATATATATATATATAATTTCAAGTGACAATATTTTTTTAACATAATATGTGAAAACGAAATTAAATTTGTGAAACAAGTGATCTAAATTGAAATTATACAGTGCACCAAATTATCTAAATTAAAATCATACAACTTTCATGTGTGGACTAAGGTAAATGGTGTTATTGTTGCACAAAAAGTTGCCCAACATTGAAAACATATTATAACAAGGAGTCTAGGGTTGGGTTGTTCAAAAAATAATTCTGGCGTTAGTTTATCTTGATGTTCATGATGCTTAATGTCAAGATAGATTTAACGCCAAGACAATGTAAAAATTTGTTTTGAACAACCCAGTCCAGAAGTTCAACATCATTATGAGCATGCAGGAGGGGAGCGCATCGAATGTAGGATGTTTCGGCCACTGACGTTTCGGCCAGAACTCTGCAGGGTACGACGTTTCGGCCAGTCCTCCAAATATTGCTATAATTATTTACTTATCATTGAAAGAAAAATGTATTATTAAAAGAATTAAAGAAATATATATCATTTCAAGTGACAATATTTTTGCACATACTGTGTGAAAACGAAATTAATTTTATGAAACAAATTATCTAAATTGAAATTATACAGTGCACCAAATTATCTAAATTAGAATTATACAGCTTTCATGTGTGGACTAAGGTAAATGGTGTTATTGTTGCACAAAAAGTTGTCTAACATTGATAACATATCATAACAAGGAGTCTAGGGTTGGGTTGTTCAAAAACTAATTCTGGCGTTAGTTTATCTTGATGTTAAAAGTCATGGTAACGCTCTGTGTTACCATGATGTTTAATGTCAAGATAGATTTAACGCCAAGATAGTGCAAAAAATTATTTTGAACCCAGTCCAGAAGTTCAACATCATTATGAGCATGCAGGAGGGAAGCGCATCGAATGTAGGATTTTTCGGCCACAAACGTTTCGGCAACTGACGTTTCGGCAAGAAGTCTGCAGGGTACGACGTTTCGGCCAATCCTAAATGTTGCTATTATTATTTACTTATTATTGAAAGAAAAATATTATTAAAAGAATAAAAAAAAAAACGACGTAGGACGTTTCGGCCAGTCCTCCAAATGTTGTTATTATTATTTACTTATTATTGAAAGAAAATATATTATTAAAAGAATTAAAGAAATATATATCATTTCAAGTGACAATATTTTTTTGCACATACTGTGTGAAAACGAAATTAAATTTATGAAACAAATTATTTAAATTGAAATTATAGTGCACTAAATTATCTAAATTAAAATTATACAGCTTTCATGTGTGGACTAAGGTAAATGGTGTTATTGTTGCACAAAAAGTTGCCTAACATTGATAACATATCATAACAAGGAGTCTAGGGTTGGGTTGTTCAAAAACTAATTCTGGCGTTAGTTTATCTTGATGTGAAAAGTCATGGTAACGCTCTGTGTTACCATGATGTTTAATGTCAAGATAGATTCAACGCCAAGATAGTGCAAAAAATTATTTTGAACAACCCAGTCCAGAAGTTCAACATCATTATGAGCATGCAGGAGGGGAGCGCATCGAATATAGGATGTTTCGGCCACAGACGTTTCGGCAACTGACGTTTCGGCAAGAACTCTGCAGGGTACGACGTTTCGGCCAATCCTAAATGTTGCTATTATTATTTACTTATTATTGAAAGAAAAATATTATAAAAAGAATTAAAAAACCGACGACCGAGCAACCGACCAGTAAATTCACTTCAGTGAACTTATCTCACGAAGTGAACACAAACATGTAAACACAAACAAATAAATATGAGCGATAGAAACATAAGTCTGCGACCTTTTGAGCATATTTCATTCTGAACCTATCTCACAAAGTAAACACAACTGAACGCGTAAATACAAACACGAAAACACAAGCAATTGAAACATAAGTCTGCGACCATTCTGACCGGTCGGTAGTAAAGTCGCTATTATTACAGTCGCTGTTATAATGCGGTCGCCATTAGGACAGTCGCCGTTTTGAAAGTCGCTCACCTGATTACGTCGCCCTTATGAAGTCGCTATTATGACTGTCGCTGTTTTGATAGTCGCTATCCGGCCCGGATCCCACACACACACACACACACACACACACACACACACACACACACACACACACACACACACACACACACACACACACACACACACACACACACACACACACACACACACACACACACACACACACACACACACACACACACACACCCCTCCATGTGAATTGTGACCGCATACACAAAAGCAAGATTGAGGAAGTTTCTTCAAGTCTCAAAATAAAGACAAAGAAAATGTATAACGATAATGTGTTCAATTTCTTTTAACTTCTTCCCATGTTACAGCTGTGTGTGTATGTATTTGAAAGAGAGATAGAAAGAGAGAGAGCGAGAGAGAGAGAGAGAGAGAGAGAGAGAGAGAGAGAGAGAGAGAGAGAGAGAGAGAGAGAGAGAGAGAGAGAGAGAGAGAGAGAGAGAGAGAGAGAGAGAGAGAGAGAGAGAGAGAGAGAGAGAGGGGGGGAGAAAGATAGAGAAGCAGAGAGAGAGAAAGATAGAGAAGCAGAGAGAGAGAGAGAGAGAGAGAGAGAGAGAGAGAGAGAGAGAGAGAGAGAGAGAGAGAGAGAGAGAGAGAGAGAGAGAGGGGAGAAAGATAGAGAAGCAGAGAGAGAGAAAGATAGAGAAGCAGAGAGAGAGAGAGAGAGAGAGAGAGAGAGAGAGAGAGAGAGAGAGAGAGAGAGAGAGAGAGAAAGAGAAAGAGAAAGAGAAAGAGAAAGAGAAAGAGGGAGAGAGAGGGAGAGAGAAAGAAAGAGAGTGGGAAAGAGAGAGGAAGAGAGAGAGAGGGAGAATAAGAGGGAGAGAGAGAGGAGGGAGAAGGGGAGAGAAATCTAGTCTTCCATGGTCTTCCTCTTCCAGTCAATATAATAACGCTTATTACGCATTTACATAATTTTTCCTTTTCTACCGTTTCCCTCCGTTATTTGTCTTCTCTCGTCTTTTTCTTTTTCATTTTCCCCTTGTACATCCTTTGCCACTTCTCCTTGTTGCACGCCGAAACTTCTGCCTCCTCCGTTTTTTTGTTTTGTTTTTTATTTTGTTCAAAATACTCTCTCCATTTAATCATCTTCGGGGTATTCAAACTCTCTTTCTGTCCGTTTTTTATCTGAATTCTTTGTTATCCTTCTCAATCCCAATGCCTTGTATATATGTGTAGGCATTCATTGTGTATGTACATAAAACTGGCAGAAGATTATCTCTAATACACAATTAATTGAAAATGACCGCCTCTTCATCATCGACATCATTTATTAATTATCGTCATCATAATCATCATCATCATCGTTGTTGTTGTTGTTGTTGTTGTTGTTATTATTATCACTATTACTGTGAATTCGAACCCTAACCCAGCTATCGACTTACCTTTAGAATCGACAACCTCCACAGTAGAGATCACAATCACACCTGCATTCAAGGTTATCCGTGTGTTGTATGGTCTCCAGGGAAGCCGCCCAAGTGAAAAGTACACACTCGCTTTTCGACAGATTGGATAGACGACTTCCCCTTGAGGAAATCGAACTGGGGCCCTGGCGATATCGAACTCCAAGAGAAGTTCGTGTGCGTGTGTGCATATGTGTGTGTGTGTGTATAATAATAAATAATAATAATAATAATTAAAGGTTTATTTTGATTGCAGTAGTACACTGACAATAATACATTACAAAAGCTGATTAAAAATATAAAACTTAGAGTATATACACGGTACAAGTTTACATGGAGTTCATTATGTGCACAATGGATGGGATGGCACTGTTTTTGTAGCAGTCAGTCCTTGGCGCTTTGATTGGTACGAGCCTATTTCTGTGTCTAGTGGCGTGGCGAGTTGGTGGAGCATCGGGAGGGAGGAAGTGACGGTGTCTAGGGTGGGAAAGCAGGCTTTCCCCAAATTTCTTTAGTGCCTCACCGTGCCGTTGTGACACCCTAGATAGAGTGAGGGTGGTAAGAGCGTGGTCGTAACTGCTGTACTCCACGCCCAGGATAATCCTGCACGCTCTCCAACTTTTGTCTCTGTGTGAAGGTGAGTGAGCTGGACCAGGCTGGTGAGGCATACATGAGGGTGGGGAGTATGAAAGTCTTGTAGACCTCCTGTAGCTCAGATGTAGGTGTTCCTAATGATTTTAACCTGCTCAGCATATACAGTTTGTAAGACGCTGTCCTGACTATGTTGGTGACATGTTGGTTCCAATTTAACTGTTCATCGAGTGTGATGCCCAAGATCTTGGTGGATTGGGCCAGTTGGAGGGGGTGGGGGCCCAATGAAAGTTGTGGAGGAGCCACCGCATGTGTGGAGGTACAAAAGTGCATCACTACGGTCTTGTTGGTATTAATTGTGACGTTGTTGTCTTCCGTCCACATCATGAGCTCGTTCAGGGTGCTTTGTAGTGTGTGTGTATGTGTGTTTCTGTGTGTGTGTGTGTGTGTGCATACATGTGTTTGCATGTTTTGTGTGTGTGTGTGTGTGTGTGTGTGTGTGTGTGTGTGTGTGTGTGTGTGTGTGTGTGTGTTGTGTGTTGTGTGTATGTGTGTGCGCGCGCGCGTGTGTTTGCATGTTTGTGTGTGTGTGCGTATGTTTGCATGTTTGTGTGTGTGTGTGTGTGTGTGTGTGTGTGTGCGCTCGCGTGTTTGCATGTTTGTGTGCGTGTGCATGTGTTTGCATGTTTGTGTGTATGTGTTTGTGTGTTTGTATGTTTGCGTGTATGTGTGTGTGTGTGTTTGCATACTTGTGTGTATGTGCGTGCGCGCGCGCGTGGGGTGTGTGTACACAAGTATTTATAATTGGTCTGGAAATCAAAAAAATATATATTCTAACACAAAGTAGAATTAAATCAACACGAAATTAATGTCTGGACTTTTTCATTTCTAGCCGCTCTGAATAGAGAAATTAAAAGATTATTCAAAACGATGAGGAGAGCATCAACGAAATATAATAACGCATACTTGAACTTTGGGATAACACTCACAAAGATATCGTATATATGTATATATCGAGTCGGTAATGATTACAGATAATCAACAGATAATCATTCAGGCGATCTAATTCCTTTTGTGAGCTTCATTCAGGATACAGAAGAGCGATCATGTGCTTCATTAGTTCATCTTTTGTTTCGTTACTTATGTCAACAAGGTTTCCCGTGCATTTCAGATTTTATATATATATTTTTTACTCTCAATGGCTTTCGTGACCCGAAATTATGGAGAATTTGTAATCTTCTTCTTTTGGTAAATTAATTGTGGGGGCATCAAAATCGTAGGAATATGATTTACTCGTGTTGATTATTTATCAAATTTCTGTCATTTTGGTTTGTGTTTTTGCAAATTGATTTCAGTCGCAACAGTTGTTGATTTAATCCCAATTCTCGAATCATGTACCTAGATATCTATATATTGTTTACGTGTTTGTGTATATATATATATATATATAT
>NC_134789.1:14175137-14190137 GCF_046742065.1 Oratosquilla oratoria | reverse complement strand
TCCTCCCTCTCTCCATATTCCTCCCCGTCTCTCCTCCTCCCTATCTCTGAATCTCTTCACCTTCTCTCTTTTTCCTCCTCCCCTCCTTTTTCTACCTCCCTTTCTCTCTTTCCCTTTTCTACATCATTCTCCTCCTCCCTCCATACTTCTCTCCTTTTCTCTTCCTCCCACCCTCTCCCTCTCTTTTTTTCTTCCCTTCCCTTCCCTCCCCTTCCCTTTCCTCCCCTTCCCTTCCCTTCCCTTCCCTCCCCCCTCTCTCTCTCTCGCTCTCTCCTCTCTCTCTCTCTCTCTCTCTCTCTCTCTCTCTCTCTCTCTCTCTCTCTCTCTCTCTCTCTCTCTCTCTCTCTTCCTCTCGCTCTCATTCCCCCCCCTCTCTCTCTCTCCTTTCTGTCTTCCCCATCTCCCCTTCCCCCGAGTCAATCTTCCACGTCCCCCAAAACTCAACTCGCCGTCCTTCTTCGAGATGATCTTTCCTCTGTTGAGGTCGTTCCCTCTTCTCCCGCCAGACAATAACAATCCTTCTTGTCCTCCACTTCATCTCGGACTTTTATAACTCCTTCAAGAATTTCCATACTTTCTCTTAGAACGATTGTTTCCAAACTCTGTCAGGCTTGTCCTTAGTTTAATGTAACAGTCTGCCATCGCTTCACATTCTTCTTCATCGCTTCTGGGGAGGAGGGGGAGAAGTTGATGTCGATGTCCCCAATTCCCCTCCCGTGTCAGCGCCTGACCCAGCTGCAAAATGCATGACCCATTTTGACCCGTTGTGGGGCTTCGTTTCTCAAATGACACCACCTGACCTCTTTTGACCCCTCTGACCTCTCTTGACCTCAAAGATGGCTCGTTGTGGCACTACCTGACCGTGTGGAACAGTCTTAACTATTAGTTTCACTTACACTGACTCACTCACGCTCACACTTTCTCACCTTCTCGTTTACTTACGGTTACTCTCTTACTCTCACTCATTCTCTCACTATATCTCATTATCTCTCTCATTCTCTCACTATATCTCATTATCTCTCTCTCATTCTCTCTCTCTCTCTATCTAACATTCTCTCTCTCTCTCTCTCTCTCTCTCTCACACACACACACACACACACACACACACACACACACACACACACACACACACACACACACACACACACACACACACACACACACACACACACACTCACACTCTCGTGGGCGGAGAGTTCTGTGTGTATGTGCGTGTAAGGTCACAGCATTACACATAGATTGGTCATATATGGGATCTCTTCCGGGAGGAAAATACTGTAGCTGTCGATCACGAGTCCAACATGTGATCCAAGACCATGGTGAATCATGTACACACAGATACACATACATACATACACACACACACACACACACACACACACACACACACACACACACACACACACAGAGTGGTGGACACTTGGAACAAACTGGACGAAAAAATAGTGTGTGCAAAAACCATTTACAAATTTAAGAGCAAACTAGACACTGCGAGATACAAAGGCGGGACACCATTAGCGTAGCTCCCCTTCCCGTAAAATACAACTAGGTAAATACACACACATACACACACACACACACACACACACACACACACACACACACACACACACACACACACACACACACACACACACACACACACACATACGCACGCACAGATTTTCATTATGAAAACCCACTTTTTCTTTCCCGCCACTCTCATTGTACCTAATCACGTCCAACGTTTATATCATTACGTCAGAAGCAATTACAATTATCATCGTCCGACTAATTAGTGTATAGCTCTAAGTCAACTAGGTCACCTCAGAGATTAGTTTTACTTCTTTCTCCTCGTCAATACCACCTTAACCTGACTGACTGACTGTGACTGAGTGACTGGCTCTCTTTCTCTCTCTCTCTCTCTCTCTCTCTCTCTCTCTCTCTCTCTCTCTCTCTATATATATATATATATATATATATATATATATATATATATATAATATCTTTCTCCCTCCCTCCCCCCTCTCTCTCTATCTCCCTCTCTCTCTCTCTCTCTCTCCCTTTATATCTCGTGTGCAAACTAGAGGTCAACCCGAGGGAAATGCAAACGTCTTCGAGCTACTAATACTCCATGTGGCAAAAGACTTTATACAGATAAGAGGCGTAGTAGGGAGGAACAAGACCCCCCCCCCCATCTAGTACAGAGACTTTCACCCCTTTTTTAGACGAACAAAATCGCCTGGCCGCAGGCAAGGTAAACGCTCTAAGGAACCCAAAGACTTATCGAGGGCTTTCTTTCCTTCCGGATTTGAATTTTTCCCATGATTTAATAAAATCGTCTGAAGACAGCCATAATAATGTGTAGCCCAGACTGAGGCATGCTTATTACGAAGAAACTTTTAACCCACACACACGACCTAATATAATTGCCTGGAAGTCAGCTAAATGACTGAAGAGCATCTAGACGTTGTTTGTATTAATTTAATTCTAAAAGGAAGAGCCAGGAAATGCCATCACCTTTGCCCTGCGTACCTCGATGGCCGAGAAATTCGGTGCTTACAAGGGAAGGGGTCGATCGAAGAGACCCCATCCACGGTAGTATCTGGTCTTGAGGTCGCTGGACAGATCTAGTAGGGTCTGACCAGATTGGATCGTATTTGTACTGATGTTACTTTGTTCGACCGACACACACGATCCAATCTAGTCGGATCCTACCAGATCTGTCCGGCGGCCTTAAGACCAGATCGTACCGTGGATGGGGTCCCTAAGACCTTAGTAGCTACGAGGCCGGATCGATAACCAACACGCCACATAATACAGAATTGATCTTCAAAAAGGGGGGAGGGGGAATTGGACACACACACACACACACACACACACACACACACACACACACACACACACACACACACACACACACACACACACACACACACACACACACACACACACACACACACACACACACACACACAGTGGTAGAGTTCCCGGCCGCCATTACGGCGGTCCGAGTTCGAACCCCGCCAAGGACTGAAATAATTTCAGTATTGCTGTGCTGCGAGTGGTTACTCCAGCTATCGTGACCGGGGAGTTGGGTGTGTATGTGTACGTGCAAGGTCACATCATTACTCATAGATCGGTCATATATGAGCTCTCTTTCGGGAGGGAAATAGCTGGCGATCACGAGTCCAACACGTGATCCAAGCCCATGGTGAATCACACACACACACACACACACACACACACACACACACACACACACACACACACACACACACACACACACACACACACACACACACACACACAAACACACCTACACACAGACACACGAGCACACAAACACACACATTAACTACTTACCTTCCACCAACATTTTTCTTTCCACCAACCCATTCCCCCCCCTCCCCCCCCCCCGCATACCCTGGCAAACCATCTACCTTTCACATACAAACTTTGGACAGGCTGAAGAGATTTCCCCTTCAAACTTGGTAAATGCTGAGGTCTTACCATAAGGTATTGATGCAAACTCTAATATTTATCGTCTACCCCCGCGGCTATAAACGTGGTATACAGGAAAACTTTGCATAACACATTTTATTAGTTTTTTTTTTCCAGAGGCAGGTCGTTTCGCAGGAAATTGTATCTTGCTAAAGATGGACGTTGAAAGTATGTCAACGATGAAAATCATATTTATTGACTAACAATTCCAGAGGAAGAAAGTGACATTCTTGAAAAGCAAAATACTCAAATATATCAGAAAAAAAATAATAATATAAAAATAATTAAAACCAAAGAAAAATAGATGTGAAAGCTTGAAGCATTAAAATGAAATAAGACTTAAAAAAAATGAAAATAATTTATAGTTCACTTTAACTGATGAATAATTGCAATATTTACATAGTGTTTGATTCAGATTTTAATTTTTTAGTAAATATGATCTTCATCGTTGATGTATTTCTAACATTTCATATTTATATCTCACACGCACACAATCATACAATTATGCATATACACACATGTCTATGTATATATGTATACAGATAATGTGCCTGTATACATTTGTATCTAACTGAGGCTATTCATCATCCCCACTCCAAAATAATAAACAAAATAAATAGATTAATAAATAGATGAAAACATACATACATGCATATACCAAAGGCTTTTTCCCCCTACATGGGGGTAGCCAAAAAGAAAAAGGCATAGAAACCGCTCCCGCCCATTCCATTTCCTATATATTCCACTCCCCTCCACCCTCCTCCCTCTTGGCAACTCATTCTCATTCTAATAGATGAATAAATAAATAAATAAATATACAAGTAAATAGATTGATAAATAAATGAATAGATAACTAAATGAGTAAATAAGTAAATAAACACTAATCAGATAAGTAGGTAAGTAAATAAATGATAAATGAAATATATAGATAAATTAAACGTGGTGAACTACCTTCTTCGTGTCAGTGTATCATTTTCGATTCTGTAGTCAGATTCTTCACAGTGTTCGTTTTAGACCAAACAATGTCGGGCAGATTCGATATTATGGACATTTTACTCTCTGCTGAAGTTGCCCGCTCACAAAGTCATTCAGCGTTAACCATAATCAAATATGTAAAGGACGTCATAAAATAAGGATCTATGGATCATTACTCTAGGATGGTTTTCCCTATGTGAATAAAATCGCCTGGCGGCAGTCTTCATACGTGATATAAGTGGATTACAGGTATTTGCTATCTCCCTCTAAATCTCTAACTTTTATGTAATCACTATAGGAGGAGCTTAGTGGGATCTCAAAAGACCAGAGAGAGAGAGAGAGAGAGAGAGAGAGAGAGAGAGAGAGAGAGAGAGAGAGAGAGAGAGAGAGAGAGAGAGAGAGAGAGAGAGAGAGAGAGAGCGAGAGAGAGCGAGAGAGAGAGAGAGCGAGAGAGAGCGAGAGAGAGCGAGAGAGAGAGAGAGAGAGCGAGAGAGAGAGAGAGAGAGAGCGAGAGAGAGAGAGAGAGATCAGATATCTTTTGGAGTTTACCAACATCATTAAAAGAAAAGAAACATACAACTTACCCCATTCAGTAGAGTGACCTAACTTATACTATGTGACAAACTCCAGGAGACTTTAATCAGCTGGAAATGAGACCTCATGACCCTAGACACGGAGCATGAAACCCCCTGAATTTAGAACAGGGGCTCATTCTTTGATGGAAAATGGACTCCCTTATAGAAAAAGAACCCCACACTTGAATATACAACTCATTGTCATTAGGTTAGGTCAGGTCATTTTAATAAACAGTACTAATTAATAAATGTTGATATGTTATCTGTTTATAAAAAAAATCTAGAATGTTGAGTGGGGAATCTATTTCCCATGGGGGGGGGGGGTACATTTTCTATTGGGGTTAAATTTCTATCTTACACCAGCTCATCCCTGGTTCCATCTCCTCACACTACCTCAGCCAAATAAAATCGTTTGAAGATAAGAAAAAAATGTATAAAAATAACAGTTGCCGACAAGTCTATGAAAAAAAACCCTGTGGAAGGAGCCTTTATTGCAGTGGTTCCCAAACTGGGATTTAAATTACCCCCTGGGGGGGTAATCTAAAATTTTCTCGGGGGTAATGGAGGGGCAACAGAAAAAAAAAATAAGGATTCTGAAAATCAAGAAGCCAAGAATTCCTCAACTAGCTTTAAGCATACAACTCGTCCATTCCACTGATTTTCTCGACATCTTTGTCAATGGTCATTTGAGATCCACAGTGCTCAAATACAATAAATAAACGAAAATATCTCTACTGTTTTAATTTAGTCATACATGTCAATGGTGACAACATTTTGTGAAAATGGTAACATGCTTAATGTGGGATGTTGAATTGGGTAACAAGCTGAAGAAGTTTGGGAACCACTGTTTTATTGTTACGACATTTTCTTTATTACAACTTTTTCAAGTGCGGCTTTACAGTATTTGAAAAAGCCGTAGTAAGCGAAACGTCTCGCTAAAAAAAGTCTCCGTCTTCACATTGGTGTTAGAAAGAAAAACAATCTATGCAATGATCCCCTGTATCGGAAGGCTCCAGAAATAGAGATTGACTGGCTCGGGGTCTTTACAGGCGGCCATTTTGTCGGCCATTTTGTTCCCAATTTTCTTTTTCTTTCTTTCGCGCCGCCCAATAAGCCCCCGTGAAGGATTCAAACGAGGAAGCTTTGATTCTCATTTGACTTAAGAACTTTTCCTTTAACAGATCGGAGCAAATGTAATGGGATGCAATGGAGTGGAATGGAATGGAAAAGGAGATAGAATAGTGGACCGAGGTGGAATGATGCGAGGTGGTGGGACGACATGGAACGGAGTGGAACGGGACCAAAACAAGCCATCACAAACCAGAAGAATGGTCGGTCAATATTTGTTAACTTGGAGACACTAGCATCCCATAGAGGATATCTGGAACAACTCTACAGGGTGCTGGAAAAGTCTGTTCCCTGTAGCGTCTGTAGACAATGCAACCAGATATTAAGGAAATGCTACACTGCCTAGACCTGAATAAAGGGGATACTGAGGTCGGACTTGATTAAATCGCACTTGTTTAGAGGACTGAGGTAAACTATATACATACATATACCAAAGGATTTTTCCCCCTTACATGGGGGGTAACCAAAAAGAAAAAGGCATAGAAACCACTCCCACCCATTCCATTTCCTATATATTCCACTCCCCTCCACCCTCCTCCCTCCCTCTTATCTTGGCATCTCTTGGATGACAAAGTAAAGTAAACTATATAAGATGGTTAAAGTAAACTGACCGAAGAAAGGATGAAGGTATTTAGTTAAGAGATTAAAGGTAACAAAGTTCACTGAGTTGGTTTCAAAATATTAGAGATTGTTAGGGCCAACAAGATAAAACCGCTAGACTGACATTTGACTAGGTCGAGTCTCAGACTATCATATAATCTTAGGATAGTTGAAATGATAAGGGTGACTGGGTCTAGGGGTCCACAGTAATCTGCTTAACCTCTAAGCTACTTAAACCTAGAAATAGGTTGGTTAATAAGCACATATAAACTGAATTGATTGTGGTGGTCTGTCATCGGGTTAGGGAAGGCTTACTGAGTGGCTCAAATCTGGTGAAGAGAATTGAAGTGGAGTAGTAGGATGGAGTGGAGGGTGGACAAGACGAAACGAGTGGAGGACAAAGGTGGATGATCAAGCAAGAGAGGAATGGATGGGCAGCAAAATGGAGGGATGGAGGGGGGGAGGAGACTTCTTTTTACTCTCTTTCCGCTCTCACTCCACTCTTTCTCACTCTCTCATTCCTTATGGGTATTTACTGTAAAAGTTTTATACAGGCAACATTTTAGGATTTTAAATGGCGCCCGGACGGACCAGAGTCACCTACAGTTATCTTATGGTTAGACACTAATATCCACTAAAAAAAAAGAATGCTGATAATTTCCTCTCTCTACTCTGCTACCCTCCATAAATTTCACACAAGCAAGAACTATTTTACCAATAGATTGGTTAACGAATGCAATGGACTTAGTAATCATGTAGTGATTGCTGAAACAATTGGTTGTTTTAAGAAGATTAGATAACATTATGGATAGGGATGGCATGTTTTAAAGGACATAAAACTGTTCAGTGTAGGCCTTATGGTCTCTTGCAGTTTCCTATATTATTATATCTTTGTTCTTATGTTTTTATCTTGTGATTCCATCTCCTCGACTATGACGTGGTAAAGGACATGAAACTGCTCAATGTAGGCCTTATGGTCTTCCGCAGTTTCCTCCATGATTATGTTCTTATATTCTTATCTTCTGACCCCATCACTTCGACTATCTCCATGGATAGAAACACAGAAATTACGAGAAATAACAATTTTCCTCTCACTCTCCATTGTCCTCTTTTATTATCTCAATATATCACTGTTACGCTATTTTCTTTCCACTTGCTTCATTCGCTTTCTGTCTCTGTCTCTCATCTTTATCAATCGCCTTTTTGAAGACCCACCCTTCAGTAGAATAAAGTCATCTGGCGTTAGCCAGAACAAAATTAGCCATTATTGTTATTCAGCTGAGGAGCATTCTTAATTGATTGAATTTTTCCGCGTTTTCGCGATCGATGAGAGTTCGATGGGGACGAACGCAACCAGATATCAAGGAAGTGCTTCACTGCCTAGACCTGACTATAGGGGCTACTGAGGTCGCACTGGCGACAACCAGAATTAGTCGGAGGTGCCACTCCATGCGGAATGAGTTTGAGACCCATTGGAGTGCTGTGGAGTCATTGGGAGTTAAAGCCCCGGAAAGCTGGGAAATAAGCACGATCACTATTGAGGTAATTTACCGGCTTTAAAAGTACGCTGGAAATATCTTTACGGAATGTCTGTCCGTCCGTGTGTGTGTGTGTGTGTGTGTGTGTGTGTGTGTGTGTGTGTGTGTGTGTGTGTGTGTGTGTGTGTGTGTGTGTGTGTGTGTGTGTGTGTTTCACCATGGTCTTGGATCACGTGTTGGACTCGTGATCGACAGTTATTTTCCTTCCGGAAGAGAATTCAGAGTTCATATATGACCGATCTATGGGTAATGCTGTGACCTTACACGCACATACACACACAACTCTTCGCCAACAAGAGTTGGAGTAACAACTCGCAGCGCAGCGATACTGAAATTATTTCACTCCTGGACGGGATTCGAACCCGGACCGCCGTAGTGGCGGCCGCGATCGCTACCACTGCGCCGTCAAGTCGTAAGTATTCATGATTCACAGCGTGAGCCGTGTAACATAACAACAGCAATTTCTCACGACATGGAGATTGAGGAAGGGTGACATAGGAAGAGAAATTTTATTGCTGAACTTTTGCTTTTGTAACCTTTTTTTTTTTTTTCTTTTATTCATTATTACACATTCGCAAACAAACGAAACGGAAAAAAAAAAGATTTTGTGGCCTACATGTTGGGTTCCATCTCCTACTGCAATATATACAGATGCTCTTTGTCAAGTTTGAGTCAATAGTCAAACAGTACCCACCACAAAACACACGTCTTGTTCTGAGTAACTTCAGCACAGTGATGTGTACCGACAGAGTTGGGTATGAAATATGTATTACCCCCCCCCCCGGGCTCTGGAACAACCAGGAACGCTAATTGTCCTCGCATCAATTTTGCAAAGGCCAGGAGGCTGAGGATTTCTGGTTTCAGAGACGAGAGCCACAAGGATGGATTTGTTATGGCGATGCCGGTAAAAGAGATCGATCACATACTTGCTTGTAATCGTTCGACGATTGATCATAGACGTGTGATCGCAACACTCGAACGATTTCATCTAGAGCAGTGGTTCCCAAACTAGGGGGGGCGCCCCCCCCCCCTAGGGAGGCGTAAGGAGGATACAAGGGGGGCGTGAAGTCATCTGCTCAAAAATATTTGTTTAATTAGAATAATAAAATCATTCAAAGAACAAATATCTGCCATTACATACAAGCAAAGTATAATTATAGCAGTCACTCCAACCCGTTTTCTATTAAGCTAGTTCTCCTTACACGTTTTGGACACGTCACCGATACCAACCACAATTTGCTAATGTTCAATTTTTTTTCTCGCTCCCTTTGAACCAAATGTTTTGTTTTTAGTTACTTAGAAAAATGTCTCTGGAATGTACTATTATTTGTTTGAGTGGCTTTCATTATTAAAATTTAATACAAACAGAATCTGTTTTCCTGAACAATGCTAAGAAATAAATGCAAGAATCATTTTACATGAACAAAAGAGGGAGTGGGGGCGTGCGGGTCTACTGGAAGCAAAAAAGGGGCGTCAGGTAAGATAGTTTGAGAACCACTGATCTAGAGAAAGGTCAGTGATGATTAGAGTCTAAGGTACAAGTGTCTTATCTATTCAAAGCTGCTGGCACATTTGAGGACTCTGGAAATATGTTGGATATCTTCAAATATAAAGCTCCGAAAGCTAGCGAGCAGTGCACTGGAGATCGTCCGAGGTCGAGGAGTGTTGTGCGTCGCACGAGACCGTGGAGAATGTGGAGACGAATCGTGCTACCAGAATGCTCGGGAACCTAGAAGAACACAGGACTACAAGATGGCGGACTAGAGCTCTCCTGAGACGGAATAAGGAGAAGTTTATCACACGAAGCGTTGATGACGTGGAGGAAGGACCATTTCAGTGCGAAATACCTGAAGAAACTCGGGTCCAGGTGAGCTCTCTCAGACAATGCTGATTCTTTATACGCCAGGAGGTACTAATTGCTACTTGCGCTAGTAGTATTACTACTACTACTACCATCACTACTACTAGTACTGTTAATACTGGTACTACGAACACTGGTAGTACCCGGATAACCGGTATTAGTAGCTTACATTTAAGGCTTTGGATCAGGAGTTTTAGGAAATCAAGGAACCTAGCGACGTGATGACGCCAAGCAATTTTATTCATTTCACGGTATGTCCCCTCTCCGGAAGGGGGACCTTGTCCCCTCGGCCAAGGGCCATTCATCACTTCCTCGATGTAGTTCATCTCTTCCCCTCTCTTTCCCCTCCCGGATAGAGTCTTTTCCCTACACTTTATATACAAAATATGGCGAGTTCCACCCCTTTCCTTTCCTTTCCTCCCCTCTTCTCCCCTTCCCTTCCTTTCTGTCCTCTCCCCTCCTCTCCTGTCACCTTTTCTCCCCTCCTTTCACTGCCTGTGTCAACTTCCTTCTCTCTCCTGTCGTCTCCCCTCTTTTATCTTCCCCTCTTCTGTGTCTATGTCTCCTACACTCCCCCCTCCTCCTTCCCCCCAACTCTCTTCCTTTTGCCCTCTCACATATTCTTTCTTAATCCCTTCTCTCCCTTCCATGTTCCCTCTATTCTTTTCTAACATATAATTTCCCCTCTTCTATGCTTCTATACCGTCGGTTTTCCCCTTTATTCCTCTCCAACTCCCCTTCCTACCCCTCTCCCTCACCTCTCTTCCATTTTTATATCTCTCAGTCTTCCTATTTCCTCCCCTGCTCTTTTCCACCCTACCATATCCCCCTGTCCTCTCCCTCTCTTTCCCCTCGGTTTCGTCTTCCCTTTCCTCTCTTTTCCTCTCCCTCATCCCTACCCTCTCGACGCTCCCTTTCCTCATTTTCTGTCCTCTTTTACCCTTTCTCCCTCTCCATCCCTTCCCATCCTTCTCTCTTCCTTTTCCTTTCTTGCTTTCCTTTAAACATTATTCCTCCCTCCCTCCCTCCCTCCTCCCTACTCCTCTTCCCTTCCCTTCCAAACCATTTCTCTTTCTTTAAACCTCTTCTTCCTTCCCTTATCTTTCCCTCCCTTCTCATCCTTCTTTCCCTCTTTCCTTTCCTTGTCTTCTTTTAAATGTTATTCCTTCCCTTCCTCCCTCCTCCCCACTCCTCTTCCCTTCCAAACCATTTCTCTTCCTCTTGACCTTTTCTCCCTTCCCTCCCTTTCCCTTCCTTGTCTTCTTTTAAATGTTTTCCCTCCTTCCTCTTCCTTTCCAAACCATTTCTCTTACTCTTGGCCTTTTCTCCCTTCCCTTCCCTTTTCCTTCCCTTCTTTCCCCCTTCCCCTTCCTTACCTTCTTTTAAATGTTATTCCTTCCCTCCCTGCCTCCTCCTCACTCCACTTCCCTTCCAAACTATTTCACTCCTTTTAGACTCCTCTCTTCCCTCCACTTTTCCTCCCTTCTCTCCCTTCCTTGTCTTCTTCCTCCCTCCCTCCTACCCACTCCACTTCCCTCCCAAACCATTTCTCTCCTTTTAGATTTTTTCTCTCTTTCCCTCCACCTCCCTCCACCTTCCTCTTCCACCTCCCTCTTGCCGACCACCCATGGTGACATGTCTCGATCCTTTGCTACACTTATTTCTTTCCACCAAAGTTTTTTACTTTTCTGAACACATTTTTATGGATTTTTTTTTTATTGTTCATTGAATTCTCATATCTTTAAAATTTCCCGACCTTCCTTCCTCCTCCTCCTCTCTTTTCGAACGAAATCACTTATCTTTACCATCTCCCTCTCTTTTCCTTTTCCTTCCTATCCTCCCTCCCTCAGTAATATACATTATATATACATATAACCTGAAAAAGTCGACAGTGACGATGACATTATTAAACTTATACCCCAGCCTTATACTGTCTATATATAAATGCAGACATATCAGAAATATATATATTCTAAAGAGACGCTTCATTGCAAGATATTACAAGTGAGAAAGTAAATTATATTTACATAACTATTCGGAAATAGCTGAACTGCTGCTTGACGATTTTATATAAAAAACTTCCTCTACTAACCTTATATATATATATATATATACATATATATATATATATATACTTGTATATATATATATATACCTGTATATATACATATGTGTACATGTATGTATATATATATGTATACATGTATATATACATATGTGTACATGTATGTATACATGTATGTATACACGTATATGTGTATTTATATATTCAAACATGTATATATACATGTGTACATGTACAGTATATATACATATGTGTACATGTATATATACATGAATGTATACATGTATGTGTACATGTATGTATACATGCATGTATACATAGATGTGTACATATATGTGTGTATGTGTGCATGTATGTATACATATACTGTTTGTATACCTACATGTATACCTATATGTATACATATATTATATATATATATATATATATATATATATATATATATATATATATATATATATATTTCAAAATATTACAAAGGAAGAATATGCCGACATTTGACCTTTTGGTCCATAACTAGGTTGGATGCAAAAAAAAAAAATAATAATTGAACAAACAAAATAGATATATAGTGACAAATAATAAACAGGTAAATAGTAATAAAAGCATAATGAATAAGTAATAAATTAGAAAAAAAAATAAGATAAATGGCAGGCATTACAGCATACTGCTTAGGTGTTTATCTAAATGAATCTTAAAACTTCGAACTGTACTACATTCCACTGCCTCTGCAGGAAGTTTATTCCATTCATTTACTACACGGTCGGCGAAGTTGTTTCTGGCCACTTCCATATTAAATCTAACTAAAGGCCTCCGATAAAGTTGGCCATGGGGTACTTCCTTAGTTACTCGTGTATAGAATCTGCCAGAGACATAGAAGTCTCTGGTTTAGTCTGCTCGGCCGGAGAATCGTCGCTTGTGGCCATGGAGTCCAATTCGGGAGCGGCAGTCTCGTGCACAAAGGTCACGTCTGTGGAGGGTCTATGGCCTGTTAGAGTTGGTGCACTCCTTGCTCTCTTGGCAGCTTCTGCTTTCCTCACGTTTTCTTCCCCTGTCTTGAGATGCTGGTTCAGGGTACTACATATATATATGTATATATATATATGTGTATGATATATATATATATGTGTATGACATATATATATATATGTTTTGGGCAAAGTCTTTCTCGTAAACAATTCCTATTAAATGCTAAAGCACAAGTGGCGTCAATGATTTTAAGAGAAAATTTCTCTAACTCTCTGCATTTCCTTTTCTCTTCATATTTCAAACTCTGAAGGAAATAGTAAAAGGCTTCAGAATGTTGATTCATTTTACCGACAGCTGTTTCAACCATTACAAATGGTCATCTTCAGGGTAATACAATACATCAATACAAACATGGGTATATAAGGCCGAGTGAAAACGGAAGGGAGAGGTAGACAGATTCCCACCTTACGAGTGACCTCTCCCTTCAAGACGGGGGACTCCCTCAAAGGGTCTTGCTCCGGATGATCTAAAGAAGCTGAAGGAGAGGTGACCCTGCTTATGTATTGTACCTCTTTCCCCCTCCATCCGTCTCCATCTCCCTCCCTCTCTCCCTCTCCTCCTTCCCCCTCCCTCTCTTCCTCTTTCCCCTCCGTATCTTACTGTCTCTTCCCTTCCCCCTTTCTCTTTTTCCTCCCTCCTCTCCACGTCCTCTCCTTCCTTTGTTTATTTTAATCCCTCTCTGTTCCTCTTCCCCTCTCCCCATCTTCCTTTTCTTTCCGTCTTCGTTTTTGTTCTCCCTCTATTTTTTTCTACTTTTCATCACATTTTCCGCTCTCCTTTTTATATTCCTCTCTCTCTATTTCTCACTATCTCTAACTTATACTCTCTCTCATCCACTATCACATTATCTCTTACTATTTCTCTCTCACTTTACTCGTAGAGCTCTCACTCACTATCTCTCTCTTACTATCGTTCACTTCTTTCTCTGTATTTTTTTTAACCTCGTACCTCAAGAGCCTCCGTACCTTACCGCCTTCTCGCGCCATTGAGGAACGTGGCGGGACGACCCGGTCTGGTAATGACCCTGTCAATGAAAAAAAAAAAAAAAAAAAAAAAAAAAGGCGAGAGTGGGGGAGTAAAACAAAATGGCTGAAAATAAAAATGCGTGGCGTTATTGATACCACACAGCCATTACGTTTGGAAACTCATGTGACACCCTTACGGACCAGAGTCATTCAGTATTTTTATGAACAGAAAAAAAAGTGGGTAGCTTACGCCAGGAGGCGCTGAGTAGCTGCGGCCGAAGCCGTCACCTTTGCCCTATTATGCACTTTGGGGACTGTTGGGACAGGTAACATTCATTATTGGGAATCGGAGAGTGCGGGATTCAAACCCACAAACCTCTCCTTTACTACCATCTCCATGACTCCCCAAGGATAGAAGCGCTGGTTATCACCGTCTCGTCATTAGGAAGGCTCAGGTTCGATTCCCAACGGCTATCGCGTACCTGTATCTGTTTGTGTACGTAGGGCAAAGGTGATTGGTTCGACCGTATCAAAACCCTTCATGAAGCAAACTCCTCTCTCTCTCTTTATTTCTATCTCTTACTCCCCTCTTTCCCTCTACTTCTTCCTCCCTCTTCCTCTCCCTCTTCTTCCCTTTACCTCTTCTTCACTCCCTCCTTCTCCCTCTACCTCCTTCTCCCTCTCCTTCCCCCTCCCTTTTCTTCCCTCTCCCTCTTCTTCCCTCTCCCTCCTCCTCCTCCTTCTCCATCCTTCTCCTTCTCCCTCCTCCTCCCTTTCTCTC
>NC_134789.1:14165137-14167637 GCF_046742065.1 Oratosquilla oratoria | reverse complement strand
TTTTTTTCAGCTGAAGGGGATGTTTATTTTTCAAAGGATAAGAATGGTACATCACCACATGGGACAGGATTTTAAAGGTGATTAAGTGGTGCATGAAAAAAAAAAAAAGGTTGAGCCACTATATTAAAAAACAAAACAAAAAAAAAACGGAGTTTAGGATTCGTACAAAGAACAGTTCCAAACGAAAGCTTATGGTCTACCCTCGGTGTTGTTAAGGTTCTTTTTTCCAGTGTAAAGGAACGAGCTGGACGACCTTAGCGACGAAAGAAGGCCCTATGCACCCAGAAGAAACTGAAAATTGCCCTTTCCGGAAAGGTCGCAAGTTTGCGACAGAATGGAAAAGTTGAGCAATTGCAGGAAAGCTTCGCGAAATACGAGATGGATATCCTGGTTACGATGGATGAAGGGCAAGTAGGGTCGAGTTGATGGGTGGAGGGGGGAAGGGGGGGTGGGAAGGCACTTGGCACTCGCCCCTAAAAAACGAAGACAAATAAAAGGAAAAAGGAAGAAAGAGGAAAAGAAAGGAAAAGGGAAAAGAAAAAGAAAAAAAAGAAAAGACAAAGAAGAAGAAAGCCCAGCGACACCTGAGCATAACAAAATAGTCTGCAGCAAATGTTTCAGGGACATT
This sequence comes from Oratosquilla oratoria, assembly GCF_046742065.1. Classification (NCBI taxonomy): domain Eukaryota; kingdom Metazoa; phylum Arthropoda; class Malacostraca; order Stomatopoda; family Squillidae; genus Oratosquilla; species Oratosquilla oratoria. The sequence goes on along the minus strand of NC_134789.1, from coordinate 14,167,009 downwards.
TTTTGAGGAGCCCCTACGGACCAGAGTCACACATCATTTGTCTATGTTGAAGTAGAATCTCTACTCCTAGAGAAATGGTACTATTTTCTCATATTACGACTATCCCTCCTTCATGCTGTTCGCTTCAAATTGTCCCTTAACTTCTTTGAGTGATGGGACTAGGTATCCTGCTCTCTGTACATTCTACGAGAAGTCAACAATATCTTTTTTTTTTTGCTTACCCGAAGAACATTTTAGCGCTGCCAAAGCCGTCGGTTTTTGAGCTTTGTGTTCCGTTAGGGTAAGTGGCAGTCACTGGTTTCCAATGGGATCAAACCTGATACACACACACACACACACACACACACGCACACACACACACACACACACACACACACACACACACACACACACACACACACACACACACACACACACACACACACACACGCACAAAAAAACTCGTGGCGCAGTTGATAGAGTTCCCGACTGCCACTACGGAGATCCGGGTTCGAATTCCGCCCAGGACTGAAATGATTTTAGTATCGCTGCGCTGTGGGTTGTTACTCCAACTCTCATGGGCGGGGAGTTGGGTGTGTGTGTGCATGTAAGGTCAGCGTTATCCATAGATCGGTCATATACGAGCTCTGAACTCTCTTACGGGAGGGAAATAGGTGTCGATCGCGGGTCCAACACGTAATCCAAAGACCATGGTGAATCACTCACACACACACACACACACACACACACACACACACACACACACACAGACACACACACACACACACACACACACACACACACGTGTTAGAATGTATTAAAATTGCTTTTTAATATTGTCTACTGTGTGTATCACAAAATTATGATCTCGTGACATAATAGACCACGCCCACTCCTTCTTTCTTGCCTTGTGATTGGTTGATATATTATGGAAGCCTATATACGAGGATAGCTAGGACAAGTAACAGCCACCTGAGGATTTCGTTCAAAGGAAAATAACAATGTTCAATAGAAAGTCAGCGCTACGCGTTAAACGAGCCGAAGAATAAGAATATAGAACGTAAGAATATGAAAATGTATTTTGTGATCATGTATTGTTTATACCGAGAGGCATCACAATAAATAAAATAAAATGTCAAAAACCTTTTATCTATGTCAGTATTTGATTGCATTCTCGTTTGAATGGTGGATAAAATATTAAATGTTCCCTGTCATGCTGTGTTGACTTTTAGTAAATATAATAAAAAATTATATAAACGTATTCCTGCATTATTTCGTTTTGTTATTGGCGTTATCGGAAGCGTGATGGTCTCGTATTCGCTTAGTCGTGGGTTCGAATCCCGCATTCCTCTCCAATTCTCAGCAGTGACTGTTAACTGCACCAAGAGACCCCAAAGCGCATAACAGGGCAAAGGTGACGGCTTCGGCCGCAGCTACTCAGCGCCTCCTGGCGTAGTCTCCTCATCACCTCAGGTCACGACCTGTGATCCCTTTTTGCTCTAAGTTGGTCTCTCTCTCGGGTGAATGAAATCGTTTCGAGGCAACAAGTATTTATTTATCTATTTTATTTTTTATTTTTTATTTTATTTATTTATTTATTTATTTATTTACTTATTTATTTTTGCTGCAAAAATTTCCAGACAATATCTTCAGTCATTTGAGACACACGGGGTAGAGCTACAACCTTCACCTCCCTCCTTACCTCCCTTTCTCTCTTTCCTCTCCCCTCTCTCTCTCTCTCTCTCTCTCTCTCTCTCTCTCTCTCTCTCTCTCTCTCTCTCTCTCTCTCTCTCTCTCTCTCTTTCTCTCTCTCTCTCCTCTCTCTCCCTCTCCCCTCTCTCTCCCTCCTCTGCCTCCTTTCTCTCTGTCCCTTCTCTCTCTCTCTCCTCTCTC
>NC_134789.1:14147637-14160137 GCF_046742065.1 Oratosquilla oratoria | reverse complement strand
GATCACGAGTCTAACATGTGATCCAAGAGCATGGTGAATCACACACACTCACACATACACAGGTTAATTCGGACTTGGAAGCAAATAGAAGTTGAGCGGTAGGGTATAACACTGTTAGGTATAACAATAAGAAATACAACAACAGTAACAAATTCAACTACCCAACAAGCTAAATCCATGACAAGATCTTTAAGAGGCACAAGAACAAGATGGACATGCTGAGTATGTATAATTGGTTACTTAAAGTACAGTCACGAAGAAAAGTGTTGAACCACGTTGCAATTCTCACAACGTCAATATTTCTTTTTCTTCGAGTGCATGATATATTTTCCCAGATAGTATTTAGCTTAGATTTAGGTACTTTCATTGAATAAAAAAATAAGTTGTCAGACGAAGAATTTAAATTTTGTATCATGAACATCTCTGGGTCGGTCAAAACTTTTGTTCGTGACGGTGCGTAAGTCTCATAGAATAGTCATAATGTAGCATTAGAATCACAACAGAAAGGAGGTGAATTCATGCTATGAACTACATGGCAAGGGTGATACAACTTTTTTTTTTTTTTTTTTTTAGAAGTAGACTGGAAGAAATCTAGCAGTTTCCAAATATAAGAGAAACGGAGAAATTGGACTTGTTACTAAACTTCTACAACTTTGGTGTAGAACGGTTTCCTCCAAGGGTGAGTAGGAGAAAAGAGAGAAAAAAATGGTTTAACAGAAGTTATAAGGCAACAGAAATGAAATATGTGGCATAAAAAACAGCAGGAGTATTACAAAAAATATATATGAAATTCCATACAAAACCCTAAAGACAAGAAGAAACTTTAAAAAGAATAGTTGATGAATTAAAAAATTAACCCAAACTGGAGGAAAATGAAAGACTTAAAGAAATCCTAAAATAAAATGGATTTTTTTTTTTTTTTTTTTTTTTTTTTTTTTTAGGTCGCTTTCCCACCTTGCCAAGGCTGTCGGGAACTAGTAGACTAGAAATACACTAAACTAGTTCATATATCAACCTTCAAAAGGAAAATAATTGGTTTCAGATGCAAAGACTAACCCGGTAAGTGCACCGTTTGCCCTTGAGAAGCAGAATATAAAATGTAAATAAATGAATAAATAAATAAACAAATAAATAAAATAAAATAATAAATATAGATAAATGAATAAAAATGAAATAAACATAAAAATTATAAAAAAAAAATGGACAAACGTTTATCATTGCCTAAGTTGATCCTAATTCATACCATCAATCTGGTGACGTTCTTTACAGATTTCATTCTGGCTGACTGTAAACGTTTATATCCAACCGGGGGTGGGGCTGGGTGGAAATTTCTTAGGCTGAAGGAGTTGAGGTCTCAATATCAGGAGTCTCTTATTAGTTTATTGCAAATCATTTGATTCATTTGCTGCAAATTGTCCGGTTCGCTTGTTTATTAATTTCTCCGTCTAACTATCTATTCTTAGTATCCGACCTAGCTGTGGACCAAAAGGTATGCCCTTCCTTTGTAATCACTTTGTAAATAGTTTTACCTTACCCAGAGCAAGAAGTGGAGTTTCTTTGACATAAAACACTTATCTAAAGACAAAGAACATAGCACACTAATTAAGAGAGGTAGACATTACACCTAGAGACGCTGAATTAATTTTCTTACCTGTTTATTTTGACATTCAGGATATAATCCGTTTTTCTTCCAACTCTTTGTTCTACTTCATCTTTTCCTTTCCTCTTTCTTCCTCCCCGGCCGTTCTTTCACCTCCTTTGTATTTCTTTTGTTTCTCTTCTTTGTTCTTTGTTCCCTGTTCACTCCTTTTAAACACATCTTTATATGTTTCTTCTTTTTCTGTTCCTTCTGCTTCTGGTGCTTCCTCTTTTGTTTCTTCTATTTTTTTTTGTTTTTCATCTTTCCGTTTCTTATTTTTTTTTATATTTCCCTTTTGTCGCTCGTTTTCGTATCTCCTCTCTTTTACCCTTTCTCTTCTTTCTCCTTGGTCTTCCCCTTTTTCCTTCTTCTCCTTTTTCTTCTTCTCCTTCTTCTTCTTCTTCCTCCTTTTATCCCTCTTGTGGCATCTCGACTTCCGTTTCGCATTTTTTTCCCATTTCGTCTTTTTCCATTTTTCCTTTTACGCGTCCGACTCTTTCGATTTTTTCTTCTTCTTTTCTTTTATTCATTTCTGACGTCCGCGATTTGCGGCCTTCTGATCTCCTCTCGAGTTTCCGCTTTTCTACTTTTGTTCTCTTGTCTTCCTTTCTTCCTTTCTTTCTGTCCTTCATTTCTTTGCGGAGGCAACTGTTCACAAAAAAAAAAAGGGCCTACCGTTTTCGATCTCCATCTCATCTTCTTCGTCGAAGGTCGTCGTCGTTTTCTTCATTGTCTTCAGGTCCTCTTCGACTCTGTCATCTTCATTTTCCTCATCTTGATCGTTTTCTTGGTCTTTTCTCTTTTTCTTTTATTTCTTCTCCTTTGCCACTATCAGGCCTCGGTTATTAGAGCGTCGCTACTTGCGGCGGAGGTGGTTCAAACCCTGCCACAAGCGAGTTGGACCAAGGGCAAGGTTTATTAAATTCCACGCTACAAAGTCCTTTGTAAGGGGCAACGTCCTAGCCTCCTGATAGGGGGGGGGGAGTTCGCAATGTTAAATCTAATCATCATCACGTTTTCTATTCGTTGTCCTCACCATTGACCGGTCATATTATTGGAATTTTAGTGGTACCCTTACGGATCAGCTGAAAAAAAAAATCACTCGAGATCTATTCCTCTGCTCAGCTACTCTCCTTAAATTTCTCCTTTTGCCACTCCAAGGATAGAAACGCTGGTTAATGCTGACCAAATGACTCTGTCAACCTGTCAGAGTACTTCTCACTCCCGTTTATTTCCCTAGTCGCTCTTCCCTTTCTACGTCCTCTGCTTCCTATTCTCTCTATTAATAGTCTCTCCCTCTTTTCCTGTTCTTGGGACCTTTGACTGTTACCTCCTTGCGTTGGTCCTTCAAAATGGACAACGAAGCTTCCCATTTTCAAAACCCGTCGTGAACCCTCTCACCTCCATCGGGAGGTGCAGCCCTGAGGGGCTGATATTCGGTCCCCAGACAGGACCCAAGATCTCACTCAACTATAGCTGTATTCTTGACAATTTTTCACACGTGGAAGGCTGAGAACCGGCGACTGCTCGCCCCTTTCTACAAATTTCAAACGTTAATATATAGTCCCACAGCATTTTTTTTTTTTAATCCCAAAGAGATCTATGGGAGAGCTCGATACCCAAAGCCAGACAATGCGAGGATGCGGGTTTTTCACTTAGGGAAACTCGAGGCAGCAGCAACAACAGGAACAGCAGCAACAACAGCAGCAAAATTAACAGCAACAGCAGCAGCAACATTAACAGCAACCGCAACAGCAGCAGCAGCAACAACAGTAATAGCAGCAGCAACAACAACAACAACAACAACAACAGCAACAACAGTAACAGCATCAACAACAGCAACAGCAACAACAACAGCAACAGTAACAACAGCAATAGCAGCAACAGCAACAACAGCAATAGCAGCAACAGCAGCAGCAACAACAGCAGCAGCAACAACAGCAGCAGCAACAACAGCAGCAATAACAACAGCAGCAGCAACAACAGCAACAGCAGCAACAACAGCAACAGCAACAGCAGCAACAACAGCAGCAGCAACAACAGCAACAATAGCAGCAACAGCAACAGCAACAATAGCAGCAACAGCAACAGCAGCAGCAACAACAGCAGCAACAACAGCAGCAACAACAGCAACAGCACCAACAGCAACAGCAGCAGCAGCAGCAACAACAGCAGCAACAACAACAGCAGCAGCAGCAATAACAGCAACAGCAACAACAGAAACAGCAACAACAACAGCAACAACACCAATAGCAACAGCAGCTGCAGCAGCAGCAATAACAGCAAGAGTAACAGCAAAAACAGCAACACCAACAACAACAACAGCAACAGTAGCAACAACAACAGCAGCAACAGCAGCAGCAACAACACCAACAGAAGCAGCAGCAGCAATAACAGCAACAAAAACAGCAACAGCAACAGCAACAACAAACAAACAAACAATTACTATGATTTATCATTTCATATCATCGTCATTGTCAAACAGGTCATCGTCATTATTCCTTCGTATCACGTGTGGCAGCCTTTGTTGTACCTGCTCACTCCATCGCACTTCCTCGTTCGTTCCATTCCTCCCTTCCTCGCTCCTTATCTCCCTTCGCTTTATCCCCTTTTTTCATGTTTATGTAATCATATTCTAACATTACTCCCTTTTCCTCTTGTTGTTCTCAATGATAACGCGCCATCCATATCTTTTATTCTAATTCTGCTGATAATCCCACTTCATCGGCGTTAATCCTAATCAAGCGATTTTTTTTTATCATTATGAGTTATTCTTGGTACTTTCCTCCTTTTATCACTTATCTTAATTGTTCTAAGACTCAATCACCAAAGTAACACACACACAAAAAAAAGTACAGTGACATTGACAACATGATTTGTTTAAAATCATAGATTAGCTTTGAAGTTTGTCGCGGTCTTGATCACTCGCTATTGCACATCAGCGGTCTCAGCTATTTATCACACGTTGCCTTCCACCTCAGTTTTCCAAATTCTACAAGAGGTATCTTTACTCTCCTCGGCTAACTGACCTCTCTCAAATCTTGCATCTCCCTCCCTCCCTCCATACCTCTCTCTATCCATCCCTCCATCCATCCACTGCTCCATCCATCTTACCCAACTCTACATCACTCCATTCTTTTCCTCCTTCCCTCCATCTCTCCATCCCTACCTCCCTCCATCCCTCCCCGCTCCGTCCATGGAGGAGAGACAACCAAAATGTACGTAGTTCTAAACACTCCTTAACGCCTCCACTTTTGTCTCCATTTCGACCTCCACTCCTCCTCCTCCTTCCTCCCTCTCCTCTTTTATTCTCAATGCTCTTCCTCTTCCTCCTCCTCCTCGTCTCCCCTCTCTTGTTCTCCTCTTCCTCTTCCTTCTCCCCATCCTCGTGCAATATGCAGAAGGAGGGCACAGGTAGGCAATTAGGCGTTGCGTAGGTGACATGTGCAGGAAGTCCTCAACCCGCATTCGATTACAGCAGTACTGTACGTGTGAGTTGGCCTCCCGCGCTTCGCCCTCTCTTTCTTCTATTGTTTCGTTTGGTGGATCTCCTGCTTACACGACATCCATGTGTCGCTCTTAATGTTCTTGTTTATATACATATATATATATATATATATATATATATATATATATATATATATATATATACTGTATATATATATATGTATATATATGTATATATATATATATATATATATATATATATATATGCATATATATATGTATATATAATTTTGTGTACGCGTATGTAACTCGAGCATACAATTTATATAATTGTATGCTCGAGTTACATACGCGTACAAGAAATGTTGCGCTCAGTTTGTATCTCTTGATTGAGCAATCGGTTAAGTTACTATCACTTGTCATGTGGTAGCGGAGGTTCGAGTCCTTGACTGTATCACGTTTCAATTTCTGCATGTCTGTCTCCTCGAAGTTCTCGATGTTGATGTCTTAGAATTAAAGTGAAATATATATGTATATGTATATATATATGTGTATATATATATATATGTATATGTATATATGTATATATATATGTATATATGTATATATGTATATGTATATGTATATATATGTATATATATTATATATATATACATATATATATATATATATATATATATATATATATATATATATATATATATATATATATATTGAACATTTTTAGAAGCTCCGCCATGGGATACGAACCCTGACCCGTGCGTCGATAATCACGAGGCCAAGACGCTAGCGACCATGCTACATGTAGCATGGTCGCTAGCGTCTTGGCCTCGTGATTATCGACGCACGGGTCAGGGTCCGTATCCCATGGCGGAGCTTCTAAAAATGTTCAATCTGCCTTAAAACATACACACACACACACATATATATATATATATATATATATATATATATATTTATCTATTCATTTGTTTTTTTAATTCGCCATCAGGGGTCCTCCACTGCCCTTGATTCTACGAAATATCTCCCCCCCCCCCCGTTCATTCTATCGAATATTTAAACCATTCTTGTTCCTTCTGCTTCTGCTATTTTCCCTGCTGCCGCTTCTCATGGATATCAACGGACCCTAATACTACAGCCCGTTCGCCAGTCTCCTCTCTTTTAGGTTCTGCCTTCAGTTTCACATTTTTTCCCTATCTGTATAGAGACACTCCTAATGCCTCTACCACTCCTGTTCATCACAAATACTCTTACATTTACTTCTGAAGCACTTCTACTAGGTATACAGCTCACTCTTAACAATGGTAAACCCTGATCTAACTATTGTATTTACTCGTTTTCAACATTCATCTTTTTTCGAATCTAACACCATACATAATAAACCCATGTACATGTCCCTCCCATCAAAATAGTATGAAATATCAAAATGTTCTCTTTCAAACATTGGGAGATAGCGTCGGCTCATATCTGTTCTTCTATGCTGTGTTATATGTTTGATAGATTTAGTTAATGTTGCAAGTGTCCACAGAATCCTTACGGAGATCTGTTGAATATGCGTTATATTATTACTATTATCGCTATCAATATCATCATTATCATCGTTATCTTTACTGTTATCACTGTCATTATTGTTATCATTATCATCATTGCTATAATTATTATCGTTACATTATCATTATTATCTTTATCGTTATTATTATTATTGCTATTGTTTTTCGTTATCATCAACGTCGTCATTATCGTTATAGTTATTATTGCCATAATCATTATCGTTATTGTTATCATGATGGTCAGTTATATTTTCCGTAATTATTATCATTATTATTGTCATTATTGCTTTCATTATCGTTTTTTATCATTATCGTTAGCATTATTATTATCATTGCTATTGCTTTCGTTATCATTAGCATTATTGTTATCATTAGCATTACTGTTATTCTTAGCATTATTGTTATCATTAGCATTATTTTCATCTCCTTTGCACCTGGCCCTTTTCCCCGTCAGCAAAAACCATGAAATATCCTTTCGTAATTCCCTAAACCGGTATTCCCCTTCCCAGGCTTTTGTCTTTCCCCTTGGCTACCCAAGCACACAGGGCAAAGTTGGCGAAGCCGACGGCGGACGATGCATTTCTGGCTTGAGCTCCATCAACACTACGTTAAATATTTGAATATTCTCTACTGTCCTAAGCTGACCTTTATACAAACTAAAGCTGACATTCAATGGAGCGAAAGGTAACATTGTCACTTAATCACGTCACGTGACGTCACATGCGCGTGACGTGCCAAACATACGCGTGACGTGACGTCACACATGTACATGATGTGACGTCATACATGCACATGGTGTGACGTCACACATAGTAATGTGACGTCATACATGCACGTGATGTGACGTCACATGCACATGACGTGACGTCACACATACACGTGACGTAATACATATGAAGTCACACGATGACGCCACATATATACGTAACGTGATGTCACTAACTTTTGCGACGTAATGTCAATCACATGACGTCATTCAGTCACGTAACGTCATCTCACGTGACGTCAGTTACCTGTTGTGAAGTTGGTCTGTCCAAGGAGTTAAGAGTTAAGCCCCTTTTACGTAGAGTGGGATGAAGAGAAATCAGCTTACAAAGAGACATAGATGTCACTTATAGTAACGCAGCGTTCAGACACGCAAATGCAGCGTTGCACTAATCTCTTCTATAGTGTGTGTGTGTGTGTGTGTGTGTGTGTGTGTGTGTGTGTGTGTTTCGCCACCATGACCTTGGATCATGTGTTGGACTTGTGATCGACAGCTATTTCCCTGCCGAAAGAGAGCTCGGAGCTCATATATGACCGATCAATGGGTAATGCTGTGACCATACACGCACGCACACACCCAACTCCCTTCCCACGAAGTGTTGGGGTAACGACTCGAAGTGCAGCGATACTGAAATTATTTCAGTCCTGGTCAGGATTTGAACCCGGACCATCGTAGTGACAGCCGAGGGGTCTACCAACCGCGCCACCGAGTCGCACGCGCGCGCGCGCGCGTGTGTGTGTATGTGTGAACTAGATAAGAAAATTAATAAAGTGAAGTGATTACACCAGGAGGCACTTGTCCGTGGCAAAAAATGACCAATACCCCCCTCCCACGTTGAGTCTGAGACTCGAACTCTGTTTGCCTAAATGCAAAATTTCAAGGGCCAAGAAACGTGGTAGTGAGCTTTGGTACAAAGAGACATGGAATCTGTTTCCCATTCTTTGCTGCGGCCGAAGCTGACACTCGAGTCCTGTGTAATCGAACAGTCGGGGCAGGGAATGAACTCGGGACCCTGTAGGTAAGGAGGGAGACCAAAGCTCATTATAACTCTTTTTCTCACAATTGCCGCGATTTCTCGAAGTTTCTCTTCAGTTCTCCTGGGGTAAGATGAGTGACGTCACAGGGTCTCAAGGCTAAGAGACGTCAAATATTCTCAAAGTTTCTCTTCAGTTCTCCTGAGGTAAGATGAGTGACGTCACAGGCTCTCAAAGGTAAGAGTGATCAAATATTCTATAAGCTAATCCAGTCGCGTCTCAAATCCTGAGAACATCAATATGAAAATACTATCTACATTTCAGACCGGGAGCTTGTCGTTTGGTCTAATTGTCTCCCAAGGCAATTATCATTATTGTTTTATACAAAAGTATAATGTATATAACATTATGTTCTTTAAGTTAAACATAATTCAAATGTGCATGGCTATATCATTAACGTGGCATAAACGAAAGCGTGTTGGTCTCGCCTTCGCTTGTTGGTTCGAATCCCGCACTCGTCTCCGATTCCCAGCAGTGACTGCTACCTGTCCAAATAGTCCAAGCTCGTAAGACCTCTTGAGGCACTCAGCGTCTCCTGGCGTAGACACCTCACCTTAACGTAGACATTCTTTTTTCCAGACGCGACTAGGTGCCAGACACCATTTGTGTCTCCTTCTTCATTAGTTCTCACTAGTGGCAGACTTTGGCGGCGACCTGGACAATTAGAATCAAAACTTGTGCCGATACGCAGTTGTACGTCAAATTCCTCTTCCTCGTCCAGACATTCATTGAACAAGTGTCAGCTTTCCTCCTTTGTCACAACAGGTTTCTCGGCCAGCAGGTCCTCACCCGTTTCGAAATGTGTGAAATTTATATATTTATTCTGGTTGCTACCCTCTCCCTCTCTCCTTCTCCCTTTCCCCACCCTCTCCTTCTCCCTCTCCCTTTCCCCACCCTCTCTCTCTCCCTCTCCCTTTCCCAACTCTCTCTCTCTCCCTCTCCCTTTCCCCCACCCTCTCCCTCTCCCTCTCCCTTTCCCAACCCTCTCTCTCTCCCTCTCCCTTTCCCCCACCCTCTCCCTCTCCCTCTCCCTTTCCCTACCCTCTCCCTCTCCCTTTCCCCACCCTCTCTCTCTCCCTCTCCCTTTCCCTCTCCCCTACCCTCTCTCTCTCCCTTTCCCCTACCCTCTCTCTCTCCCTCTCCCTTTCCCCACCCTCTCTCTCTCCCTCTCGCACATCCTCTCTCTCTCGCTCTCCCTTTCCCCCATCCTTTCCCCCCATCCTCCCCTCTACCTTTCCCCCATCCTCCCCTCTCCCTTTCCCCCACCCTCTCTCTCTCCCTTTTCCCCACCCTCTCTCTCTCCCTTTCCCTCACCCTCTCTCTCTCTCCCTTTTCTCTCTTTCTCCATCTCACCCTCTTTCTCCCAGCCTCCCACTCTCTTTCTCTCCCTCTCTCCATCTGCCCCCTCTCTCCATCTCCCCCTTCTATCTCCCCCTCTCTATCTCCACCTCTCTCCCTCCATCTCCCCCTCTCTCTTCATCTCCCCTCTCTCTCCATATCTCCCTCTCTCCATCTCCCCTCTCTCTCCATTTCCCCCTCTTTCACTCTCCCTCCCCGCTTTCTCCCTCTCCCCCACTCCCTCCTTCTTCCAAATTCCGTCACTCTTTGTGAGGACAGAGAGAGGGGTGAAAGGGAGACAGGTAGGGGGGAGGAGAGATGGAGAGGTGAGAGAGAGGAGAGAGGAGAGGGGGAGAGAGAGGGAGAGAGAGGGGGGAGACAGCGAGGGGAGTTACAAGGATTCTCAGTGCTGAGATTCCTTGTAACTCCCTCTTCCGCCTCTTTCTCCCCCTCTCATCCTCTCCCCCTATCTCTCCCTTCTCCCTCCCCATCTTCCTCTTGTCTTTCTCCATCTCCCTCCCCCCCGTCTCTCTCCATCTGGGGTGAGAGGGAGACAAGGAGTGGGGAGGAGAGAGGGAGAGGTGAGAGTGAGTGAGAGAGAGAGGGAGGAGGAGAAGGGGAGAGGGAGGGGGTAGAAGGGGAGAGGGAGGGGGTAGAAGGGGGAAAAGGACGGGGTAGAAGGGGAGAGAGGGAGGGGAGAGGGAGGGGGTAGAAGGGGGAAAAGGACGGGGTAGAAGGGGAGAGAGGGAGGGGAGAGGGACAGAGTGGGAGGTGGAGAGGGACAGAGTGGGAAGGGGAGAGGGGGGATAGAGGGAGGGGGAGAGGGACAGAGTGGGGGGAGAGGGACAGAATGGGGGAGAGAGGGACAGAGTGGAGGGGAGAGGGAGGGGTAGAGGGAGAGAGGGGAGAAGGAGAGGGGGAGGGAAACGGGGTAAGTGTAGAAGGGGAGGGGGAGAGGGAGGGAGAGGGAGAGAGGGAGAGAGGAAAAGGGGAGGGATAGAGGGAGGGGGAGAGGGAGAGGGGAGTGAGAGAGGTGGAGGTAGGAGGGGGGAGGGGAAGGGGGAGAGAGGGAGAGAAGGGGAAAGGGGGAGAGAGAATGAGAGGGGAAGAGAGTGAGTGAGAGAGAGAGAGACAGAGAGAGAGAGAGAGAGAGAGAGAGAGAGAGAGAGAGAGAGAGAGAGAGAGAGAGAGAGAGAGAGAGAGAGAGAGAGAAAGAGAGAGAGTGGGAGGGTGTGAAATTCATGACTGAATAAACCATGACTATGATACATATATCGTTTTCCTTTATATCAATTTTATGAAACGTATATTAACATCTTCGATGGGCGTGGCTGAGATCAAACATGTTTATTGAACGCTCTGTGTTCAATGAGTCATAAAGGTGATCATTAAAATGCGACTCTGATTAGATGAAATCAATTTCAAACCTTCGCTGGCCAGTCGTGGATATTATCCACCGAGCAAACTGTTTAGTAATTGTTACGAAATACATTACTTCATTGTTTCCTCGAATTTCGATAAATGGGAAAATCCGCAGCCCCACTGTGGGTGGCCACGGTCCTTGGGCCCTCACATAGAAGAAACGTTAGACTGTTGTCTGTAGTGATGGGAATTGGAGAGGAGTGCGGGTTTTGAACTCTTCCGACTGCGCTATCGGCGATATAGTTCAAGTGATATTCAGGAAGTTGGAAATTTATCACATTCTAGAATTAACAGGACTTAATTAAAGTTATGAGGAAAAAATCCTCTGAATAAATGCTGTTATTAATCGAACCTTTATTTTCTAACAAGACATAGAAAATGAAAAATAGAAAACCAAAAATAAAAAGCAATAAATGAACAAATGAATAAATAAAACAAAAGAATAGAAAGTTTTGCTACAGAAGGATAAAGTGCACGATGAACTCCAAGACTAAAGCTCGGAATTGCTAATGGAGATAAATTTGTATTTCAAATACAGATACAAATAATCGGATAAAAGAAAAAAGAAAATAGACTGCTAGGTCGTTCATTAGTCTATGAAGCAAAGGATTCAATTACAAGGTGAAGGGCCAAGAGTGACGCGCACAAGAAATCAATTAATCACTTGATATTGAAATACTGTTGAAATTCTTGGAAAGCAGGTTTATACATATATTTTTTGTTTTTGTTTATATATATATATATATTTTCTTTAAAGCTAATGCCAATTGGTTTTCATAATTTTCGAAACACTCCTTTACAGACGAAGGGGTTATGTCGTTTTTTTTTTTTTTTTTTATAAAGTGACATCTTATTAAAGGGACCTCGTCCAGGCAACTTTATTCAGCTGCAGGTATCGTCACTCTACCCAAGACGTGACCCTTCCTAAGGTGTCGCCACTCTACCCAGGGGGTCGCCACCCTACCCAAGCCGTCGTCACCTTACCCAAGGGGTCGCCACCCTACCCAAGGCGTCGTCATCCTACCCAAGGTGTCGCCACCCTACCCAAGGCGTCGCCACCCTACCCAAGGCGTCACCACCCTACCCAAGGGAGCCCCGCCCTACCCGAGGGGTCGTCACCCTATCCAAGGTTTCGTCACCCTACCCAAGGCGTCGGCACCCTACCCAAGACGTCGCCACCCTACCCAAGGGGTCACCACCCTACCCAGGGGTACGTCACCCTATCCAAGGGTTTGTCACCCTACCCAAGGCTTCGTCACCCTACCAATGGCGTCGCCACCCTACCCAAGGGGTCGCCACTCTAC